>NC_134541.1:19666494-19966994 GCF_050624435.1 Tenrec ecaudatus
AAAAGCCCTGTTGTAATGAGCCTGATCCCAACCCATGGCCAACCCACTCCATGTGGCAGAGCAGAATGGCTTTCTGGGTCGTGTGAGCTCGCTTCATTACGGAAGCAGAACACCACGGTGCTCTTCCCTCAGAGGCTGCTGGGGGAGTTTGAACCCCCAACCTTTAGGTTAGCAGTCAAGAACCAATGTCTGAAATACTTAAAACAAACATTCTTTTAAAATGTAAGGAACTCCTTTTCCTCAAGAGAGAACCCAGACTATGGCCAAGAGGAAGAAGCTGTGCACAAAGTCATTAAGAACCACCTGGGAACAATATGATGCCTGTAGACAGTTGTCTGAGAATCATCTTTCCTTGGGCCTGACAGGCAGACTACCAGGTACAAGGATTAAAAGATCCTACATGCAGAGAAGTTATCGGTACGGCTCCTTATCTCATATTCCCTTTCTGCCACGTTCCAGAAGCTGGGCAGATGCCCTGGGGTAGAAAATCTTAGTGCGCATGTGCAGAACCACCACCTCCCCGTGTAGCCTGGAGGTCAGAATGGAAAGATGTGGCTTTCAAGTAACAGTATTGGACCTGCCACAAAAAGGCCCAGTGAGTAATTTGAATGTAGGCAGAACATAAGCCATGAGAATTGTAGCATTTTCCTGGAATTATCTTCTGCTACTGTATTTAGATCAGCGGTTCTCAACCTTCCTAATGCCGTGATCCTTTCCTACAGTTCCTCATGTTGTGCTGACCCCCAACCATAAAATGATTTCCGCTACTACTTCATAATTGTGATTTTACTACTGTGATGAGTCGGGCAACCCCTGTGAAAGGGTTGTTTGACCCCCAAAGGGGTCGTGACCCACAGGTTGAGAACTGCTGACTTAGATAAATCATTTTTCTGAGTCTGACTGTCCTATCTACATGAGAGAAAGGTTGGCCTTCTGAACTTTCAGTTCTTTCCTGACGGACAGAGTAAGAACCTAACACTCAAGGACCTTATATTCCAATGCGGAAGACAGGAAGAAGACATACACACAATTAGAGTTTTAAGATGCAATGCCCAGAGTCCAGAGAGAAGCCCCCATACACTGTTGGATGATCAATGGAAGGAGAAATTAATGAATGTGAGAACGGGGCATTCTTCTAACAAGGAATGAGGCTACATTGGACCTATTTTATTTTCATGTGTTCCTTGGGTCAGAGAAGTCTGCTTTGGCTATTACAGATCATTTAAAATCACAGAAGATTAGAGATAGAGAAAAACATTTATTCTACATATCCATCCAGTCTTCCAAATATTTACCTAGCACAAATGACATGTTATCTGGGGTGCTAGGGAAGTAGCAGAAAACTAAACATTCAAAGTTCTTGCTCTTGTCACCTTCATTGTTCAGGCTAGGTGGGGGTAAATCACATAATAAACAATCCTACAAATAAACAAGCAAGATGATTTCTGCAAGTGACAAAAACGACCACCATCAAGTCATTTCAGATGTATAGTGACTCTACATAAGCTCTAAGTCTTTATGGGAGCCGATAGCCTTCATCTTTCTCCTATGGAACTGCTAATAGTTTGAACCACTGACCTTGCAGTTGGAAGCCCAATACTTAGCTGACAGCACCACTAGGGGCCCATGGCAAGTTCCAGGAAGCATTTTGGTGTGGTAAGAGGGTGATGTGGTGGTTGGCATGGAATTTGTTACGTGAGGTCAATTCTGAAACCCGGCGGCCACTCATGTGTTATGGAGTAGGACAGCGCTGGAGAGATTTTTTAACCGGAGTCTTGGTGGGAAGAGACCACTAGGTGATTTCTTCTGGGTTAGCCCTGGGTGGACTCTATCCATCCATAGCTCAGTAGTCTGGTACAGATCATTCCAACCTCCCAGGGACCTTGGGTTGGGGATGTTGTTGTGTGCCATCAAGTCAATTCCAAGGTCACAGCAGACCCCTTTGATGAACTTTTACTCAGGTTTCACATCTGGTCTACCCTCACTCACACTGATGTTTGCTCCCCCCGCACCTCCCCTGCCATGTAAAGACCTTCTCCCCGCTCCCCGCCCTCTCTCTCCATGACATTTTCCACTAGGACCTCCCCATGGGTTGTCAAAACATGTGCAGTGAGAAAACTTGGATCCCTAATTTTGAAAGTGATCAATAAAAACAAATTAAAATTGAGGATTAGGAGGTCTTTTGCCACATTATTTCCCCAAGAACAAAAGATAGCGTGATCTCATTGTTATTTCTCCAGAGATCTCTAACCATAACATAAAGCCATTTAGTGCAGCTTAACACGGCAATAACTCACTGCTTCTCACTTGTTCTTCCTCCAGAGAACCCTTGGGGAAGGAGACAAAGCAGGTAGATGAATGAGAAACACCCAGCTCTCCACACTTCAAAGACTGCAGAAGGTTGCATGTGGCTTAGCCCTTCACTTTCGGGTGGGGCTTTCCTGGAAGGGACCAGGAAAGGCTGGAACATGTGATCATATGTGTGTGTGTGTGTGTGTGTGTGCGCGCGCACGCGTGCGCACACCCTAAGAAAATTGGGAGGGTGTGGTAGTGGAGGAAGACCTGCAGGACCAGGACCCAATGCGGCCTGAAGGAATGTGATGAGAGGTGAGGAAATCCAAAGCGGATGTCCTGCTACCAATGCTGAGAACAGAGAGGGGCAATTCTGTCCAATGAGAGATGGAGAGGACTTGTTAAGAAGACTCAGGTCTCAAACAGAAGCCCATAGGATAGTTCTGTGAATGAGGTAGCAAGTCACTTCCCTCTCAAGATGGTCACGAGGCTCCATGAGACGCCCTCTGTATGTGTCCAGTGCAGGGTGGGTGGCAGGGTTGACCATTGTGACTCCAAGCGCAGGCCCTGGGGTTGTCACCATGGATCTCCCAGCCTAGCTGGGTGCCCTCTGGGAGACCTTGTTTTCTCACAATGAGCACTATGGTGCCTGCTCTATTGGGGACCCGTGAGGATAAATGAGGTCATGCCTCTAAACAAAGGGGCTTCGCAAACCTTGTGGGGAAGGCCCGTTATCTCTTCATTCCATTTCTCCATTCCTTTCTGAAAGCACGTGTGTAGCACAGAGCCTAGAACTGACATAGCAAACACTCCAAGATGACCATAACGAGGAAGCTCTTTCAAGCTTTGAAAGAAACCCTGGAGGTCTCCTCCCCTCCTCTCTCCTTCGCAGTTGAGCAAGGCAAGCCCCAGAACAAAGTCATTTAGAGCATGAGCGCAGGACTGAATGCCTCCGGGCTTAAATGTCACTACCGATTACTGGTTACGTGGCATCATCACTTGACTTTTTTTTATTCTGTTTTCTCATCTGTAAAAGGGGGACCGTGAATTTAGAATCATGAGAAATGAATTTAATCGAAGCAAAGAGCCTAGTCTAATGCCTGCTCATAATAGTCGCCAAGTTGTGGTGGTCATGACGTCCTCAAGATGGGATCAAATGATGAGACCCATCTATTAAAACAGATTAAAGGAAGGTGACCCCCACAAAAGAAAGAGGCATTGACAATTTTCAAAAGTAATTAGTGAGCTCAAGCTTATTAATATATTAACACCTTGATGTTAAATGATTTCAATGTATACAACTTGGTACCTTAACAGGAAATACATTTTGTTTGAATACACCCAAAATAAACTGAACATGTACTCAGCCATTAAGAGAGCCCAATTAGGAGGTCAGGGCAATCTGGCTATGACATCTGTCACCTCATTTATTGCCAGGGTGGATTCTGCAGGTCTGGCTGGCTAGGCGGGTATCCCCTTCCTCCCTCACCGCTCCATGTGCATCCCTCCTGAAGCTGCACACTCAGTTGAAGAGGATGACCTTCATTCAAGCACTCCCTCAATGCAAGAATACTTTCTTCTAATAAACTGGCATTCTATGATGCTCACCTTCCTGACACATCTGCTGAAGACAAAGTAGGTGAATAAGCAAATGTGGTGAAGAAAGCTGATGGTGCCCGGCTACAAAAAGATATAGCACCTGGGGTCTTAAAGGCTTGAAGGTAAACAAGCAGCCATCTAGCTCAGAAGCAACAAAGCCCACATGGAAGAAGCACACCAGCCTGTGCGACCACGAGGTGCTGAAAGGATCAGTTATCACACATCAAAGAACAAAATATCATAGCATTGTGAGCTCATCTCTATGATACGATCGCTGAAGACAAAGCAGGTAAATAAGCAAATGTGGTGAAGAAAGCTGATGGTGCCTGGCTATCAAAAGATGTAGCATCTGGGGTCTTAAAAGCTTGAAAGTAAACAAATGGCCATCTAGCTCAGAAGCAACAAAGCCCACATGGAAGAAGCACACCAGCTTGTGCCACCACGAGGTGTCGAAGGAATCCGGTATCAGGCATCAGCAGAACAAAAAATCTTACCATTGTAAATGAAGGGGGAGGAGTGTGGAGTGGAGACCCAAAGCCCATTTATAGGTCACTGGATATCCCCTTACAGAAGGGTCTCGGGGAGAAGACGAGCCAGTCAGGGTGCGATGTAGCAACGATGATAAACACAACTTTTCTCTAGTTCCTAAATGCTTCCTCCCACCCCACTATCATGATCCCAATTTTACCTTACAAATCTGTCTAGACCAGAGGTTGTACACTGGTACAGATAGGAACTGGAAACACAGGTTAGGTGATCCCTTCAGGACCAGTGGTGTGAGTGGCGATATTAGGAGGGTAGAAGAAGGATGGGTTGGAAAGGGGGAACCGATTACAAGGATCTTCATGTGACCTCTCTTCCCTGGGGGATGGACAACAGAAAAGTGGGTGAAGGGAGACATTGGACAGGGCAAGATATGACAAAATAATAATTTATAAATTATCAAGTGTTCATAAGGGAGGGAGGGGAAAAATGAGGAGCCTGATGTGAGGGGCTTATGTGGAGAGCAAGTGTTTTGAGAATGAGGGCAATGAATGTACAAGTGTGCTTTACAGCATGGGTGCACATAGGGATTGTGATAAGAGTTATATTATCTCCTAATAAAATGATTTTTTTTTAAAAAAAGAAGAGGATCTTCCCTGATAGAAGGACCATCCTTTGGTCAAGAGTATACGGGTAACTGTGCTCCCTGCTAGAACCTCCAAACAAGTCTTAAAATCCAATTAAAGTCTAAAGCATCCGTAGCACGCAGACCACGTGCCCCCACTGTAATATAGTGAAACTTGAGATTGATAACTACAGGACAACTTTTAAAAACCCATAATTTGAGAAATAGATAACATATCCTGGGTGATATTTGGGTGGAAAAGGAAGTCACAAAGCGCATCGACAGGAATAATCGTGGGAGTGGGGCGCGTCCCCTTGTGGAGCAGAGCTGCAGCAAGACTTCAGAGGGCAAGCTGTAGTGTTAAGTTCATTTATCAGAAAACAAAAGGTAAAAAACAAATGAGCTGGATACGCAGATGGCAAATAAGCACATGAAAAGATGTTCAACATCATTACCCATTAGGGAGATGCAAATTCAAACCACAATGAGATATCACTGCACACCTATCTGCATGGCTAATTCGGCTGGTGATAGGAGGAAAAGACACCGGCTGTCTCTCACGTTGCCACGGAGCATGGATGCAGCCACTCTAGAAGGTGGCTGGCAGTTTCTTATGGGGAAGCTCAAAATGGCCTTCCCGCCTGCCCTATCAATTCTAGCCTCCGGCATTCTACTCAGAGAAAGAAACACCTACAGGCATGTAGAAACATGTTTGTCTCAGGTCTATTTGTAATCACTTCAAACTGGAAACTAGCCGAGTAACCTACAAGAGAACAGTTAAAAGAACTAGGGTATGTCCGTACCACGAAGTGCTCAGCAATGAAAGGGAACAAACAATACATGAACTTGAAAGGAATCGTGAGGGGAGGAAAGGAGAGAGAGAGAGAAAGAGGGTAACAAAGAAATGGACGTCCCATTGACCCTGCCTGCAGTCTTCCTCAGTGCTAACTATAGCTATAGTACCAGGTCATGGGCATTACCAGAAGCAGGTAGTTGCCATTGGTATAACCCACAGACCTTGGTCAGATTTCACGTGTGGGGTGGGGTGGCATGGTGCGGTGGAGTGGGGTGAGTGTGAATGCATTTGATCTTTCGTGTTGCTTTGCTTAACTACTTCCACAATCAAGATAGCAAGTTGCTCCCCTCTCCCTGCAAGGCTTTCTCATTCTGCCCTGTTACAGCTGCCAGCCCTTCATCTTGGACCTGTCAATCACTCATGTTTTTCCCATTCCTCTAGAATTGTGTGAGTTCAAGAACTGGGAGTACATGAAGTCAGACCCTTTGTAGCGGCTACAGTCCTTTGTTACTTCCTGTAAACGGACCATCATCCTCATTTCCATAAAAGAAGTTAAAAATGAATGGAGCCGTTCGACTTCCAAAATTTCAGAAAGGGTTCTTAGAAACAAAGAAATGAATAAAACAATAATGATCATGATCCACAAAATGATTTTTTCTAAAAAATGAGATCTAGTTCGGTTGAAAAGAATACCAAAAGACAAAGTTGATCAATGAAATAAGACATGAATTAAGGACATTAGAAAATATCAGAACCTTGTAAATTAGAAACTGTACATGAAATGGGTAAAACCCTACAACCATAAAATGACAGAATTGGCATGAAGAGAAATAAAATGTGTTTCAGGGGCTGATAAAATGGAAATGGAAATAATGGCCAAGGCTTCATTCTCAATTCTCCAAACTCCTGGCACTGGTAAGCTAATGGTGAAGGGCTAAACACGAGTTCTACTCAAACTTACTACCAGTTAGTTTCCAATGTAATTTTGTTCCAGAGAAGTCGATATAAAATGTTACTTGACTGATGATGGGAAGTTATTGGAATGTTAACTGAAAAGTCAGATAAGCATGTAAGACAAATGTTTGGGGCCATTTCATGTAGAAATAAGTACACACCTCAGTAAGCAGAGGCTTCAGATGGTTCGTGAGAAAATGGAATGGAAAGATAGTGGAATTTTCTGCAGATTTCTGAAGCCCTCTCAGATATCCTAAATCAAATATTAGCTATTGAATCAATCCCCGTTCTCACTGCCACCAAATTGATTCTGACTCATGGAGACCATATATAGAGCAGACTAGAACTGCACCTATTGGTTTCTGAGACTAACTCTTTATGGGAGTAGAAAGCCTCATCGTTCTCCCACAGAACGGGCTATTGCTTCGAACTGCTGACTTTGCTAGCCACCCAACCCCAAACCCACTATGCCACCCGGGCTCCTCTTCACAAAGGAATTCCACAGTGTTTTTTCACGATAGCCGTCATGTTCGTGCACTGTGCGTGTGACTCAATACATCACTGCACTGAAGGATAAATGCCGAGATGGTTTACATCAGTGAGACAAGGCCATTGTTGATAAAGCTTGCCACCAATCTAGGATGATTATTTTTTTAATTCTCATAAAGCATCGGGAGAAGGGGAAATACTTAAAGTTGGAACAGTTCATAATCCAACATTCTCCAAACATGTTTCATAAGGACTTTTTCAGTGTGGCCCTTGGCAGATAAGGCAGGCAGTCTGATCACCACTGCTACTTAACCTTCGCCTGGCGCTCCTGGCCCACACCTTAAGAAAAAGAACCAGGGCAAGTGAGGATTGGAAAATAACTACAATTCATTATTTGTAGATGATATGGTAATCTTCTTGGAAAAATCTATACTAATCAAAAACTGTGAGAAGCAAAAAGAGAGTTCAACAGGGGTTCCAGGTAGAAGATCAACTTACAAAAATCAATAGCATGTCTCTACACCTGCACTGATAAACCGGAAAAAATCCAATTTAAAAAAAAACATAGCAAACACACATTACAAAATATTTAGGATTTACATAGTCCAAGAACATACACCTTGCTCAATGGAGAAAACATTAATAGGTCTCAGTGGAGAGCCAGTCCCTGTCCACGGATGATCCAACGCTGCCTCTGAGGGGGTTGTCTGCAGGCATGTGACTGTGATGCTTAAAATCCCCTGTTGGGTTTTTAAGGCCCCTGATAAACTTTCTTGAAAAATAACTCCATAAGTTGATTCTGACTCATAGCAATTCTATTGGACAGGGTAGAATTATCCCAGTGGGTTTCCAAGACTAACTCTTTACAGCAGTGGTTCTCAACCTCTCTCATGCCGCGACCCTTTAATACAGTTCCTCATGTTGTGCTGATTTCCCAGGCATAAAATCAGTTTTATTGTGACTTCATCACTGTCATTTCACTACTGTTATGAATCGGGCAACCTCTGTGACAGGGTCGTTCGACTCCCAAAGGGGTCGCGACCCACAGGTTGAGAACCCCTGCGCTGCAGGAATAGAAAGCCTCATTTTTCTGCTGTGGAGCAACTGGTGGTTTCAAACTGCTGACTTTGCAGTTAGCAGCCCAGTGGGTAACCACTATACTGCCAAGGCTCCTCAAATGTATCTAAAATATAAAACCTATAGTTAGAACTCAACTTTGAAAAGGATTTAAAAGGAGGGAGAGAGTTTGTCCCATCAGGTATTAATAGATGCTATAAGTCATCATTATTCAAACCTGCTGCACTGGAACTATAACATGCAAATCCACCAAGAGAACCGAATTGAGACCTTAGTAATCAAGCTATGTTAGTACAGAGGAAAACGTTATGTATGATAAAGGCAGCTCTACTAATCAACTACACAGGACTGAATGTTTACTACATTGTGTGGGGAGAATAATTTCCACTCAATCAAGGAAAAATAAAAGTGGATTCCTACCTAACACCTCACGCCAAGCCAATGGACATGGGAGGCCTTAAAACTGACATGCTTCAAAAGATAAATTCATCAGCACAGAAGGAAATATTGATGAATGATTTTGCAAGCAGGGGTTGACCGCGGATTTCTTGAGCAAGGATGCTCGTCCGTCATGAGAGAAGGGAGAGGAAATGAAGAGCAAGGGCTCGTCCTTGAATACCGTACAGCAGCCAGCAGCTTCAGACCCAGTGCGTACCGAGCGGCAAGGAAGGGGAGGTGTTTTCTGAGTGCTGACTGAAAATAAGAACAGAGAGAAAGAGAACAAAATCTAACACCATACCATTTGTTGTGGTTGTTGGGTACCATGCCGTCAGGACCAACTTGACTGCCCCTGTGTGCCCAACACAGTGACACCCTGCCCTGCCCTGGGCCATGCTGACAATTGTTCGTATGTTCAAGTCCATTGCTGCAGCCACACCGTCAAGCCTTTTTGTGGAGGGCTGGCCGCGTTGGGCTGCCACTCTGTTTTCCCAAGCTTGATGTCCTTCTCCAGGGACTGGTCTTTTCTGACAGAATGTCCAAAACACGTGAGACAATGTCTCATCATTCTTGACTTTAAGGAGCATTCTGGTTCAACTTCTTCCGAGACAGACTGGCTCGTTCTTTTGCCAGTCCGTGGTTCTTTCAAGATGCTTTACCAGCACCATCATTCACATGCACCGATCCTTCCTGGGTCTCCCTCATCCAACGTTCACATGCGATAATATTAATGCAAACAAATCACAGTGGACGGTGTACATTTTCTAAGAACGCCAAATAAGTATCTTTGAATGGTTCTCAAGGTTGTCTTAGGTCAATTTGAGGGCCAACAGCAACAGGAGAAACCTCCCTGAGATGGACAGACTTGGTGGCTACAAGAGGGCTCAAACACATCAACAGTCATGAGGAGGCCGACAGACTTGTAAGCCTTGCATTCTGTTCTGCATTAGGTCCCTCTGCACAAGGAAGAGCAGGCTTGGTGGAAGCTAACAACTGTCTTTGCTAAGAGAGTGGGAACAGGGCAGAAGGGTATGACCAAGCCTGGCTGCAGTCAGGATGGGCTGGGTTTGTGACAGCCACAGCTGGCCCGACCTCAGTGTCTTCACCCACCACAGAGGAATCTGTTGCTCTCCTGCCATATGACCATCAGGACTCTGGTGAAGGAAGGCACCTTTACAAGAGGGGCTTCCACAGAAGCGGGAGTTGAAAAGGAACACACACACACACACACACACACACACACACAGTCTCAAAGCTACTCTAAACGTGGTGGGCAGCTTCTGCTCTCGTTCCATTGGGCAAAACAAGTCCCACGGCCACACCCACCTGGGAAGGAGCCTGAAGGGCGAGCCAATCCTTTGATAGAGCAGCCAAGAGAGAAGGAGTCCTTTCTGGAAAGAGACCCGCTGTCTGTTTTTTTTCAGAGAAATTACTCATCGGAACACACCATTGGTTAAACTTTCGCTCTACTTCACTGCATCAGAAACAAACCACCATGGGCAGAGTTGACATGCCAAGAATTTCTACAAGTGAGTAGGTAGCTATGAGCAGGGGGGTTTTATAGATGGAAACCCCCTGGGCCAATGAGCATGGGCAGAAACTCTGAAGCACATGAGGATTACAGAAATTCAACACAACAGCAGTGGGAGAAAAAACACTACAGCCACATGTGGGCAAGCATTAGGACACTGGATCAGGCCAAGCACTGACTGGGATGTGGGCTCACAGGGGCCTCCAGACATAGTGAGGGAGGCGTGGCCAGACTTCTCTGGAAGCAAGTTGGCAGTGCTTTGGGGAACCAAGTTTATGTAGATCCTATACATCAGCATATCTGCTCACAGAACCATATACCAGTTCACACGAATCTAGGAGGAATCATCTCCAAAGGAGGGCTGGGACCACATTATAGATGGTAGTGAAGAATTGGAGGCAAACTGTCTGTCTGTCTATCTGTCTGTCAAGGGGGACTAAGAGGCAGTAAGTCATGGTGGATGCCCTTCATAGAATCCTGTGTAGGGGGTAGACGTGATGAATGTGTGCTACACCGCAGCATGGGTGAGCATCAGAAGCAGAGAGCCTAGTTATTCCAAAGTAGAAGTGTGCAGGAGACAAAATGTGTACCAGCTGCCGAATGTCAGACTAATGAGAGGTTGCCTAAACTGTCGCCTGATTCGCAAATTTTAAAAATATTTAAAGAACGCACTCCAAAGACATATGAAAGCATGTTGCAAGAATTCACCCAAGACAAAGAACCCACGTGAAACACAATGTCTGTCTGTGCACGTTAGGCAACAAGAGCAGGAGGTGTGGACCCCCCAAAAGTACAGTAACTGGCAGCACAGTGTTTGGGGGTTTTGACGCAGGGCAGATGAGTATTAGAGGGAATATCTAGATGGGTGGTGGTCTGAGCCGACATTGGGGAGGATGAGGACCGGGAGGAGCTATCTGGCCAGTCTGTCTGGAGGAGGACATTGAGGATTGCAGAAAGCTTTGAATGTTGCCAAGACCCGGCTTCTCCCTGAGGTGCCGCTAGGACAGTCCACGCGAACAGAGAGTGGGCAAGTGCACGTGTGACTTCGTTACACTTTTCAAGTGAGCCTCACTGCACTCATTCTACTCTTATGATTCGAGTTCGCACGGCTCGTACTTGTGATGGGTAGGAAAGAGTTTGCAAGCATGGAGTCCTTGCAGGCCAGAGTCCCGGGGACTGTGGAAAGCTGGATAACTCAACAATGAGGGTCAGCTTCTATTTCGTAGCAGGTCACAGCCTCCTCCAAGCATGAGGCAGAAAGGCTTGCCCATCTACCCCAGATCCACCAAAGGGAAACGCTGTGGGTGATCGGGGATAAGCCCAGAGCTGGGTGGCATTTCATCCCGTTGCTCATACGGTCCCCATGAGTTGGGGGCCAGCTAAGGAACAGGGGGTGTCACCTGTCACCTTTGCCGAGCGATGCTCAGTGAGACCTGCAGGACCTTCAAGGGCAGGACCAATATTCGAGCTCAGTTTGCATTGTTCGGTCCCCAGGTGCCCTTCTTGAGGCTCAGTCATGCAGTGATTTTCACATGGTTAAATTCCCTTTTCTTGTGGCCTAACGATGTGAATCCCAAATGGGACTTAGCAGAGAGCAAGTCCCCTGTATCTGACAGTGGCTTCCCTTTGAAATGTTGCCTTCAGTTTAGAGACACGCTTTTGTCCATTTCAAAGGCTGCATTGAATAAGCTGGCTAGGCATTTCTGTGACTGCTGACACAGCAGGTCCCTTTGAGGTCCAGCGGTGTCCTGAGTCAGGTCTATAGATGAACACAGTTCCCGGGGAGATCAAGAATGCCCTGGGGGCGCTGAGGAGGAGGGTTCACAGTTGTGAGCAGTCTCAGCTTTGAAAAATCCCCGATCTCTGCATATAAAAACACCTAGTACTCCACTCTGCAACGGTATTCAACTCTGTGGCCCATAACAAACACGGATAGATCGGAGAACGGGAATTCCGGAACACATCAATGTGCTCATTCAGAACTTGTACATGGATCAAGAGGCCATGGGGCAAATCGGAACAAGAGACTATTGTCCGGCTCTAAATCAGGGACAGTGTGCATGCGGGTTGCATCCGTTCACTGTATTATTCAACCCATATGCTGGGAAAATCCTCCAAGAAACTGGCTTATGTGAAGAATAGGGTGGCAGCAGGATGGGAGGAACGTTTATTAACAACTTGTGATCTGCAGATGACATACCCTTGCTTGCTGAAAATGAGGAGGACTCGGTGCACTTAATGATGAAGATCAGGAATTGCGGCCTTGACCATGGATGACAACCCAATGTAAGGAAGACCCAGAGCCTCCCAACTGAACCCATAGGTAACATCATGATAAGCTGAGAAAAGATTGAGGTTGTCAAGGATTTTCTCTTGCTTGGATCCACAATCAATGCTCACAGAACCAGTAGTCCAGAGATCAAACAGCTCATTGCATTGGGCAAATCAGCTGCACCAAACCCATCGCGACCCCAAATGAAAGAGTAGAACTTTCCCTGTGGGTTTCTGAGACTCACGCTCTATGGAAATAGAAAACCTCCTCTCTATCCCACTCAACAAGTAGGTGTTTCAAACTGCTGACCTGGCGATTAGCAGCGCAATGCACAACCACGATGCCACCGTGGCTTCTAGTGCACAAGACCTCTTTCAAGAACTGAAACGCAAGGATGTAAATTTGAGGACTAAAGATGCACCTGGGTCAAACCATGGGATTTCCCACTGCCTCACATGCATGTGAAGGTTGGACATTCTTTACTCAAATACAGAAGACTAAAGAAGAACTGATGCACTTGAACTATGGCGTTGGCAGACTATTGAAAGTGACATGGACTGCCGAAAGAATAGACAACTCCGCCCTGAAAGTACTCCCAGGATGCTCAGTAGAGGCCAGCCTGGTAGACTTTATGTCACATCCTTTGGATGGGTTCTCAGGGGAGACCAGTCCCTGGAGAGGGACATCATGCTTGGTAAAGCCAGGGGCTAGCGAACAAGGAAAGGCCCTTCTCAAGCGGGATTGACCCAGTGGCTGCCTCAGTGGGCTCAACCAGAGGAACAACTGGGAGCGGGCACAGGACTGGGTGGCGTTTAATTCTGTTGTACACAGGGCTGCTGTGAGATGCAGCTGACTCAGTGACACCCAGAAGCATCAGCAGGACTCCTCTGGGAAAGAGAAGGGCATTGTTTGGGGGAAAGGGCCAGAGTCCCATGACCAGCGATGGCGTTTTGTCCTGCTCTTTTGATATACCCTAGGAACAAATTCCGATCCCTGGGTGGCACAAACCTTTAGTTGAAGTTTGCGCTTGACGACTAAGTGAAAGGGTGAAGGTTGTGTGGGTTTGACTCCACTCCTCAGTGCACCTGGCCATCAGTCTCCAGAAAGTCTACAGCTGAGAAAACCCTAGGGAGTGCCCAGCTCCATGCTGGGACGCAGGGGGGCTCCCTGGGGCAGAATCAACATAATGGCAGAGGACTCTGGCTTTGGTTTAGAAACAATGTGACTTAGCCCTGGCTTCTCACCAGGCCCACAGTGATAGACAATCAGCCACACTGCTGACCGCTCACGGTCTGTCTCCCAGTCCAGTGCCCACATGGCTTTCAGGCAGACGGTTTCCCATGCAGCGAAGTGCTCAGACTGTGTCATCCTGGCTCATTCCCACGCCCAGTGCTAGGTAGCTTTTTTTGCCCCTAGAGACGTTTCAGATTTTATGTTTTTATTCCAGCCTCCCCACTCCATTCCACACTCACACAGCCCTTTTTAAAAAAATAAATACAACTTGCACGACTTCAATGTGCATTGAAGGGGACGCCCAGTAGACGTTACAGGTGCCTCTCCTGCCCTCCCTCATCTCTTCTTTCTTGAGAGATTGAAACCAGGCAATTTAGAAATTGCTTCCCTTTTTCCAACCTGGTTTCTTCTGCCACAGAAGTAATTTTTATTAAGCATTCTAAAGCTTTTACTTTCAGCTTGCAATGTGAGTGCCTCGACATCCGTTTTGTTCTTCCCTGCATTTGCACACCCAAGCAGGTGATGAGGCAGGTGGCCAGGCAGACCCACATGCCTCCAGGCTCAGCTGCAGCCCAGGTTGCATCTGGGTGGGGTGGATCCAGAGCACCCAAGTTGGAGCCTGAGCTGGGAAGCAGAGGGAAGGAAGGGTCACATCTTTCAGTCACCTCCTCCTCAGAGTCACCTTTCCTGGCCATCACACCTAAGGGCCCAGCTTCTCCATCTTCACCTGAGTGGCCCTCAACCTGCGTTCAGAACAGCCACTGCAGTGAACAGGGTGGCCTGTTCACGTGTTCCCTGCATGGTGATGGTTTCCCTGTGTCCCCTCCCATCCCTGTCCCAGACAGAGACCACGTCTACATTTGGTCAACATTCCTTGTCTCATGAAGCCTGCCCGCCCCATGGGGGCTCAGGAGGTCGTTCCAGCAAAGCCCTCCCTATTCTGGGAAAAGAACAGGTACTGTCACATTGATGGAGAGAACATAAACAAGCAGGAGGAGCAAGGACCCAAAATTAAAGAGTCAAAAAGACGGGCACCTGCCCCACCCCCTCCAGTCTTCCTTCCCTTCCCTGAAGCACTCCTGGCACCGACAAACAGACATCTTCCTGTCTGAAAGGGGTGGGACTGTAGGAGAGAATGGGGGTGCTAACCTTTACAAGGCCAGCAGCTATAACCCCACCCGCCGTTCTACGGGAGAAATACGAGGCTGTCTGCTTCCATCAAAATTTATAGTCAAAAACCGTCTATAAGGTCACTCAATCAGCATCGACATGAGGATAGTAGGTTTGGGGTATATGAGTTGATTTCCCTCTCTAGAATGTTGTTGTTAGGTGCCACCCAGTCGGTTCTGCCCCATAGTAACCCAGTGCACAACAGTGCACATAGTAACCCAGTGCACACGAGAGAGTCCTGGCCAACCTCACTGTGTTAGTCTGGGCACATTAGAGAAACAAATTCACAGAAATTCATGTGTATAAGAGAGAGTTTTAGATAAAGGTTAAATGCACATCAAGAAAACATCCCAACCCAGTGCTTCTCAAGCCCACAAGTCCAACATTGACCCATATGTCCAATACCAATCCACAAAGTCCTCCTCCATCTCACAAACACACACACAATGATGCCAACTGCAGGAAGAAAGCTGAATCAGTGAATGTATAAGCATCTCAGCGTTGGCAGGGGTCTCCACACAGCTCCCCCAGCACCCAGAGCTGCATCAGGGTACGTCAATGTGGCTTTTCCTCAGGAATGTCTTGCAGGAAGTGAGCCTTGCCACTGAAGCAGGGAACTGGCTAAGGCAGCTGCACCCTGGTCCGACCATCAGAAAGCAAGAGACCTGAGAACTAGAAAGGCGAGGCTCACAGAGCCATGTATCTCTCCGCCCTTGAATTAGCCTCACATGTGTTTATTGGCCAGGTTGGCACAATGAACTTTAACTCTCCCACTCACCATGGCTCCTATGCCTGAGCCCAGTGTCGCAGCCACTGTGTCTGTCAGTGCATTTCATTGAGGGCCTTCCTCTTTTTCACTGCCCCTCTACTTTACCAAGCATGATGTCCTTTCTCCAGGGACTGGTCCCTCTTGACAATATGTCCAAATGATATAAGAAGCAGTCTTGCCATCCTTGCCTCCAAGGAGCACACTGGCTGCACTTCTTCTGAGACACACTGGTTTGTCTTTTGAGCGGTCCATGTTAATGTCCATATTCTTCGGCAGCCCCTACAATTGAAATGTACTGACTCTTCTTCGGTCTTCCTTATTCAGTGGCCACCATTCACATGCTCTAGACCAGCAGTTCTCAACCTGTGGGTCACAACCCCTTTGGGGACCAAATGATTCTTTCACAGGGGTTGCCTAAGACCATCAGAAAACACATATTTCCAATGGTCTTAGGAACCAAGTCACCACTCCTCTGTCTCCAGGTGTGTGTACCCACATGCATTTATGCCCACTATGAGTACCCAGCATGAAGACTGTGCTACACCATGCTTCAAGACAAAAGTTCACTTATTTGTCATTAGAAATAAGGATTTCACAAGATATAATTACATATTGTTTGTGTGATTAATCACTATGCTTTTATTATGTTCAATTTGAAACAATGAAAATACATCCTGCATATCAGATATTTACATGACGGTTCATCAAAGTAGCAACATTACAGTTATAGTGTAACAACGAAAATAATGTTATGGTTGGGGGTCACCACCACATGAGGAACTGTATGAAAGGGTAGCGGCACTCGGAAGGTTTAAAACCACTGGGTTAGAATATAAGCCCCCATAATGAGGATTTTTGTCTGTTTGGCTTGCTTCCTTCTATCTATGCTAAAACCTCATATATATCATAAATTATTTTTCAAAAAGTCATTCAAAGAATAAATCTAGTATTTTTCTTTGGCAACGAATACTGATATCACACTTTTACCAAGGCCCTTGTTAGTTATATCTTAGAGTGGCTGCTGAGTTCGGCCCCTGACTTAGGGGTCCTGACTCAGGGGTCCCATGCACAGCAGAATGGAGTGCAGGGCTTTCAGATTCTGCAGTCGACCCAGGATCACTGGCCGACTGGGCTCTTATGATTTCTCAGGGGTTTCACTGGCTGACTTCTGGGAGAAGATCGCCTGGTGTTACTTCCTAATCTGTCTTAGCTCTCCTGACACCTGTTCAGCATCATAGTGATGCACATGCTCCCCTGACAGACCAGTAGTGACTCACAGGAAGTCTCAAACAAACAAACAAACAAAGAAAATCACACCCAGGATCCCCATTCTGATGCATAGCAACCCTTTAGAACATACTAGAACTGCCTCTGGTCGGTTTCCAAGGCTATACATTTTTACAAGAATAGAAAGTCTCTCATCTTCCTCCTTGGAAAGAGACTGGTGGTTGCCAACTGCTGACCCTACAGCTCACAGTCCAACTGACTATGGCACCACAGAACCTGCAAGGGAAGTCTACTGTCTGGAAATTCAACCTGGGTTCCCACATGGAAGGCAAGAACTCTACCACTGACCCACAGCTGATAGGCTGATTCAGATGTGAGGGACCAGTATACTCTGTCACCCCAAGGCTGGCCGAGTGATCACTGAGTAGGGGGGTGTATCTGTGCTGGAAGGGAGGGCTTGTTCCCATGTGGCATAAGAATTGTGCGCCTTTTTCTCCCCAAGATTTCAAATGTGCGTCCCTTTGCCTGGAACCAGTTTCTTCAGTCTCAGATACTCCTGAGACACACTCTCATGCTCCCCACACCCCCAGCACACCCACACCCCAACATCCACATGCACCTGGTATACCAACACACACACCTAACACACCCATATCCAGAACACACACACACACACACACACACACACACACATTCACTCTGCTCGTTAACTTGGTTAAATCTCATCCATCCTTTACAGAGGCCTCTTCCTGTGGGACAGCTTCCTAGTCCCAGTGCTGGGGATTTTCTTGACCAGCTGGCCCCTTGCACAGAGCAATGCTATAGGTGAGTTGTGGGCTCTGTTTTGTAAACTGCAGACAGCCGGTGAGGAAGGCAATGGGCACCCTCACCTTGGAGGAAACCTGGGTGCAGTGAGATGAAATGAGTGACCTAAAGTTCCCGGGGAGTGGTCCAGGTGCGATCAGGTGTAGTGGAGAGTGGAGTCCCTCTATTTTCTCTGCACTGTGATGACCCAGGGCCTGTGTCCAGAGAAAGGGAATTAATGTGGGACAAGTCCTTTCAACAGGACTCTGGGTGGCTGAAGGAAGGATTTGTGACAGAGCTGAACCAGTTGGATAAGGCTTTGGGGAAACTCAAATGCAGTGTTAAGCTGCCTAATGACCACGGTCTGTCCACGACGATGGAACATTGCAAGTTGTCTCATCCCCCGTAGCTCATGTGCGGGGAGATACACACAAACACCTTTGCTCTCCGGTTCAAGGAAGAAGCAGACAAGGAACCTGTTCACAGAGGGGTAGGGAGATGGCTAGCCTTCCAGTCACACAGCACAGGGATGTCCTTCCTGAGTGGGGAGCCCCCATCCCTCAAGGTGTATGGGGACAGCCACTTGCTACCTTGGAAGAGAACCTGTGACTAATGGTTGCCAGCTGGGTCACGTGGAGAGAACTTGACTCTGGTTGTGTGACTTTGGACAAGGGCACGTCACCTCTGAGCCTCCTTGTCCTCATCTACAAAGTGGAAATTATGACCCTAACCTCAGAGGGCCTTTAGGGATCCGACATCGACCTCCAAAGAGAGAAAAGGGCCTTAGTTGGAAGCGTCTTTCTCAGAGACTTTCCCACAGTTCATGTGGAGCAGAAGCTGCGTTCCCAGAAGGCAATGCGTGCCACCAGGCCAGGCTCTCAGAGGACGGGGAAAGGACATCCAGGGAGTGAGCAGGAGCGGGGTGGGGGAGGACAAGGGGTGGAGTGTCCAGGGTAGCACAATGTGACTGCCCACATGTGATTCTTGGATCTACAGCGATGTCCTCAAGCTGTGTACTGTGATTGGATTCTTGTGGGTTCTGCCGATGGAGCTGTTGCCTGCGTGCACAAGCTCTCCCATAAGAACACGAGCCGGACGCAACAGGGCCTCTGAGGATCCATCCCTACGTGAGCCACAAATTTAGGGTGATGATCTAGGCCTATGGGAATACAAAGATTCAAGGAAATCTTGCTTTTCCCACAAAATGCCAGAGGCCTTGGGTGGTAGACCTTTGGGTTAGATTCATGTAGGCGCACATGGTTTGAAAATGCTAGAGCTTTGGCGTCGGGCGTCACTATTGGTTGCCGTCCACCAAAGGGAAACAGAAAGAACAGCTATTAAGTAGCAATTCTTGGCTCATCGCTCGCCTCTTAAACACAACTCTATAGAGGAAATGCAGTTCTGGGGTGAGTCGTGACAGCCAAGCACCCGTGCTCAGGGCCCCAGGCCACCGTGCACAGCTTCCCATCACATCCGTCTATTGGCTGCCCAGGGGGCTGCTCGTTCATGAACCTGACTTTTCCCCCAGCCTCTTTGCAAAGCTGTCTCTCCACCACTGGATGTGTACTGACTGCCCCCCAACCACAGCACTTGGCCGAGAGTCTGCTAAGAGGCAGTGTGGCACCTGAGTTGGCGCCAGCTCATGATTAGCCCAGGGGTGAAACCTTGCAGCCCTCACTGTTTTGAGGGCTGGTGAGTGTGCATGTCAGTTCTAGTCTTGAGGGCTTTCTGACCTAGGGACATGGCTTCTCATGTTGTATCTCGTGTCGTATTCCACTGCGACTTATCGGGATTTGCTTGGGTAAAGTTAGGAAGTAGATCACCAGTCCTTCCTGAGCCTGTCTCAGTCCGGAGGTTCTGATGGAACCTGACCACCATGGGAGGCCCTGCTCATATGAAAGGTGCTGGGGGCAGACAGAGGGGTGAAGGGGTGTCTGTCAATGGGGCTAAGTTCTCTTAAGCAAACATGAGCAGGTCATTCGTTTATCTGTTCTTGGGAGCCAAGTTGAGGCCCCTGGCTCCACAGTCTCTAGAGCAGTGGTTCTCAACCTTCCTCATGCCACCTCCCTTTCACACAGTACCTCATCTTCTGGTGACCACCCCCAAGCATAAAATGATTTTCGTTGCTACTTCATCACTGTCATTTTACTACTGTTATGATTCTGGCAACCCCTGTGAAAGGGTCGTTCGACGCCCAAAGGGGTCGTGACCCACCGGTTGAGAACTGCTGCTCTAGAGACACAGCAGGCATATGAAATTGGACGCACCTTGTTTCACGTTCTCTCTGGATTGAGTGCGTGCTCTGATCCCTGTGCAGCGGAGCGTAGTTTTGAAGACGTGTGCTAGAAGCACAGTGCTTTCCATTTGACCCGCCACACTCCAGCAGTTGCACTTGGCTCCGGCTCGGTAATGACCCGAAGCCAGCAGGGCCTTGCTTTGACATTGCAGCGAGGGCGAGCAAGTTGGAAGTTGCTGAGAGAGCTACGTGTCCACAGCGGAGATTGGCTTATCGAATTCACATCCCTGGGCAAATATGTCCAAGGCCAGAGCCTGTGTTCCCTGCGTCCAGATAAGTGAGGTCTTGAACACCCGACCTTCTTGAGGAGTAGCCTCTAGGTCAAGAGGATGGCAAGCTGCCGGAAGAGTGTATGGCTGGGCTGTGAAGGTCAATCATCTTTTCTGATGGTAAAGCTCAGCCTCTGAAGGCACTTGGTACCCACCCTGAATATTACAGCCCCAGAACCCCCTGGAGATGTACTTTCTACATGGGGTCATCAAGACTTGGAATTGACTCAGTAGTCATGGCCTGGGCTCTGTGGCTTTTGACGCGGACAGGAGAGGCCCACTCTGGCCAACTTCCTGCTCTTTCTTTGGGGACCAAGAGGCCAGAGGACAAGGGTCATGCCCTTTGGGGCACTTCTGTGGCACTCTTTGGGCCATGCATCAGGCTCTTGGCATTGTAGAACCATCATTTCAGGGCCCCAAACTCAGCTCCCCAACCTGTGGGAGCCCTTCCCTCAGAGTCCTCTTCCCAAAGGGGAGCTTCCCTGCTGTGTGTTCACCCCCTTGCCTGAGGAGCAAAGGGGCTGGCTCTTTGGGGGTGTGGGTAGAACTGGTCCACATATACTGTGGGCACCATACCCATGTTCACAAGCCCCCTGGTGAAGAGGCATAGAGTCCGTGAAAGGGGAGGAACAAAGTTCCAGAAGCCTCCATTCACCCCTCCGACAGGCCCCTCCCAGAGGCAGGTGTGTGACTCATGGCTTCAGCAGCTGCTGTGCTTTTCCCGCTGCTGCCTCTGGGACATTAGTCACCTGCATCTGTGATCGTGCCTTTCCCTTCCCACGCCAAGCCTTCCTGAATGATCCTTTCCAGAAGTACCATTCTTCACTGACTACCTGAGCCCAGCCAGCAACAAGTGCCCACCTCGTGTCTCTGTCCCCTCCCTCGGCATGCCTCACCTTTCAGGACTCCTGCTGCAAGCCTGACCCCCTAAAGTGCTGCATTCTGGGTCCTTCTGCACCTCCTGGCTTTGCCGATGCCATTTCCTCTGTCTGCGATGCACAGAGCCACCTCGCCCACTCAGTGCAGTCACGACTCGGGCTCCAGCACCGCCATTCACCTGGGACCTTCTCCGACAGCATCCCTGGCCCAGGTAGAATGAATGCCCTAATTATCTCTGTTCTTGAACACGTTTGCACGCTTCTGCCATCGCCCTGATGAAATGCAACAGTCATTGTTTAAGTGCTGGGTTCCTGCTTACCTTCTGAGAAGACTGGAACCCACAGCAGCCTCACATGTAAATGAATGGACGAGTAAATAAAGAAATTAGCTAAGTGACGACCACTCAGGGGAAGGACCTAATAAACACTGGGGGTATGTAGCAATGAGGAGAGAACCGGGGATCTGCCCCTGCTCGGCTGGCTCCCATGAGGTAGAGGCAGAAGCCACACCTGCTTTTGTCCTGTGGACTCAGCCAAGGTCCTTGCTGTCAAAGGCAATAGCCGTGGACCCTCCTCACGACCTTGATCAAGGGAGGACATCTTATTAAAACAGGAAGCAGCAAAGCAGATTTCCAATTCATGAATTTGCTGTGCATTCATCTCTGCGCACGCGGGCTTGGATGTAACATATGTACTGTTCAAAGTTGAACCTAAATTGAGATAATTTGGGGCACAGGGCTGAAAATGTGGAGGTGGATAGCTTGTATGTGAAATTAATTTTTTATCCATTTGCAGATGCAATTTGAGTTCCTTTCAAATTAAATTGCAATGGAGTCCTAGGCAGCTGGAAACATTATTGCCGACATAATTTGATCCTGCAAGAGCGGTAATACGTTGACAGATAGTTGGATGTGACCATTAATTTGCAATTTCTGTATGGAAATGATACACGAAGGGAAAAAGAAAGGTAAAAGGCACAAAATCAGAATCCATCTTCTTTCCAGCATCATCTAGACCCACTCTCTTGGTTGCTTTTTGTCACCTCCTGCAATTGATTGCAGATGTTCGATGGGCAGGAGCTTGGTGGATCTCACTGTGGATATCTTACCAGCATAGGCGGGGACAGAAATCCAGCCTCTTCCCTGGGGGATGATGGTTACCTACCTGTGCGCCACCCCCCGATGAGGCCAGAGTCACTGGGTCCTGCCTATTCCTAACAAACAGAATCCTCTCAAGTTGGAGCACATTGACTGACCTGCAAGAAGGTGGTGACATGCTAGCCCTCTTAGAGCAATGGCCTACAGAAGGTCGTTAATTCACTTGTTGATTCATCCAAAATGACTTGCTGGACACAGAAATCTCTCTGGTGCCACGGTAACTGATGGGCTGGACAGTCAACTGCAAGGTTGGTGGATAAAACTTGCCAGATTCTTTGCGGGAGGAAGGTGAAGTTGTCTGTTCCCATAAAGATGTACCATCTTGAAACCCAATGGGGCAGTTCTACTCTATCCTATCGGGTTGCTCTGAGTTGGGATTGACGTGGCAGCCGGTGTGTTTGGTTTGGTTTATCGAACATGGAGGCATTTGATCAGGGTGTGTAGTAGTTTCATAATGTGACGCCAATTTGGGGCTTGATAGGATTAACAGTGAAGGGATGGAGTCTAGTCTGTTAATGGGATCACAGCCAATGGGGCCTCTGTGTGGGCATGGCTGTCTGGGATTTCCTCCTTGGAGACGGAAGACACATTATCTCTGTGTTCACTCCCTGGGAGACATTGCAGCTGACAAGACACATGGAGCTACCCTAGTGCCCTGAGCTGGAGAAGCCACATGGACCTGCCTTGATGCAACCAGACCTCTGAAGCTGGAGAAGCCACATAGCGACCCCTGCCAATGTTGAGATGCTTACACCACCACTGGATCTCCTCACTGGCCTGTGCTTGGCCTGCATTCAGCATCATTACATGTGTTTCGTGAGTCTGAAAGGACTTTATAGATTAGTATTGGACATATGGCCAATAGCAGACTTATGGGCTTGGACCGGACTGGGTTGGGATGCTTTCTTAATGTACCCCTTATATAAAAATCGCTCTTATATACATGAGTGTCCATGAATTTTTTTCTCTAGTCTACCCAGGTTAACACAGGGTGAAAAGAGTGTTGGTTCTGTTCATAACCAGGATTAAAGCAAGTCGCTTCTTTTGTCTGTGCCTCAGGTTTCTTGCATGCAGGTCATGGGTAACCTTCCGTGGCTTTTAGAGCCACAAGGTGAGTTATGGAGGCCAGGTCAGTCATATTTCTGGATGTTACCTGACACCGCTGGATTCTCTCAAACCCAGAATTAATGAAGTAGAGCCGGCATCCTGGGCTACACAGGCTTATTACAGAGAGGTTTACATGGCAACCCCGCAGGAAACGCAGACTCATAGAAACGCCAGTCATCTGTCCTCCTAGAGGATCTGACTACCTGGTCCCATGAGAGGTACATGGAGGACAGAGGTGACAATATCCCGTCAAGGTCCAGAGAGTCTATGTTTCAAACTTTGCAGGCCAGGCCCTCTCTGCTGCAAGGAGCCCACTCCGCAGCTGTAGCCAGAAAGCAGACATAATGCGTGCCCAGTGGGCATGGCCATGTTCCAAGAGAAGCGTATTCCCAACAACAGGCAGCCAAGGCCATGCACAATGATTTTCCCAGCCCTCTTCTGGGTGATTATAGTTATCGCAGGCTACCAGGGATCCTTCCAACCCAGTGGCTAATGCAGGACGGGGTTTAAGAATCAGCCCTTTGACATTAGCCCAGAGGTTAAAGTTGGAGGTCTTACCAGGGAACCTTTCACCAAGGAAGAAGGCAAGAGGGTGCCTTAAAGAGACTTTGGTCAACTCATATATCTTGAGCGCGTTTCTAACATTGATGATCCCAGACACAGGCCCCCGATTTCAGCCACAGAAGCCGCTGTCTCAACATACAGCATGGGGTTAGCACCGTGAGGTTGGTGATCAAGACACAGAGCACATGGAGGCTATCTCGAGCGTGGGAGATTCTGGAACAAGCCCTAGATGGAGAGCTGCTGGTCAGAAGGCTCACAAGACCTCCTGTGTCCATTGCAGTTTACGAAAATCGAGCACCATCCAATTGGTCCCATGGAGAGCTGTCCAGAAGGGTCACTGGGCTGGGGACATGAAAAGCCACCATCCTCGCTCTCAAAGAGTTCACATTCTAGAAGGAGGAACTTTGTACCCTCACAGGGAAATAGGAAGCACTCAGGGGGATCGCTCCGACCTCTGTCCAAGGGCTCAGTGGGGAAGGCCCCATAGAGACGGTGCCTAAGGTTGGGGCGAGAAGCATGAGAAGATTTGCCGAAAGCACTAGCTGCAGGACAGGTAGGGTCCTGAGAGAGAGGCCAACTTGGCTTCTCCTAGGTGAAGACCCAGGCCCTGCCCAGGAATTCTCTCCCTTGTCCCCTCTGGCCAGGCATGTCTTTGTGTGCGGCACCCTGGACAAGACATCAAAACAACACGTGTTCCTAGCCTCACATAGCCATTTACTGGCCCTGCTCCCCTACTCAGCACATGTTCCCCCACCATGATGGCTGCAGCTAGTATTGTCTCCTTGGTGCTTATCAGGTGTATTGGCAATCTCAACAACCGTAACATGGTCCGGCCCCAATCCCAATGATGTGAACACCCCCCTCCACTCCACTCCCAGAAGAACGTACTACCGAAGACAGCACTGAAGCTACAGCTCAGGGAGAGGGGCGTATCTGATCAGAGCACGCAGGAGCAAATGAAGAGGGTAGGAGAGAGAGTGGGACACATCCTGGCCCACCAAGGCCGAAAGACAGTATTTCTGTTCAGAGCAGCCAATGCACAGAGGACCATAGGACTAGCCCCACCATGAGACAAGACGCCCCTCACTGACCCCTAGCACTCTGAGGAAAAAGACTGGAGGCACAGTTCAAGAATTGGGACTGATCTGAACCCACCACACTGGGGTCAAACATTAAGGGCATGCAACAGAGCAGCAAGGGGAGCAAAGCAATGAAGTCCCTGGAGAATACCAAAAATAGACTTGGAGGCCAGGGCACGGGACTCCATCAGTCTTGACCAGAAAACATGCCTAAAGGTCAACAAACAGACTTAGAACTATTTGTAGGCTTTTCTTTTGCTGTCCTTGGTTTTTTGTTGCTGTTGTTGTTTGGTTTTTGGTTTTCTTTTGTTGTTTGATTTTGCTCTGCCTTGTTTTTGTGCTTATTGTCTCTGCATGTCTGTCAAGATAAAATAGACAGGATAAACAATCTGGGGGAGAAAACAACAGGACCAATGGTTCTGGGAGGACATGGAGAGGGGAGACAGGGAAAGAAAGTGGGTGTTAACAAACCCAGGGACAAAGCAACAACAAGTGATCTGAAATTGATGGCAAAGAGGGTGTAGGGTACCTGGTAGGGCTTGATCAAGGGCAATGTAACTTAGAGGAATTACTGAAACCAGAATGAAGGCTGAACAGGATAGTGGGACAAGAGGAAAATAAAAGGAAATAGAGGAAAGAACCAGGAGGCAAAGAGCATTCATAGAGGTCTAAATATAGGCATGTACATATGTAAAATATTTATATAAAAATATTTATATATAACAATATGGAAATAGATCTGTGTACATATATTTATATGTTAAGTATCAAGGTAGCAGACATTGGGCCTCTACTCAAGTACTCCCTCATGTAAGAACACTTACAAAAAAAAAGTTGGCATTCTGTGATGTTCACCTTCCTGACAAGACTGCTGAAGACAAAATGGGTGCATAAGCACATGTGGTGAAGAAAGCTGATGGTGCTCAGCTATCAAAAGATATAGCATGTGGAGTCTTAACGGCTTGAAGACAAACAAGCAGCCATCTAGCTGAGAAGCAACAAACTCCACATGAGAGAAGCACACCAGCCTGGATGATCATGAGGTGTCAATGGGATCAGGTACCAGGCATCAAATACCCAGAACAAAAAATTATATCAATGTGAATGAGAGAGAGTGCAGAGTGGAGACCCAAAGCCCATCTGCAGACAATTGGACATCCCCTCACAGAAGGGTTACAAGGAAGAGATGAGCCAGTCTGGTGCAGTGTAGCCCTGATGAAACCTACAACTTTCCTCTAGTTCTTTAATGCTTCCAACCCCTCCCCCAACCACTATCATGATCCAAATTCTACCTTATAAATCCCATGAGACCAGAGCATGTACACGGGTACAGATAAGAGCTAGAAACACAAGGAATCCAGGACAGGTAAACCTCTCAGAACCAATAACGAGAGTAGTGATACCAGGAGAATAAGGGGAAGGCAGGGGGAGAAAGGGGTAACAGATCACAATGATCAACATATAACCCCCTCCCTGGGGGATGAACAACAGAAAAGTGGGTGAAGGGAGACACTGGTCAGTATAAGACATGATAAAATACCAGTAATTTATAAATTATCAAGGGTTCTTGAGGGAGGGAGGAGGGAATGAGGAGCTGATACCAAGGGTTCAAGTAGAAAGAAAATGTTTTCAAAATGATGCTGGCTACAAATGTACAAATATGCTTGACACAATGGATGGATGTATGGATTGTGATAAGAGCGTATGAGCCCCCATGAGATGATTTTAAAAAAGAACCCAATCATAACGTAACATGGTCTGATTTCACACATTTGACAAGATGCGGCCTTAGTCTTGGACTTAAAAGCCAGTAACCAAACCCATCGTTACCAAATCGGCTCTGGCTCAGAGCAACCCAGTGCGTTGCAAGGTTGCAGTGAGTTCCAGAGGTTTCGCTAAGCTCTGGTCGTTACAAAAGCAGGCTCCCTAGCCAAGCTGACTCTCTGAGTGGGCTCGATCAGCGGCCTTTAAACACTTAGTGAAGACCAAACAGCAAATTGGATTTCAAACGGACCAGTAGGGATAAATGACCTCCTTGACCTCAAGTTCTGGCATCTGGTGGATAGAACGGCTCCAGCCAGACCAGTCTGCTTGGGACACCCAGGAGTCATTGGCTGTCTGCTTCTCTTCCCCATATCTGCACATGCGTCCTCAAGTGAGCCGGTAATGCTGTGAGTGGCTCAACCAAGTAGCAGCCAAGCAGAATCCTGCCCTCCAAGCAGGATCTACACTGACCCTCCCCACCCCATTCCAGGTGGATTTAGCCTGATGTGGCACAGGTGGGCTCTGAGCCATAGCTTACTCCTTATCACCTTCCCAAAGCCACCTCTTTTTCTTAGGACACGGGCTTTCTCTGCAGACGGGACACCTGCCTGGGAATGACCAGCATCTAAAGGTGACGGTGACCTCCTCAGTTGATGGGGGTGGGGGCTGCCCACTCTTTGGATTTCTTTAAAATGGAAGCCTTGGTGAGAGCGTGAATTAAAGAACCTTCTTCCTTCCCCAGAGAGAAGGATGCCAAGAGCCGCCCCCCCCAACCCAGAAGTGGTCATGGAGTCAATTCCTACGTACAGCGACCCTATAGGACAGAGTGAACCTGCCCGTGGGTTTCTAAGGCTGCAAACCTTTGCAAGGACAGACAGCCTTGTCTTCTCCTGGGGAGCAGCTGGTGGGTCCGAACCGACCTTGTCGTTAGCTGCACAATGCTTAACCCGCAGCACCACTAGGGCCCCCTCCCTGCGTCCTCCTTATGGCTACTTTGGCATGGGGGCATCCCATCTGCAAAGAGTTCCAAGGGGACCAGAGGTGATGGAACCTAGTCCTTGATTTTGCTGCTCGGCGGTCCCCAGCGCTGCCATGTATACGTCCCACAGGAGAGATGTGGCCTGAGAGGCACTATGTTTTTGTTACTACTATTACTGCAAAGGCAGCAGCTACAGCCTGGCAAGTGCTTATTCAGCTGCAGGTGCAATTCTAGTGGCTTTGCAAGCAGCATCTCACTTAATGTCCCCATGAGGTCGCCACAGTGATCGTCACCGTGTCTCACATCAGAAAAGGCATACCCAAAGAGCTCACGTGGGTCAGCAGGGCCCCAGAGCAATTGCTTGTTGTTCTCACTCCTCCACATGAAGGGGAGTGCAGAGTGGAGACCCAAAGCCCATCTGCAGACAATGGGACATCCCCTCACAGAAGGGTTACAAGGAGAGATGAGCCAGTCAGGTGCAGTGTAGCCCTGATGAAACCTACAACTTTCCTCTAGTTCTTTAATGCTTCCAACCCCTCCCCTGATCCCAATTCTACCTTATAAATCCCAACTCCTAGTTGTGCTAGTCCTGTGGGGAGAACGGCCCTTGTGGGTGGCAAAGAGCAGCTCCTTAGAGGGTCAGTAAGTCTCATCTTTCTCTAGAGCAGGGGTTCTCAACCACCCTTGAACACAGTGCCGCCACCCTTGAACACAGTGCCTCATATGGTGGTGACCCCCAACCGTAACATTATTTTCATTGCTACTTCATCACTGTCATTTGCTACTGTGATGAATCGGGCCACCCCTATGTAAGGGACGTTTGACTTCCAAAGGGGTCGCGACCCACAGGTTGAGAACTGCTGCTGTAAAGGATTGACTGGTGGTTTTGAACTGCTGACTTTGCTGTTAGCTGCCCAGTCTGGAACCACCATGTCACCAGGGCTCCGTTGGTTGTGAGGTGCCACGGAGTTGGCTTGTGAATAACAGAAACACTGCCTGCCCATGCCGGATGCCATTGTTGCAGCCACTGTGCCACATCACCTTGTTGCGTGTCTTCCAAGTGTCTTGCCACAGATCAGTGTGTGTTCCTATGCTGCATTAGTTTTTGGAAGCATATATATATTTATATATAAATCTTGTTATTGGGGGCTCGTATAGCTCTTATCACAATCCATCCATCCATCCATTGTGTCAAGAACATTTGTGCATTTGCTGCCATCCTCATTCTCAAAACATGTTCTTTCTACTTGAACCCTTGGTATCAGCTCCACATTTTTCCCTCCCTCCCTCATGAGACCTTAGTAATTGATAAATTTTTTTTCATGTCTTCAATGGGTCTTCCAAACTGTTGCCACTGTGGGGCAAAGTGGGTGAGGAGTTATTTAATATTTAACCTAGGCCTAATGACTCCCAGCTAAGAGAAACTGGCATAAGAATTTATGGAACTGCTAGTTATAAAAGATGCTATATTTCTATCATAACAAATGCCATAACCTTAAGGTATTATGACCCTTTACACGTGGGCGTAAAAGAAGAAAACAAAAAACCATCCTGTCTGTGAGGATCTGTTTAGAACAGAATATCTACACAATGAGTAACCAGAATGTTCACAGTAAGGGAAGCCAATGCATGGTTATGGGAAATGGCGGGGCCTGTGATCTAGGCTAGTGGGACTGTGTCGCGATGCGGGAGGCAGGGTTAGAGTGCGAAGACATGGCCAGAGGGGCCTTTGGAGGAAAACGAGTGCAGAGGGCTGAGCCTCAGGAGGCTTGGAAACAGTGGCACAGATGGTCAGTGCCATAGGGGACTGCCAAGACAGAGTCACCCAGGCCTGGTGGCCATTTGTGATATGTGGGTGCCATGAACAAGGGTGGTGTCTCCAATCCAAGAGGGTGCACCTCCTTGCTGTGAACTGAAGTGGGGAGGCCGGTTTCCCCAGAGGAGAATGGACCCGGTGCGGTACTGACTTCGACAGGATTCTACATGATGGGGGTGGGTGGGTGGCATTTACTCAAACCCAGTGTGTCTAAGGTGCATGCTGTCGCTCCCTGGGGAGCACTGGAGGGACCGGGTGGTGGTGGTGCAAAAGCAGGTACTCACACTATATCCAGGATTCTAGGCTGTAGTGCAAAAGTGCAAAGGTTTTTCATTGCTGGGAGTAGGGGTCGCAGTGCATTTTATTTTGGAAAGTGGGCGATGGGCCCAATAAGGCTGGCACTCACAGGTTACCCATGGCTGGATCCCATACACAGCTGCGATTCCAAATGCCAGCACCTCTCCCACTCAGCACGCCCCAGAAGCGTGCTGCCTACGCTGTGGATGGTCCCCAGGGTGTGCCTTTGGGTGGTCTCCTGGTGACCCCTCAGGTTTTTTCCAGTTCCGCGTGTGCTTTGCCCTTTCAGACACCCAGGTGACACTCACACCGCACACACAGTGAGCCATTGTGACGTCACTCCCCTTCAGTATTTGGAGCATTCATTGATAGGGTTCTGCAGCTCCCACTTGTCATGCCCACATGTGGGTACCTACACCCCAAAGCCAGTGCTGTGCAGGGAGAAGGTCCTGCCACATCCCAGGACCCCCCTACCGCAACCCCGCTAATCTCCAACCCCAGCCAGCCAGGGAGACCTGCTTTTAAGCTCATGGTGAACGTGATGTAGGGCCAGGGGTTGGGGATTCCCCTTTACATGGGGCTGGGTTTGGGGTTTTTTTTAAGTACATTGAAGTCAGGGGGAGCATGAAAGAAGACAGGGTCCAGTAACTCATCCTGCAGGTGGCCAGTGCCCCGGAGGGGCTGTGATGGGGCAGATGAGCCCAGACAGGGACAGCTGCCTTCCTTGTGTGCAGTGCATCATCACCTATCCTGGGGGACACCCGCCCCACCTTCCCGACACCGCCTCAGAGGCCATCTCGTGTGTGTCTTGCAGACCCGGTGCACGGCCCGCAGAACGTGGAGATCGTGGACATCCGAGCCCGGCAGCTGACCCTGCAGTGGGAGCCCTTTGGCTACGCCGTGACCCGCTGCCACAGCTACAACCTGACGGTGCAGTACCAGTACGTCTTCAACCAGCAGCAGTACGAGGCCGAAGAGGTCATCCAGACCGCATCCCACTACACCCTGCGGGGCCTGCGCCCCTTCATGACCATCCGGCTGCGCCTGCTGCTGTCCAACCCGGAGGGCCGCATGGAGAGCGAGGAGTTGGTGGTCCAGACAGAGGAGGATGGTGAGCAGTGGCGGGGCGGGCCACTCCAGGAGGGGCCACTCTCCTCAGATGGGGAACTTTGGGGTTTTCCTGTGTCTGTATTCCACGCCTTCGGTAGATGCCTCTTTCCGGGGTCCCATGGAGGCCCAGGGAGGCAGGGCTTGGCACACCTCCAATCACCATCCCCTGGGCAGCAGCAGGTGTGCCCTAGCCTGCCCTGACAGCTGGCCCTTCTGTACCAAGACTCTCTTCCCTCGTCTCTTCACCACCCCGCCTGGGCCCACCCTGATGACCCCCAAGTGGGAGATAGGACAGGCACGCCTCAGGGTTGCTGGGGGTTTGGTTCCAGACCACCTCAAGAAAACAGGTATCTCAAGAAAGCTATTCTCATGGATTTTTGGCCTGGTTCCCTGTACAATAGAAACATTAAGTTTGCACTGGACTGTGGTCTCTTTACACGTGCCATGTATTCCAAGAAGAGTTAGACATATTGTGAGAACCCCCAAAATGTGGCCCAGAGACAGGAGCTGATGCCAGTAGACTTACTCCAGGCAGACACACCCAAGAACACACTACACCTACACACACACACACACACCCATCTCTCATTGGGAAGCCCAAGCAAGCATGAGGTACAGCTGTCGATCATATGGTTACACCTGTGCACCTGCGAATCAGACACCCCTAAGTTCAGCATGTTGGATGTGCCCAGAATCAAATATTTACCTAACTGTCCTTTAGGCCTGTCACGTTCCACGTGTCCAAAATGAACCGCCTTATCTGACTCCTCTCCTTGCGTTCCCCAGCTCAGTGAACACCCGCGAGCAGCTCACGCTAGAGACCCGAGCATCGTCTGCTGATGTTGCCATTGAGTCGGTTCTGATCATAGTGACCCTGGGCACACAGAGGAAACACTGCCCGGGCCTGTGCGCCCTCACAGTGATGTTTCCACCCGTGGTGGCAGCCTTGGTGTCAATTCCTATCATAGAGGGTCTTCCCTTTTTTCACTGCGCCTCTACTTTACCAAGCATGACGTCTCCCTGGGGACTGACTGGTCTCTCCCAATAGAAAGTCCAGTGTGTATGAGATGACCTTTCACCATCATGGTATCTAAGGAGCATGCTGGCTCTCCTTTCTTGAAAATAGAGTTGTTTGTACTTCTGGAAACCAAGACACTTTCAATATTCTTGGCCAGCACCAGAATTCAAATGCATTGATCCTTCCTCAGTCTCCCCTATTCATTGCCCAACTGGCACACGCCTAGGAGTGGATTGAAAATGCCAGGGCTTGGGTCATCTCTGCTCTTTAACATTTCGAAGAGGTCTCGTGCAGATTCGCCCAATGCAATACGCTGCTGATTGATTTCTTAACTGCTGCCTCCATTGGCTCTGAGGGTGTTTTCATGCAAAATGGTATTCTTGACTATTTCAGTCTTTTGCCTGCCTTGGCATGACCTCTTCCCTTCTACATTGGCAGGAGAAATGGCATTAATCTTGAAAGTCTTCTTTGAGATGCCATTTTCTCTGGGAAACTTGCCCTGATTGGACCATATGTCTCTCTTCCCAGTCTCCAACTGCCATTGGCATGCAATTTTACCCCAACCAAACCAGAACCCAAACCTGCCACTAGTCACTCTGATTCTGCAACCCCATGGGCAGAGCAGAATGATCCCTGTGGGTTTCTGAGGCTGTAAATCTTTATGGGAGGATCAAGCCTCATCTTTCTCCCATGGAGTGCTGGTGGGTTTGAACTGCTGACCTTGCAGTTAGCAGTCCAGTGTATAACCTATGGTGCCACCACACAGCCAGCTTATTTATGGCTAGATTGGATTTTCTGGACTTATTGTAGGATTTTTTTCCCAAAATACTTCCCCTCTCCATGGCCATGTTTGGGTTTCCCCATAGACAGGCTGCCTGTGGCCTTGTGGAGTAGCTTTAGTTAATTCCTCAGGATCAGAGTTGACTTGGAAATGGTTGATTAAGGAAAAAAAATCCCAGGGGAACCTGACAAGGGAAGGATGCCAGGCAAAGATGCAACTCCAGACCAAGTCCCACAGAGAGTGACTTCCACCCAAGCCTGCAGGAAAGCCCTGTTTACCTTGTGGTGAAACTGTTCCCTAGAGATGGACAAGTAAGCCAAGCAACTTCTTGCTTACCTTGTGCCCAGATCTGTGTGGCATTAGGCACTCCAGGTTGGTAATTTCGGGCAAGTTGTAGTTCAAGTTTATCTTGTTACCATCAGTAAGCCTCCATGAAGATGAGCCAGCCCATGCTTGCTTGGTATAGACTATGTGTCAAAGTTGTTCCAAGATTGAGGGAAGGGTGCTGTCAGTCAGTAGAGGCCAGATGAGCTGGCGCAGAGGGTGCTGGGACGTACACTGTCAGAGGCCTGGCATTTTACTCATGTAGGCAGAGGGGAGGACATGGGGTTCAGAAGGGCTCCAGACAGTATTTGGGTCACCTGGCCCAGATTCACCTGTGGAGCCTCAGAATAGAGCCTCCATGGTGGCGACCCTTTCGGGTATCCTCCATCACATGCGCAAGTTCCAAGGACCCTTGGCGGCATAGTACTTACGTATTTGACTGCTATGTGAAGGTGAGCAGTTCAAAACCACCTGCCGCTCTGTGGGAGAAAGACGAGGCTCTCTGCTCCCAGAAAGAGTGATCATCTTAGGGGCAGTTCCAACCTGTCACGCCCTCAGCTGCTAAGTCTCCCAGGGAGACAGAGGAAGGTGCCAGCTTCTTCCCACCCTAGCCACCCGAGTGTCACTTCCCCCCAATCTGCTTCTAGCATTGCAAGTTTCACACCATCTACTTTTACCCCCTTTCCCCAGCTATGCCTCAGCCATCTCAGAAGGTCACCCACAGTGCGGAGTTGACCTCTGTCACCTTGGCACCTCACCTTCCTGGTTTGACAAGGAACCTCAGTGGGTACACTACATGGACCGCTCTCTGGCCACAACCACCTCCTCTGTTAGAGCGGCGTGCTCTGTGGCCCATCCCCATCCAGAGAGGGAGGGGTCATTCTCACGCTGGCTTTATCCTGTCCTAGAACAGCTGTCAGCCCCTTCCGCAGCGCCGGCTCCACCATCTCAAACCCCCCACCCTGGAGTCCAGCAAGGAGGCAATGCAGGCTCTGGAAGCAACTGACCCGGAAGCAAGAACTCAGACTTCAGGGCTGTGGGTTCCCCATCTGTAAAAAGGGGCTCAGAGGAGAGCCTGGGCCATCCAGGCTCTTGTGAGCATCAAGAGGGTGATATACAAAGGGGTTGGAAAAGGCCCGGCTAGCTGCCAACTTTCCATACATGTTGCCATGACATTTGAACAGACGGAGAACTCTTTGGCACAAGCAACCCAGAAGCCATTTGGCACTCTGAAGAAGTGCTCTCGGGCACTCTGGATGCCAATCAAACTGGTTACAGGGCAGGCGGCACAATGCTCCAAGAAAGACCTTGCCCTCGGGGCCCACGTCAGAAAGGAGACAAAAGGTATGGTTCAGTCCGAGTGTTCACAGGGAGCCCCCACTATTAGACAGGGGGACGGGGAGCCACTGGCGCAAGCCCCCATGGCCATTGAGGACTCTGGAGGTCCTGGAAGGTCCATCGAGGGGAAGCTCCCAGCATTCTGTTCCAAGGGGCCCTGCCTACTGCAGTCCTTTTCTGGGGTCACCTACAGAAGTGACTGTCCATCCCAACGTCCATCTTGAAGGGCCCAAACATCCTTTCTCCTTCTCATCACTGGAGACGGGGTAGAGGGGGAAACTCAAGAAGCCTTTATCAAACCAGAACATCGCGAGTACAGCTATGCTTTGAAAGTAAAATGTAAACAGCATCCAGAACACAGCAATTCCTACCCAGCACCAAGAGATGTGGATGTTGTCATCTTGAAAACCCCAACCCTACAGAACACCAGCCCCCCCTCAGTCCTGAAGCCCCAGGTCTAGAGCCACCGGGACACCAGACTGGGCTCCTGTCTTCCTGCAGGCTTAGAGGAGGCACAATTCAGTTGGCTGGGGATCAGTCCGCCTTAAGGAAAAACTGAGTGGGGAGCAGGAATGGTCCATTAAATTAAGCTCCAAGCTCCCCTCAGTGCGCCTCCACAACGGAGCTGGCTGGATTCCTGTGGTTTTCATTGGTGTCTCCTAGGACACCTGTAGAATTTGTCCTTTCAGCATCCAGGGCCTCCGAGGACCCACCAAGCCCCCGACTGGCGGTGAGCAAGGCTCACAGACTTTGCACTCACTGCTTTATCTGGGGAGCAGCTGCTGATGGGAAGCCAAAGGCATTGGGGTGGTGGTGGTTCTTATGTTTCCCTTTCCTGCAAATGTCACAGATGAGACCACCAGCACTCCTCTAGCTTTCACTGTCTGAACCACAGCCGATGTGCTGAGAGAGACCGTGGGACACCATGTGAATGGTGACCCCGCAGGTTGCCCACTGTGAACTGAACATGAACACTGCTCAAAGTACGGAGCTGGCCATGCTCCATCCGGGGATGGGTGTCTGTCCTCACACACCCGAGCGCCAGAGAGAGATGGAAAGGGTGGAACCAGGAAAGCCTGCAGAGTCTCCCCTGGGGGTCAGCATTTGCTAAGAGTTGGGTACATTGACTTCTTCCAAATATAAGAGAGGCCTTGGGAGCAAGTCATGAGGAAAAACATGGAATTAAAATAGAATGGAAGGTTTCCCCCCATCTTCTGAAGCACCTCACCCCAAAACACCAAACTGACTGCTGTGAGTTTTCCAACTCACAGAGAATCTATAGAATAGAGTGGGGCTGCCCCTTTGGGTGTCTGGGACTTCAAATCTTGACAGGAGTAGGCAGTCTCATCTCTGAAACCCTTTAGGATGTGAACAATCTACAACACAGGAATTGAGTAATAAGGCTCAAATATATTCCACAGGAAAAAAAATAACTAAGATCCAGCATCGTAACCATGACAATAGAATGAACCAAGGATTTTTATAATCAAATTACTTCATTAGACACACACATATGTATGAATGGCTTCAGAAAGTTGGTGGAAAAATCAAATGAAAAGATAATGGAATTTCCCCCATGCACTTTTGAAGCCCCCCCATATAAAAATAAATGGATTCAATAAATATACATACATTTTATCCATGAATACATACATTCACAAGCGTGCATATACATTTATATGCACATATAGCTCCCAGATTTGCATACTTTAAATATGTGTTAGGGTGACCAAGTGTTCTAGCTTGCCCTGGACTTGCTGAAAGTCTAGCGTCCTCCCCGCAAAACCCCTAGTCCTCCTTATGAGGGACAGCATTGGGGATACTGTATGGGAGATGTGCCCAATCTGACCCCACCACACTGGACAAAACATGAAGGTCATGCAGCGGAGCAGCAGGAGGAGCAAAGCAAAGAAGTCCCCGAGGAATACCAAAAATAGACTTTGGGGCCAGGTCGGGGCACCCCATCAAACTCCACTGGAAAACACTCAAAGGTCACCAGACAGATCTGGAACTATTTATAGGCTTTTCTTTTTAGGCATTTTTTCGGTTGGTTTGTTTTCTTTTGTTATGTGTTGCTTTCTTTTGTTTTGTGTGTATTATTGTCTCTGTGTGTCCATCTAGACAAGACAGGCAAGATAAAGAATCCAAAGGAAATAACGGGACCAATGCTTCTGGGGTCCACAGGAGAGGGGGAGGTGGGGAAAAGCAAGGGGGTGCCAAGAAACCCAGGGGAAAGAGAACAACAGGTGATCTGAAATTGGTAGTGAGGTGGGCATAGGATGCCAGGAGCTTGGGGGTGGGGGGGAGGGAGGGACTTGATCAAGGGCAATGTAACCGAGAGGAATTACTGAAACCCAAATGAAGGCCAAACATGATAGTGGGAGAAGAGGAAAGTAAAAGGAAAGAGAGGAAAGGACATTTATAGAGGTCTAAATACAGGCATGTGCATATGTAAATAAATTTATATATAATGATAGGGGAATAGATCGATGTACATAAATTTATTTATAAAGTATTAAGGCAACAGAGGGACATTGGGCCTCCACTCCAGTACTCCCTCGATGCAAGGACCTTGTTCTACTAAGCCAGCACTCTGTGATGCTCACCTACCCTTAAACGATCACTGAAGACAAAATGGGTGCATAAGTAAATGTGGTGAAGAAAGCTGATGGTGCCTGGCTATCAAAAGATACAGTGCCTGGGATCTTAAAGGCTTGAAGACAAACAAGCAGCCATCTAGCTGAGAGGTAACAAAGCCCATATGGTAGAAGCACACCAGACTGTGTGATCATGAGGTGTCAATAGGACCAGGTATCAGGCATCAAAGACCCAAAACAAAACAAAAATCATATTGATATGAATTAGGGGGAAGGCAGAATGCAGACCCAAAGCCCATCAGCAGTTAATTGGACATCCCCTGTCAGAAGAGCCACAAGGAAGAAATGAGCCAGTCAGGGTGCAGTATAGCATCAGTGAATCAAATAACATTCCTCAAGTTCTTTAATGCCCCCCAACTATTATTACACCAATTCTACCTTAGAAATCTAACTATACCAGAACATTTACACTGGGACAGATAAGAACTTGAAACACAGGGAATCCAGGACAGATAAACCCCTCAGGACCAATAATGAGAGTAGCAATACTAGGAGGGTAAAGAAAGGGGGGTGGTAAGGGAGAACCAATAGCAATGATCAACATATAACCCCCTCCCAGGGGTATGGACAACCAAAAAGTGGGTCTAGGGAGACAGCAGTCAGTGTAAAACATGAAAAAAATATATAAATTATCAAGTGTTCATAAGGGAGGGACAGTGGAGGATGGTGGGGGAAAAGTGAGGAGCTGATACCAAGGACTCAAGTAGAAAGAAAATGTTTTGAAAATTATGGTGGCAACATATGTACAGATACGGTTGACAGAATGAATATATGTATTGATTGTGATAAGAGCTGTAAGAGCCCCCACAAAATGATAAAAATTTTTTAAAAAGGAACTGATTACAAGGATCTACATATAACCTCCTCCCTGGGGGATGGATAACAGAAAAATGAGTGAAGGGAGATGTCGGACAGTGTAAGATATGACAAAATAATAATAATTTATAAATTATCAAGGGTTCATGAGAGAGGGGGGAACAGGGAAGGAGGGAGAAAATGAGGAGCTGATACCAAGGGCTCAAGTAGAAAGCAAATGTTTGGAGAATGATGATGGCAACAAATGTACAAATGTGCTTGACACAATGGATGGATGTATGGATTGTGATAAGAGTTGTACGAGCCCCCAATAAAATTATTTAAAGAAAAATTTTTTTAAACCCTGAGTCCTGGAAAAATGAGGATCATTGGTTATCGACGGTCCATGAACATAGTATTGTTTAATGATTTAAAGGTAAATTGCAGAGGGCCCCTAAAATCTGCCCCATGGGTGACCTCCCCCACAAACGCGTAATGTCGTGCAACACCTACAACTGTGAACACTCGTTTCCAAATAACTCCACAGTTCATGTTCACACGTCCAGGAACGCCACATACGATGCTATGTGCTAACACCAGAATGTGAGACATGGGGGGGGGGGGGAAAGTAACCTGCACCACAGAGTGTGCTCTGTCCTCTTGTATCATGCCGAAGCCAGTTGACCCCGACACACGGCAACCCCTGAGGTGCCAGAATAGAACTGTGTTCAGTCGCTGGTTTTGGGGAAGCAGATCGTCAGGCCTTGCTTCCCAGGCACCCCTGGAGGGACTTGAACCTCCATTCTTTCAGTTGGCAGCCACGCCCATTCACCATTGGCTCCCCATCATGCCAAGAGTCCCACAATCTCAGGCTGTCCCATTGTGGGGGATGCTCCATGCATCACCTGGGTCACATAGGTTGCCACTCAACCCCTCCCTCTTTAAAAGCGGTCCTTTTGTTCCTTTGGAAACAGGCAGCTCAGCAGTAGAGCTCTAAGGTTACCAGTACACTCATCCCTGATAACATTTTACACTGCTCGATCACATCCTTGCCTGAATTCACGATTACCTGGGTGCTGATTTTTTTTTTAATATGGTCATTCCATCTCCACCGATGAGTTTGTATTCTTCTCTGTAGAAGAACTTTCCTCTCCTTGTCCCCACTCCCATGTCGGTGTCCCCGTAGCGCTCCTGATGGTGCTGCCAGGGAAACCTGGAAGTGCTAACCACAGGGTCCGCGGTCCCAGGAAAAGGAACTTCCTGCTTCTGTGACAACTGACCCTCAGGAACTCTGCCGAGGGTCGCCGTGAGGTGGGATCAACTCCATGGCAGCCGGCTGGGGGTTATGGATGCAGACATGACTTTTTTAGTCGATGTATTAAAAGCCATTCCCATCATTCTTTCTGACGCCAACTTGTCAAGTATGGCCAGGAGGCGTCCTACCCAGCCGAGTCCTGGGTCCTTTTGTTATCTCCTCATTAGCCTTTCCTGCTTTCGCGGACGATATGTCAGGCTAGGTTATCTGCAGAATGCGCATAGCCCCAGACTGAAATTACTTATTTAGTAACTTTTGGCTTCTTGCAACAGGACGTGATATTTTGATGCTAAGATATACATACATCTTCCATGCGCTCAGTGGGGGTGCTATTGCCTCTAGACTCCTTGGGTAGAGCTAGGGAATGTCATGTATGTTTTAAATCATGAGCTCATACCAGTTCAAATCTAACACATCAGGATTCTTCTCCACTTTTTCCTTCCTTCCCTGTATCTCTCCCCCATGGTGACACCCCGCCTGGCTCCCAGGAGCCACACACACTTTCATTTTCAACATCCTACAATTCTTACCAAGCCATCTCAAAATTGCACCACCGTTATAGCCAACAGACAATCAAACTACTATGTTGGGGCAATGATTTTGCTTGCTTGTGTTTTCTGTTCATATACTGGAGCACACTGAGGTTATATAATCAGAACACTGGGCCCCAAAACTTGCTCAGTTTTTCTCTCTGTGTGTGGTTAGATGTGTAAAATCAAACCTAGTGCCATCGAGCCGATTAGCACTCACAGTGACCCTGTCAGACAGGGTAGAACTGCCCCTGTGGGCTCCTGAGACTTTTTACAAGAGTATGAAGCTTTACCTTGCTCCATCGGAGTAGGCTGGTGGTCTTGAACCGCTGACCTTGCGATGAATAAATTAGCCCAAAGAGTGATCACATATGTAGACTATCAATTTACTCCCCTAATTTCAGCTCTTTTCTTTCAATTTCAGAATCTGCCTTTTCCAACTTTTCTTTTTCATTTCAATCCTTTTAATATGATCAAACAGTCCATGGTTCTAAAGCCCCAACTAAATGAAAAGATCCCGTGAGAGAAGTACCGCCACCATCCCCACACCTCCTTTCACTGGCGTCTGGCCAGGTCTGAAGGTTCACCATTCATTCACGCTGGGCTCGCCTTTTCTGTCATTCAATTTGCAAATAGCCAATAGCAGTCCTTCATCTCCTGTTTCTAACATAAATGGTAGCACAACGTACATTCTCTGAATCTTGTATTTTTGCTCACTTCTTCTAGCCTCAACATTCCCTCGGATCACTTGCTATAGATGGTTCCTTATTCTCTTCTGAACTGCTCGGCCGGTTGGTGTGCAGCTGCATCATCGCTTACTCCATCAGACTCCAGAGCATCTTCTGGACACTCAGGGTTTGAGTCATGTGCAGTCACCAGTGAGGTTGCAGGGAGGAACCTGTGCGCATATGCTTTTTGTATTTGCATTTACTATCACCCTATATACTCTGCCACATTTGCCTTAATACAGTAAATTAGGCTTTGAAAGCCCATGTACTTTGTTGGAGGGCGGGCTTGCCTGCCTTCAAGACTAGCCCTGGTTTTCTATGCGTCTCTAAGAAGCCTAAGCATTGCTTTCTCAGCTCACAGAAAGCTCAGAGGCGACCTCGGCTGAGTGCTGCTAGGTGTATGTGTGGTTAACAAGGATGTGGCGGCTGAAACCTGAAAAAGAATACAGTCAGGAGAAACGTATACGAGGCAGTGACAAAAGGCAGGAAGTAGAGTTATTTGGTGTCTAGGTTAAAAGCTATACACACCCCCTTAGCATATCCTGAAGGCATCAATAGCGCTCAGTGCTTATGAAGATGCTTATAAAGAGAACCAGGAGACATTATAAAGAGTAAGGGGGAATGCAGGTAGGTGTTTTGAATGGCCACTGTGGACTAAGCATTGTGCTGAACATGATGAAGGATGGAGATTCCATAACACTCAATTATGTTCGTAAGGAACCTGTACACGGCACAGGAAGCAGGCGTTCGAACAGAACAAGCCGAGATTGCACAGTTCATCATTTAAACAAGGTGTGTGGCGAGGGCGCATCCTTGCAGCGTCCGTGTTCAATCTGAAGGCTGAGCAAGCACTATGAGCAGCTGGTCTCTAAGTGGAAGAATGTACCCTCTGCGTTGGTGCAAGACAACCACCTAGCATACAGAGATGACATAGTCTTGGTCGCCCCAAAGGAAGACCACTTGAAGCACTTACTGCCGAGGGCAGTAAAAGATTACCCTTTAGTGAGGATTTACACCTGAATATGAAGAAAGTGAAATTCTCCACCACTGGACAGATAAACAACATCAGGAAAAATGAAGAAGATAATATGTGTGAGTCAGAGCTGACTTAAGAGCCGCTAACAAAAGTCAATCCCTAAACAGGCTGATGGAGACACTGTAATGCAGTTGTGCAATTCTGTAACTGGCCTCAAACTTCCTAACTTTCTTATCTGCTTTATTTTCTAGACAACTTATCGGAAATACTGTGTTGCTTTCTTTGGTTTATCTTCCAGCCCTCAATCAGGAATGGAAGCTTACTGAGGGCCAATTATTCCTTTTGTTCAGTGCTATCTATTCATAGCGCCAAAAGTTTAAAATTGTTGTTTTTGTTGGGAATTTGCACAGCAAAGTATACACCAGTTCAACCTATTCATTGACAGATGAATTATGAATGACTAGAAGGGTGAATGGAAAGATGTAGAGAAAGCATATCTGCTACCCAAATCCCTGCCTCTTTCATGCTGTTATGAGTTTCTATATATGTCCAGTGTCTAACAGTATGGGTGCATGCACAGGTTTGCTAGCTCTTTGAGAAGTCAACTCATACTGGCCTGCTGGAGCGAAGTATTAGCTTCTCTCTCCACCACTGATGTCATGTTCACTGCTTGAAATCTGCTATGCTGGGAATATTTACACCACGGGACTCAACAGACAAAATCGAGCACATGCACACACCCCACTGTGAGAGGATCATGGTGAGACATTTGCTCAGACATCATTGTTCAGTGCCATGAAAGCCAATGCCTGATGTCTTCAAGGTGTAATGATTTTCCTGGGAAACTCTACTCTTCCTGCAACAAGACCAGGAAAGGCAAATGAATGGAAATTGTCTGAAGCTCAGTTTTTTATCTCCACGAATCCCTAACTGAGTCTGATGACCTGTGAACAAGTCTCAAGTCATGTAGCCTTTCTCCAGCCAGGGTGGAGACTCTTTCTAGTGACCAGCCTGCACGGATGGCACCGGCTAAAACTTGTAAAAGCCAGTGCTGACTCATAGCAGCCCTCTGTGAGCTTCCAACACTGTAACTGTAACTGCTTATGGACATAGAAAGCCCAGTCTTCCTCCCTCAGCGCCACTGGTGGTTTTGAACTACCGACCATGAAGATCACAGTCCAACAGATAACCACTACGCAACCAGGGTGCCTGGGATGACAATGAAAAATAAAAACCTTCATAGGTTTGGCAGGAGGGAGACACCTGTGACAGTGTGAGGCATGGCTTTCACACATGCCCATCAGTCTCCCAACTTCCCTTAAAGTTTACCATCAGTAACCCCACTTTTCTGATGGGAACAACTGGAAGCCAGGGGTGCAGAAGGAAGAAGAGCCGGGAGAGAAGGAAAGTTTCCTGGATAACGCCCTGTTCCCTTTATGTTGAAATGAAAAGTTCCCTTAAATTACCACCTGACTTTTAGGCACATGAAAACATCTGGTTTAATTACAGTGAATTTACATGAACTTACTGACAAGAAGCACAGTTAAAATTAGCAATTCTAGTGTGCTTTTTTTTTAAAGAGAATGAAATTATAAAGTAATTAACCTTTGTTGTAGAACTCTGTCAAAAGGATGGAAAGGCCCATGCTGTGAGATCGAAGAAGAAAGAAATTGTGGAAAGGGAAAATGCAGATTCATTAAAGAATTATAAAGGGGGGGTGGGAATTGGGTTGAAAGCGACACAAAAGTAGAAGACAAGGCAAAGGGAATATTTCACCAAAAAGTCATTTCACAATGAGAGTAAAAGAGAGTGAGAGCGAGACTCGGTTTAATAAAAGGGAAGTGGGTTTTGTCATTGACAAGGACACCTTCAGGGATATGGAGTGAGGTGGAAAGAGCCTTGACCTGGGGCTCAGACATCCTGGGTTGGCCACTAACTGGTAACATTGGCAGTCTTCCAATACCCATATAGCTACTGGGTAGTAGAAGAAAGGGGTAATGGAAGACAAATGTGTACAGACAGAATCATGGTAAAGCCAAGCTTCACTCGGTGTTGCCATCACCCTTGAGAAAGTGAATTGCCTTTCACGTGTTGTGGTATGCCTTCACATGTAAAAGGGGGATTACACTACCAGGCACTTTAAGACATGTTTCCTGAAAGTCAATATCTGATATGTACAATTAACTTACCCAGAGCTAGGCTAAGTGTTAAATGGCCAACCTCAGCCCGAGTAGGCAATTTAGGGATCAATGAAAATTTTGCTCATCGTGGCAAGAGAACATTTTAAATTAAACTATAGAGCCTCTTTAATTAGCCCTGGTAGCGTAGTGGCTTATGAGTTGGGCTGCTTACCCACGGAGTCAACAGTTCGAACCCAACAGCTGCTCCTTTGGAGAAAGACGAGGCTTTCTATTTATGTAAAGAGTTCTAGTCTCAGAAACCCACAGGGTCAGTTCCGTCCTGTCCTGAGGCAAGAGTGGATTCGATGTCAATGTGTGTAGTCATTTCAAACACCTCAGTGGAATCCTGTCTCCTCTCTCTCCAACTCACCCCACCCAGTATATGAACCCACTGCCATCATGTTGATGAACCAACAGCTCGGCACTGTATACAAACAGAGGGGGAAATTCTTTCAGAACACCAAGCTTGGTTCTACATGGGTAAAGCCATTAACGTGCTTCACTACATTACCATAGTACGAGAGGACAGGAATGGGGGGCGGGGAATGCTGCTCAATAGATATAAAAACGCATCCTCTGAAGCTCAGCATGATTAAAAACCAAACAGCCATGTACAGCAGGAAGAGCAGAGAGCTGTCTAGCCGGATAAAGAGTAACTCGAAGAGATCGACAAACTCCACATTTCGGGATGAAGTAATAAAGCCTTAATCTTTTAGACACAGACGCCCAGTATTCTGCCCCTGAAGAATGGCATTGGAGGCGCTAGTTGAAGGAAAGAAATGAACCAAAGAGTTAAAAGACTGGCTAAGGACAAAGCGATTAGGAAATGCAGATGGTATGATTATCTGCATAGACAATCCAAAGCAATCCGCACGGGAATTATGAGAATTAAGAATATCGAATGCTTGTCAAAGAAGGCAACGCTAAAACGTCCATTGCTTTTCTTATCACCTTTTAAAAAGTTCATGGGGAAATATCCATCTTTCAAAAATCCGTTTTTAGTGACCTTCAATGCCTTGAATATGTGTTGGTGTGTATGCTTACACACAGAAACTCCCTGCCACCGAGTCGATGCTGATGCAGACACCCTTTGGGACAGGGAGAGCTGCTCCCTGTTTGGACGACTGCTGTTGCCGGGTGCAGAAAGCCCTGTCTTTCTCCTGAGGTGATTTCAAACTGCTGACCATGCTGATTGCTGTCCAACATGTCACCATTATGCCCCCGGGACTCCACTTACACATACACACACCTTGAAATCATCGCTTGGGTTTATTCCTACACACTCTATGGGAGGATAAGACAGAGGGAAGCCCGAAGGGGAAAGAGGAGGGCGGTAGGGAGGAAGGGGAAGTCTTGGAGCAGAAATTCTCAGAGCAGTGCTTGTAACACTGAAGGAGCCCTGTATTGTCTCCATTCAAGAACACCCCTCGAGGAAACTCTCCTGGCCCTTTTCTCACCACGGCAGTTTTCAATTTTCTCAGAACTGGTTCCCGTGTCCTATGAGACAATCTATCAAGACTTGTCATGTCAGGTGCTGTGGGATTGGGTCCAAGCCGCAGCCACCCTGTGTATGAACATTGCCGTGTCCTGCACCATCCTCGCCGTTTGTTGAGCCTATTGTTGCAGGCACGGTGCCAATCTCTTTCTCATCAAGGGCCCCCCTCTTTCGCTTGCCCTCTCAGCACAATGTCCTTCTCCAGGGACTGGTCTGTCCTTGTATGTAGAGAGTGAGAAAGCATGACTCTTCTCAGATACCCATTAAGGGGAATAGAAATGCAATTGACTTTTTCATGCAAACCTCTCTGGCAAACACTAGATTCTCTTATTAATTCCAATAATTTGTGTCTAGATTGCTTTGGATTATCTACACAGATAATCATACTATTTGCACATAGTAATAGTTTTCTTTGCCAGCCTTTGAACTCTTTAATTTACTTTGTCTTTGACTAGGGCCATCGGATACAATATTTAATGGAAACAGTGGGAATCTGTGTTTTCATGCTTAAGATTACTCCATCTTTACATGTGATGCTTGTAGGTTGCTTCCAGTTATACTTTTCATGTTAAGAAAATCTCTTCTTCCTGGTGTGCATAGCTATTCGTCTTCGAGCGTGTTTCTCGGGAAGATGATAGCTGTACTTCTTTCAAGGCACATTTGTTTGCTCCTCCTTCTGACACTCCACGTCCCTCTTATTATTTGTCACCAACATCGTGATTCAGATGCATCGATTCTTTAGTCTTCCGCAGTCGCTGTCCAACGTTCACATGCATCTGACTGAAAATACCACGGCTTGGGTCAAGTGCACTTTAGTCTCACAAGTGACATATTTGCTCTTGAACCCAAGAAAGAGGTCTCGTGCAGATTTGCTCTGGACCGCGCAGGTGGTCCCATGACTACAGACACGCGTAACATGAAATCCTTGACAACTTTAGTCTTTTCTCCAATTTGCAAGGTGCCGTCTCTTGGTTCAGTTGTGAGGATTTTGCTTTCTTTTACATTGAGTGGTAATCCATACTGAAAGCTAGAGTCTTTGATCTTCAATAAGTGTTTCCAGTCCTCTTTGCTTTCAATGAGCAAGATTGTATAATCTGCATATAGAAGGTTGTCAATGCCAAATAATAAGTTATAAATTATCAAGGGTTCTTCAGGGAGTGAGGAGTGGCGAGTGGGGAAGGGGGAAAAATGAGGAGCTGATGCCAGGAGTTTACATGAAGAGCAAATGTGTTGAGAATGATGAGGGTAACAAATGTACAAATGTGCTTTATACAATTGATGTATGGATGGATTGTGATAAGAGTTGTATGAGCCCCCAATAAAATGATTTTTTTTAAAAGGAGAAGAAGGTTGTTCATGAGCCTTCCTCCAGCTCTGCTGCCCAGTTCTTTGTCAGCGGGGTGAGCATGAGCAGCTTAGCATACGGATCGATTAAGGTGAACGGGATACAACCCTGACACACACCTTTCTTGATTTTAAACTCAGTATACCGTTATTTTATTTGAATGTCTGCCTTAGACTCTGTATACATTCTGAAAAATACAAGTGTTCTAGAATCTCCATTCTTTTCCATGTTATTCGTAGTTTGGTATGTTTTCCGAGTCAATCACCCTTATGTAATCAATAAAACGTTTAAGCATCTATTTGGTACTTTTGCTTTCAGTCAAGATCCATCTGAGGTGAGCAATACCCCTCTTGTATTGTTGCCCTCTTCTGAATCCAGATTGAATTTCTGGGAGCTACCCTGTTGATACACTGCGACAACTGATTCTGAATTATCTCCAGGAAAATGGTACTTGCCTATGTTATTAAGATATTGTTCAAGTCCACATTCTGTTGGGTCATCTTTCAAATCTTTCCTTTCATGATTACTGCTTTATTGTACTCCTTTGGAATTCCAAAAGATGCTTGCTGTAACCTTTTGAGCTGGCTATGGCCCTCCCTTCACCTGGCCCAATGTATGGCCCTGGAAGCCATGGTTTTGATTATCCTCCATCTCTGGATTGTTGGTAAATGCAAGGCTTATACTCGGGTATGTTTGGCTTCATAAGAGCGCCATCATTAGCTTTTATCTTGCTTAAGACACTGATGGAAAGAACCGCTCTGAGTTAGCCCGTCTTCGTGTGTTTTTGGTATGCGTGGCACTGAAAGCCTCATGGGGCCAAGGTTTTTGCTCAAAATGGAAACCCTGGACCATGCGAGACCCCGACTCCCTCCGCCACGCAGTAGTGTTCTGTAGCCTTCTGTTTCGGAATGGCAGCCACCGTTTACTCCTCGGGGGTGACGCTCTCTCTTCTCATGACTCCGTTTAGGTCTTCCTGCTCTTCCTTGCATGGGCCGGAATCCTAACCACTATTGTTTTACGGGGGGCAGCAATCCTATAATGGTGTTTCCAAGCGTCAGAGACATGCGGATGGCCACTGGAGCTTTGTTAAAGCCCCGACCTCAAAACTGTTCTTTTCCTGTGACATCAAGAAGTGTCCCCTTTGTGAATGCACCTTAAGATGAAGCCAAGTGTCTTGATGAGAGAATTTGACTATGACCGTCCACTGAACACAGAGGCAAGTTTAAATGCGTTTTTTGGTTTGGAATAAGCCCATTCTAGTGTGAACTGAAACTGTCGTATAGTATAATACTTTTTCGCTTAACCTTACACAGAGGCACACACAGGCGTGTGTGTGTGTGTGTCTTTTTATATTACTAGAGAATGCAATTTTTTTCAGTTTAATTAGCCACTTGCATCGATTCGTTTTTGGACGTGCTTTTTATATCTTGCGCTATTTTCCTGTAGGGAATCTCCATTTTTGTTCAGCTTTGTCTTGTGGGGTTGTAATTATAATCTGTTTTTAAGGGTATAAGTTTTATTGCATAGGTTGCAAATATTTTTTGCCACTCCTGTTTGGTTGCTAAATCTTTTAGGTATGTTGCAGCTTTTAAGTAGTCAGCTCTTTCGGTGTTTTCTCTTATCCACTCATTGTTTTCAAGACTATTTGTTCAGTCTTTAATCTGATGAGGAGATGGTGATGGAGTTTAGGGATACATCAGTTAAAAGATAGAGATGTCATAAAATCTCTGATAAAGCGCATATTCTGGAGATGGAGACCGACACTAAGGAAATAATTACACTCAATTAATTAATAAAAATCACCTCTAAAGGAAAGGCCCGAGGTACAGGGATAATTAAAGCAAACGGAGTCTGATAAATTGGGATATTAAGTGGCCAAAAGCTATTGTCACTGAGTAAGTACAATGCAGGAGGACAAGAGTCTAGAGAGGGAGTGGTGGAGAGCTTTGTGGGGGCAGGAGTAAGCGGAGGAAGATCAGTAGGAAGCTACACAGTGATTGTGGAGGAGAGAGAGATTGGGCGTTTGGACCAGGATGATGGCAGTGGAGCAGAGAAGGTGGACCAAGTAGGACAACGCAGGAAGCTGAACTAACTGCCAGGACCTGATGCTGATGGGGAGGAGGCTAGGGGTGCTGAAGCTGTTTAGGAATACTGTAGCTCTTCTTTTACACAATTCCAGGGTGGACCAGAGTTCGTGCATAAAGAGGAAACCTTGGCAGAGGACTCATAGTTTGAGAGAGGAAGCTGGGGAGGCTTGGTTTTTCAGTTGAGATGAACCTAGAATATCTCACAGTGGCGTCAAATAGCAGTGGACATGTGACCGGGGTCAGTGTCTGGACATTCAAACCATGGGCAGGGAATCAATCTTGTAGCAGGTGTGTGAGAGGAGAGAGAGCATAATATGCAGGACTAAGCACACGGAACTCAACTCTTAATTGGGATATATGTTAGGCTGGGTTGACTAGAGAAACACATTTGAAAAAGCTTTATATCAGGACCTAATTATACAATGAGAAAACATCCCAGCCCTGGGCAACTCATGTCACGAAGTCCAGTACCAGTCCACAAGTTCATCGGGAGTCCACGAGTCCCTCTTCAGACTTACAAAGCCACATGCAAAGATGCAGGAAGATCACAGGCCACTGGGTGCACATCTTGTGGATCCAATGGCAGTGAGCCCATCTCCAGGGCTCATGCAGGGCTCACTAGTGTGAAGGTGAAGGCTGAGAGGGTTCCCAGGACCCTCCTTAGGTCACACCCACAAGGAGGCACCTTCAGGCTGTGACCTGCTTGACAGACTAGACTCCACTGCTCCCCCTTTCAGGTGGACATAAAAGTATGGAACTGCCCCAGGAGGGGAGGAACATCAGTTGGAGAAAGTGCTCGGAGAGGTAGGTGGAACATAGGGAATGTGAGTTGCTATCACAGCCAAGAGAAGAGATCGTCTAAAGAAGGCCGCCCCACAGCTATCAGTGTGGCTAGGATGTCAAGTAGGATGTGGCCTTCACCTTGCCCAGTGGATTTTGTCTCAGGAAGGCTACCTGTGATGTGAGCTTGGGCGGATCAGGGAGAGCATTGGAGGTAGATGCCCTCCTGCAGAGGGCTGAGAAGAGAGTGTTAGGCAGGTATTGTTATGCGACAATCCAAACAATCCTTTTGATTGTGAAGCCAGGAAAATGCACGGGAATGGCCAGAAGGGGGTGTAGCAGTAAGGGCCAAGGAAGTAGCTTCTGGAAAAAATGGGAATGCATGTGGCATGTGGCATGTATGTGTAAGAGACAATAAGGAAAACCGCGAAATAGAGGTGGGGGGGGGGCTGGGGTTAACTCATGGGGGAAGAGTCCCAGGATGCAGGCTAGAGGTGAATGGACAGAAGGCATCCTTGTAAACTCCCTGAGAAGCGGTGGTAGTAATGTCTCAGGCCACTTCACTTTCCCGAAGGGAGCTGACATGCCCCGATGGGGTCTACCTTGTGAAGAAACCACAGGACAAAAGTGGTGTGTGAGAGGACACGGGTCAGAAATGTGGGCAGAGTGAAGAACCCCTGAAGGCGCAGTGGTTAAAGCTGCCAACTGGAAGGTCAACCTTTCAAGCCCACCAGCCGCCTGTTGGTTTCTGTCCTGTAAAGATTACAACCTACACAGCCTCTTGGGACCCTTTTACTCTGTTCTGTAATGAGGATCCACTTGAGGCTAGAGACCATGACCACCATGGAAGCTGCAGTCGCTGAGAAGGCTGTGAGCCTCAATATCCAGCTAAGCCATCTGGTCTACCCCTTAACTCCATGTTCACAGCCAACCTCTTCCTCACTCCCAAGCCAGAGGAGGAGTTATCTGTGTTTTCTCCTTACTCGTGGCATCATTCAGTCCGGTCTTTTTCTTTCTGCATGTAACACGTCACCTGAACTTTATCGAAACTCTTTTGTGCACCAGGTAGAAATCTCACAATGTTCTTTTTCATTTTCTTAGGACACATAATTGACCCATCAAAACTTTCCCCCTATGATTATTAATGCTATTTTTTTAAACCACCGTAGTGAATTATTTTCTACCAAGACCTCTGTTGTGGGGCATTCTGCTCCATTTCGTTGAGCAGTCAGCATTAACGCCGACCATGCCCTTCGGTGGCATTAAGACACCACTCTTGAATTCTTAGAACCAGCCCTTCTCCATTCTTCCGCAACGTGTTCTGGGCCAGCACTCTCCATTTAGTCTCTCAAGAGATGGTGGAATTAGTTCATAAACTTCAGAAATGGTTCCATCAAAAAAATTTTAACTGTCCTTTCCGTGTTCCCTTTTACATGGAAAATGATTCCTTTTTATAACAATGAGCCTCCCTCCCAGTAACGCTGTATAAATCTTCATTTTTTTTAGTTTCTTTTCATCTCTCTCAGTTCATTTTCTTTCTTACAACTTTTATTTCTAGGGTCTAGTACACTTATCTACGTTATAGTAAAATACTTCTTTTATGAAATCTATAAGACAAATGTACACATTAATTATATAGCTTAAATAATTGTGACATGAACAAAAAGATCCCCGCTATTCAAAGACATCATCTTCTTGCTTTCGCTGTGGGGCATCCGTCATGGCCAAGACACTTTGGGGCCTCACTGCCACTTCCATCACTGTAAGATGCTACTTGTGCCGAATAACTTTCAGGGGAGCTTCTGGTGGACAACACCTTAGAAAGCAAGCCCCAAATCAGTCACTGAAAACCCAATGGCCCACCACAGTCTGATCGCATAGTAACAGGGCTTCCAAGAGCTGATGGGAAAATAGGATTAAAAGGGAGTTTCCCACAAACCTTCTGACGGTCGCTTCCATAGGGGAGCCCTGACTTAGGGGCTGACTTGAAGGACATCTGTCCATTGCTGTTCTTGTCCTCACCCACCCCCAACCCTAAAAACTGAGCAGGTACTCTCCTATATGTTGTGTGAGTCATTTTGATTTCCATTTGTACATACCGTATATACCTGAGTATCAGCCGAGGCACCTAATTCTACCACAAAAACTGCTTTAAAATGTGCTGAAACACTTGGCTGATGCATGAGTATACACAACATATTACTCTCTCGGAGTGCATGTATAGGTCACTTGATCTTTGCTAGTTCCCCCATGGGTGTAGGAGCCCAAGTGGCACACGGCATTAAGTGATTGACTGCTAACTAGAAGGTTGGTGGTTCTAAGTGTACATCTGCTCTGTGGGGAAAGACGTGTCTGTCTGCTTCTGAATCCCGTTACAGAGGATAGCTTGGCGAACCAATGGGACAGGCACACTTTTTTCTATAGGAATTGACTTGACAGCAGTGGGCTTGGGTTATTTTCTGTTGTGTTTTGTGGTCTGGGTGCCATGTGATGGGCATTTGTCCAACCTCTTTGTTTTTCTATTCATCCATGTTGATGGAGGGAGTTATATTACACTCTTGTCCTTGTTGCAGATGTTGTCTCATTTAATTCACCATTTAATTCCCACCAGGTGGGAATGTCTGTCAACATTGGTGCTATGAATATTTCTAAACGGTCTCTCTAACCTATGCAACATTTACCTAGGAAAGGGTACGTAGTGAGAAGGGCGTATTACATGCTACCAAATGGTTTTCCAAAGGGGTGGTGGTAGTTTACACTTTGATCCTCTAATGTTCCTGGCAGTAGTTGAAAAATTCCTATTTCCTTCATCCTTATAAACACTATTGTCATGTTTCTAACCCAAGTCCATTTGTATAGTACAAAAATATACATCATTGAGCTTTTATTTGCATTTACTAATTTACTAAGGAGGCTGAGCATCTCTCAAGGCACGCATATTATCCCTTTCTTACTTGATTTGTAAGGGGGGTCCTTGTATAATGCTGTTAATGGATTTTTTTTCATTTGATAAAGATCAATTCTTAATTTTAATATAGTACAAGTATTTTCCTCTTGGGAGTGTGGAAGAGGCAGACCTTGTAGCAGACCCACCATATCCTGATAGACGATGCTTTACTCTAAACACGTGCTCTCTACCTTCCTCTCCAGAGGCAAACTTGACCTTCTCACAGGAAAAAACAAGAAGTACCAGACACTTAACGCCCCACAAAGCAGCCTGCAAGCCATCAAAGACAGGAAGTTGAAGGATAAAGAGAGCCAGTTTCCACCCCCACCTCCTGGGTTGGTAGGAGAGTTGTACTTCCCAAGCCTTCAACCTCAGTGTGGTGTGTTCACAGCAGTGATAGCGCTTTCAATTCGTTGAGGTCTGCTATTATAAAGCACAATAGAAGTCACAGAGAGGGTGAACAGAAACAAGAACCTTCTGAATATAAGCCCCTGCTTTTAAGATCTATATTTCTGTACCTGTTTTGTCATGGACCAGATATGGTTCTGGATCCAGAAGCCACCCTTTGAGTGGCATTTGTCCAACATCTGAGGACACTGTGGTCTGTTGCTTGATTGTACACCCTGCGTTGGCTTCTTTCCTTCCCTGGCTCCACTTCCTCTACCCCTTACCAGTGTGGCCTGGCTGATCTCCCAGGTAAGCTCCTTGTGTTTGAAGTCTTCCCTCAGAATATGCTTGTGAATGAAGCCACGGGAAGACTTATTGAAGATATACGTCTCCTACCTTAACTTAAGCTACGCTTTCAGCTGCTAACGACAAGGTCAGTGGTTAGAACCCACTGGTTGATCCAAAGAAGAAAGCAGAGGCTGTCTGGACTTCAGACGTTTAAAGTCTCAGAAACTCAAAGGGGCACTTCTCCTCTGTCCTGTAGGGTCACTATGACTCAGAAGTCACTAGGTGGCAGCTTGTTTGCTTTTAGTGGGGGTATTCCTCCTCAAGGAGTGTGTGTGGCACAGTGATTAAGCATTGTGCTATTAACCACAAGGTGGGTAACTCAAACCCACCAGAGTCCCTCCAAGGGGGTGAAAGATGAGGCCACCTGCTCCCATAATGATTGACAATCTTAGAAACCCTATCTAGAATCATGATGAGTCAGAATTGAAGAGCCCACTGAGCAGCGGAACTCAGTCCTACAGGGTCACTGTGAGTCAGAATTGAAGAATAAGAGTTTCTATTCCCTTAAAGATTTATTTATAGGCTCTGAAGCCCACTGAGCAGCGGAACTCGGTCCTACAGGGTCACTGTGAGTCAGAATTGAAGAATAAGAGTTTCTATTCCCTTAAAGATTTATTTATAGGATCTGAAGCCCACTGAGCAGCGGAACTCGGTCCTACAGGGTCACTGTGAGTCAGAATTGAAGAATAAGAGTTTCTATTCCCTTAAAGATTTATTTATAGGATCTGAAGCCTACTGAGCAGTGGAACTCCATCCTACAGGGTCACTGTGAGTCAGAATTGGCTCAAGGCAGTGAGTTTGGTTCCCTACCCTCACATCTTATGACTATTTTCTTTAAATATCTTCCCCAAAGTTTTAAAGCTATGTCTATAAACTATGCTCCGTTTTTCTCCTCACCCTTCCTCATTAACCAAGGTTTCCACATCTATTAAACCTGAGAACCACATACCTGAGAATCAAAGCATTTCAGGGGAGGAAAGAAGCAGTTAGAATGGTCACAGCCAACCCACAGAGACCCGGAGGGAGTTAAAGTGCTGTTTGCAGAGTATTTACTCGTCGTGGCCTCAGGTAGTCTCGGTAATCTCGATGGGGTCTCAAGTATGTGGAGGCGCATAGGTGATGTGCAAATGCTATCACATCTCATGCAAGGCAAAGCTTTTAAAACAGGATCAGGATTGCATATGAGGTCCCATAACAATGTGTAGGTCTGATAATTGGGCAACAGTTAGAGGTTTCTGGACAAAAGCCCACCAAAAAGTATAATTCAACACCAAATGCATACGAGTGCATACCTACAACAAACCGGAATTGGGTTGGGCCGCACAGAGCAGTCGTAGTACGCATTTTCCCGCTAGGCGACAATCAAGCAACTCACTCTGAGTTAGCGCACCCAGTGGTGGCACATGGGAAAGTTCTCTGGTCACAGTGAATTTTTTCATAAAAGCAGTTTTACTCTAATTTCATTTTTGGTGATGGCCTATTTAAGAGAATAGCATGCAGCTGTGAAATTTTGCTTCCTGCTCGGGAAAAATGTTGCAGAAACTGTTGTGATGTTGGACACAGTATACAAGGGCAGCACTATGGGAAAAACTCAAGTGTATGAGTGGTTTTCTCTTTTCAAAAGAGGTGAAATGCCGATTGATGACAAACCTCCTTCTGGACAAGAAAATGTCTACTTGGGGTGCCTTTGGGTTTGTCCCACCAGGTCAGACTGTTAACCAAGCTTTCTATTTAGAGGTTCTGAAAAGATTGTATAACAGTGTGCAACAAAAAAGGCCTGATTGGGAGATAAGCCTTGGTTAGCAGTAAACGGGGGTCTCTGCCCCACCTCGCTTCAGCCCACACTGTGTGCAAACCTGGCTGGTAAGCTCATGGCCATCCAAGAGATGAGCATGCTACCATGAAGGAAAAAAAAAAAGGCCTGATTTGTGGCAGATGGACACTTAAAAAAATAATTTTATTGGGGGCTCATACAACTCTTATCACAATACATCCATTGTGTCAAGCACATTTGTACATTTATTGCCCTCATCATTCTCAAAACACTTGCTTTCTACTTGAGCCTTTGATATCAGCTCCTCATTTTTTCCTGTCACTCCCTGCCGTCCCTCTCTCATGAACCCTTGGTAATTTACAAATTATTTTGTCATGTCTTACACTGTCCAATGTCTCTCTTCACCCACTTTTCTGTTGTCCATCCCCCAGGAAGGGTGTTATATGTAATTCCTTATAATCACTTCCCCTTTTCTACCCCACCTTCCCTCCACCCTCCCGGTATCAGTATCACCACTCTCACCACTGGTCATGAACGGATCATCTTTCCCAGATTCCCTGTGTTTCCAGTTCCTGTCTGTACCAGTGTACATCCTCTGGCCTAGCCAGATTTGTAAGATAGAATTGGGATCATAATAGTGGGTGGGGGAGGGGGAAAGCATTGAAGAACTAGAGTAAAGTTGTATGTTTCATCATTGCTACTCTGCACCCTGATTGGCTTGTCTCCTCCCCATCACCCTTCTCTAAGGGGATGTCCAGTTGTTTACAGATGGGCTTTGGGTCCCCACTCTGTACTCCCCCTCATTCACAATAATATGAGTTTTAGTTCTTTGATGCTTGATAACTGATCCCATGGACACCTTGTGATCACACAGGCTGGTGTGCTTCTTACATGTGGGCTTTGTTGCTTCCTAGCTAGATGGCCGCTTGTTTACCTTCAAGCCTTTAAGACCCCAGACGCTATATCTTTTGATAGCGAGGCACCGTCAGCTTTCTTCACCACACTTGCTTATGCACACATTTGTCTTCAACGATCGTGTTTGGAAGGTGAGCATCATGAAATGCCAGTTTAATAAAACAAAGTGTTCTTGCATTGCGGGAGGACTTGAGTGGAGGCCCAATGTCCACCTGCTACCTTAATACTAAACCTATAAATATATGTGTATAGATCTATTTCCTCCTCATCATATATAAATATATTTACATATGTACATGCACGTATTTAGACCTCTATAAATGTCCTTTTCCTCCAGGTTCTCTTCTCTGTTTCTTTTTACTTCCCTCTTTTCCCACCATCATGGTTGACCTTCATTTGTGTTTAGTAATTCCTTGCTGCTACATTGTCCTTGATTAAGTTCCACTAGGCATCCTGTGCCATTCTCTCCATTGATTTTAGTTCACTTGTTGTTCCCTTGCCCCTGGGTTGGTTTCCCACTTCCCATTCCTTTCTCCCACAACCCCTTTTTCCATATCTACCCAGAACCATCGGTCCCATTCTTTCATCTATGAATTGTTTATCCTGCCTCTCATATCTACATAGACATGCAGAGACATAAATAAGTGCAAAAACCAGGCAAAGCCAAACAATACAACAAAGGAAGTCAAAACCAATCAAACAGCAAGAACTCCCCCAAAACAAAATAACAGAAAGAAAGCCACTGACGAAAATGGAGACGCCTGAACATAGTTCAAGGTCTGTTTGTTGGCCTTTATGAGTATTTTCCAGTGGAGTCTCATCAATTTGATTTTAAATCACAGAAACCATATAGGACATTGTACAAGTGAACCTACAGTTCAGTACAGGAACCCTGTGGGTTTCTGAAACTCCCTCAGAGCTGTTGGAGGCTGGAAGCACTGAATTTGCATTAAGCAGCCCAAGGGTCGGCCAGGGCTCCCTTATCCTCTGTAGCATAATTTTAGCAGAGGTTAGGATTTACAGCACATCTCAAACTAGGGAAAAACAATACATGGGGAATCATGGCTTAGCCAAGTTGACTCATATTGAGGGGAACACAATTCGACCCACGACAATGTTTGGGATAGGAATCTTATTTTAATTATTCCAAAATAAATGAATGATCCTTGCACCTCTTACTTAAAAAAAAAAACATTTTAACTGACTGGTCATCCTACCCATGCATGTATGGAATGGTTTCTATGTTCTTTTTGTTGTTCAATTATTCTATTAGACCACAGGTTCCCAAATTATTTGGCCTGAAGCCTCCTTCTCAGAAAAAAGTTGTATGATCTCTCAATAAAATGATTTAAAAATATATATACTTTTAGGTCATTTTTCTCATTAAAGACATCTCTAATGTATATGGTTCTAAAAATGAAGCCCTGATGGCGTAGTGGATTATGTGTTGGGCTGCTAACCACAACATCAGCAGTTTGAAACCACCAGCTGCTCCAGGGACAAAAGATGAGTTACAGCCTCAGAAACCCACAGAAGTTCCACTCTGGCCTGTCAGGCTGGTCATGAGAACAGACTCAATGGCAATGTGTTTGGTTGATTTGAGGTAAACACACACAACCACACAAACTACCCCCCACCATCCCATATAAAATATATACTTCGTTTCTTTATGAATAGTCATTGTTGGCAAGGATCAGATATGTTAGGTATGTTCTGATATTGGGGCACCCAGAATGTGACAAACTTCCTCAAAGACAATTTGGCCCTTTCTGTCAAGAGCTTTAAGAGTAAAATGCCTTATGTATTTTGGCCCACTAAGAATGGCTGGTAGTTTCAAACTACTGACCCTGCAGTTAGAAGCCCAATGTGTAACCATTACACCACCCTCTAGGCAGCCAATATGTGCAGGCCCCCAAAGCATATTTAAGGAGTAACAACAAGCTTGTGATTTGCTTAGTGATAAAAGGAAGTAAAAACCCAGTTTGCACAGCAAGAGTTAAACTTTAAAAAATAACAATGTGTTTATGCATAGGCATAAGGAGGCTAGAGCAAACCCCTCCCCCCCAAAAAACAACATTTGTTATCTTTGGATATGGGAGTGATGAGAGATTTAGTTCTTTTCTGTTCTTAATCTTTTCTGGATATTCTTGTTAATATTCAACAAACTCTGTATCATGTCCGTAATGAGGAAAAACACTAAATACATTTTAATTTAACAATAGTGAACTGATTGCAGCATATGCCCAAAGCTATATCTAGACCGGCATCGCGTGACAGTTAAGAGTATATGCTTGGAGGCTCACAGGCAGGTGTTCAGTTCTCTCTTTCCAACGTAGGAGCTGGGTGACCTTGAACAAGGCATGTGTTGCTCCCCCCACCCCCGCGCCTTGGTTCGCTGATCGGCCCCAAGGAGGATCATACGCACTAGCGGCAGGGTTGTTTGTGGCTTAAATGAAAAAAACGTATATAAAATTCCCATCAACAAGTTAGTGCTCTTAAAAGTCCAAAAATATAGATAGATCCGGTAACGATTCGCAAGAATTCATGACTCCCTTAGGGGGTTTCGCCCTGGAAGTTTGGGCAGCATGGATTTTGCGGTTTGGATTTTTCTTGATGGTCATGTTCATGGCCAATTCCAGCAGACTGACAGGGCTACAGAAGCAGCCCAAGGAGGGCTGAATACTGACATAGTGATGAAGCATTAACCATGAACCAGACCTGGGATGCTCAGTAGTGAGACAGCTAAATAGTTTCTCAGGACAAGGTAGACTGGATCTTAGTTCCTACCAATTTGTAAGGCTGGGTGGGCTGATCAGGATTAGTTCCGGGACAGACTTGCTCAGTCAGCCGGCAAAAGCCAAGCCATCAGCCTCCTGGGCCAAACTGTGGTCCCGGGTCAACTCTGGCACACTGCCTGTCTTTGGAAGTAAAGTTTTACTGAAACATGTCGTTGTTGTTGTTAGATGCCATTGAGTTGATTCCAACCCACACTGACCCAATGCAGAAGAGAACGAACACTGCCCAGTCCTGCGCCATCCTCACAATTGCTCCCAAGCTTGAGAGCCCATTGTAGCAGGCGCGGTGTCAGTTCAATTTGGACTGGTCTCTCCTCATAATATATCCAAAATAGGTGAGACTCCATCTCACCGTCCTTATCTCTAAGGAGCACTCTGACTGTACTTCTTCCAAGACAGATTTGTTCTTTGAGCAGTCCACTGTGCTGATATTCCTTGACACATAGCCATTGACGTGTGTGATGTCTACGGCTGTTTGCATGCTCCCATGGCACCCATGAGTTGACTGGCTGCAACATTGCCTTTATAACGTGTGCACGGTGAACGCCTTGCTCGTTGGTCCTTCGCAGACCAACTTTACCGGCGCCTGTCCTAGGGCTGGAGGGCCAGGCAAACAAGAAAGAAGGTAACCTGAACGCTCATAGCTTTTCCTTTCTGTAGTTCCAGGAGCAGTCCCCCTCGAATCCATCCAAGGAGGGCCCTTTGAGGAGAAGATCTACATCCAGTGGAAACCTCCCAATGAAACCAACGGCGTCATCACCCTCTACGAGGTAAGGTGGCCGGTTCCGGGCATCAAGTAGCTTATCTTTATTCTAGCCTCTTCCGCCTGAAGTTGGTGGAAACCCCATCTGTGGAGCCCGACTGAAGATTCCACAACTTCCCATAATGCTCCTGAGATGACAATGGGAAGGAGACGCACTTGAGCTCTCTTGCTGTCTACAGTGACAAAGAAATGCGGGTGCTCAGGGCACCGAGTAGGGTGATTATGGATCTCTTCAGCAGGGAGTCGGGACTCGGGAAGGCAGATTCTCCTGAGAGAGCACAAAAAGCCTGCCAAGTCTGGCCAACAGCGGTTAGAGCTCATCTGGAAAGCATGCTGCTCGCCCCGCCCATATCAGTTCCCAAGATTCAAAGAGGGTCCTAGTGTTAGTCTCCAGAGACTGGGTCCTTAGGGTCTAAATTGCTCGGTGTCCAAGGTATATGCAACTGTATCCTCAGGTGATGGTATCCAAAGTAAGCCCTCCCCTCTCAGATGGAAAAGGCTCATCATTGCCAGAGATGGGCAGTGTCTCTACAGGTAGAGCTGAACCCCTTAAGCCAGCAGAACATTCCTTTCTAAACCTAGAAATATATCATACATAACAAATATAAAACAGACCAGAAAACACAAGTACATATTGGTAAGATCCGACTAGGGAGAAGAGGCAGAGCTGGCCCAGCCTTTATATTTGGAGAGAGCCTGAGCTTGTGGTATGAGACACAGAAGTCAGCACAGCAGAGCATAGGACATGGATGCTGAAGCCAGAAAGATGGCAGTGACTGTCTCCCCTCCCCCTCCCACCCCCGGGGCCAGCGTCATGTGACCATCAGCAGACTCCTCCTTTCCCCGAGCCTCGGTTCCCTCCTCTGTAGAGTAGGTTAGTAATCACTGCTGGAGGGAGGCTGGTAGGAGTCTGAGGTGGGACAGGACATGGGTTTTCTCCAAGCTGAAACATGCACGCGAGGCCCATGCGTGGGGGGAGGCCAGTGAGTTATGCTGTGGAAGCCTGTGCCCACTACACACCTACCGAGAGTGGGCTGGGGAAGATGCTGGCCCATTGGGGAGAAAGCGCTTGGCAGAGACAGCCAAGGACTGACAGGGGAGGAAGAGACACTGAGGATGAACAGGACAGACCCAGCACGTCTCTGGAGGAGACCAACCCGTGTGCACATGGTGGTGCCGAGAAAACACTCTCAGAGCAGGCTAGTGTCACAAAGCCCAGCCTTTCTCAGAAAAGAGGCAGTCTACCAACTCCAACTTAGAGCTTTGGGTTCCTCATCTGAGGACCAAGGTGACCAGACAGCTTATCTCACAGGACTGCTATGAAGAGCAAATTAAATATGTGCTTAGCACCTTATGCAGCCCCTGGAAAGGCCATTCTAAAGGATCACTCTTATCCCCACATAAAAACGAGATTGAGACTCAGAGGCATAGCCAAAAAGCCAAGGCCACAGAGCCAAGATGGCAAGGTCATGTCTCCTGGCCGCAGGTGCCAAAGCCTCGCCCTTTGCTGCTCCTCGTGGCTGTCCATGGACCAGCAACAGCGCCATCACCAGGGAGCCATTTGAAATCCAGCTCTCCAGGCGCCGTCCCAGACCCACTGAATCCAAGCCTACGTGTTCACAAGATTCCCCCTGGGGGTTAGCATGTAAGCAGTCCTCTGTTGGCCTGTGGGCTGCTCTTCAGGCTGTGGAAGCCACTGCTGGGAGGACGCGTCCTTGAGCCCCAATCCAGAATTCCTCCCATGCTGGGCTCAACCCAATCCTGTCCCAGACAGCGAGCTGGGGAACGTTGCTTTGGAAGACACTTATAATGGAGTATGTGTTTATGAGGCAATTTCCAAATTTAATTAGATGAAACCAATTTGATTTTTAAAATTAGGTTCTGGTTGTAATTTCTAGAGAGAAATCCATAAATTACAAATCACCCTCCCCGGGAGTCAAAAAGCCTGTTTTGTTCCCCCAATTAAAAAAAAGAGAGAGAGAAAGAGAGAGAGATCAACACAAATGGAGGAGCACGCAGCAGTGTGCACAGCCTTGGAGGCAGCAGAATGAAAACCACAGGGCAAAAGGGCAGGAGGCTTCATGATCCGTCATTGGCTTCCAACTCACGGCCGCCTCCTGTGAGTTCGAGTGGATCTGTGCTCCGTTGGGCTTTCGCTGGCTGGCTTTCCAGAAGCAGACCACCAGGCCTGCCTCCTGAGGCACCGTGGGTGGGTTTGAGCTGCCACCCTTTCAACTAGCAGCCCCGCGGTTCCCCGATGGTACCCCAGGGACTGATTGCTGTCACGAAGGCCACACAACTGCCATCAAGTGCATCCCAGCTCAGCGCGCCCCTAGAGGACAGAGTAGAGCTCCCCTCCAGGGTTTCCAAGAAATCTTTAGGTCAATCTTCATAAGTAGAAATCTCTCTCCTAAGGAGCTGCTGGTGGGTTGGCACCACTTGGCAGTTAGTAGCCCAATGCCTAACCTCCAGTGCCACCAAGGATTTCTTACAACCATCGAGTCCATGATGACTTACAGCACCCCCCTGTGCAGGGGAGTAAAGAAAGCCCAGGCTTTCCTCCGCAGAGCTGCTGGTAGGTTTGAACTGCTGACCATGTGGATCACAGGCCAGCACGTCACAGGGCTGTGTAAATACTGGTCAGCGTAGTTAGAGTTACGTTTCTATCCCAGTGAATACAAGTCATAACTTCTGGGCTATTTCTGGACATGCCTACCCCTCACCCCGCCCCCTCAAAGCTAAGAGGGTGTGAGAAAGTCCCAGTCTGTCTCTAAGTTTCTATCCCGCCCCCTTTTGGGGGGCATCAGCGTGTCAGTTCCTGATTACAATTGGGTACCACTAGAAAACACCCATTGCACCTCGTCGATTCCAACTCATGGCGCCCCTGCAGCATGGCTTTGTAGCCACAGACCTCATTCCGCCCGCTGATGCGGGGGCACAGAGCATCACCAGACCACCCTGAAGTCAGCCTCACAGGGAGTCCAAGCTAAACACGTTTACTGGACAAGGCTGCCCCATCTTCCTCCCGTGCAGTGATGGCTGGGTTTGGGAAGCACTGACCTGGCTGGTAGCAGCCCAACACGTAACCAGTGGACCACTAGGCTTCCTCTCCACTGGGTCCTTAGGAACCAAGACAAAGAAAGTCGATGTCAAATTTACAAACCCCAAGCATATGCCTCACGTGGGAGCCACAATGCTGTTTACATCGTGTCTGTGGCCAGAGTCTTGGGAGGTAAACCGGTGACGATGCTTAAAGGAAATGAGTTGTGCAAAGATCCTTCACTGGCATGTTTGAAACATGGGAAAGTGGCCTGAGTGAACCGAGAAGACCTTGCTGAGACCATGCAGGTGTGGTGGGCAGCTCAGACTCTGGAAGGCTGTCCTAACCATGGCAGAGAGCACCTGTTTCACCTGGAGAGCTGTGGACAGCCTTCACACTCAACTTGCTGCTACCGAGTTGATTCTGATTCCTAGAAACCCTCTGGGGGGCACAGTAGAACTTCCCCTGTGGGTTTCTGATGTTATCAAACTGCAGCAGAATGGAAGACCCCGTCTTTCTTCCTCTGAGTAGCTGGGGTAGGGGGTTCAAACTGCTGGCCACGCAGTTAGTAGTCCACTATGTCACCAGGCTTCTTTTAGAAAGCTCTAGGAAGGTTTGAAGGAAAGGAGTGAGGAAATGTGGTTTTGATACTCTTAATGGATCGTGCTGACTCTCATCAGCTATGGGACCATCTGGAAAACACACCTGAAGACAAAGATATGCGCATCATCCATGAATCCACGATGAGGGCTCAGGCTGTTTGTTGGAATACATTGTACCCGGCAGACCTTAGGGAATCTCTGCCCCATCTACCTCTTTCCTGCTGATCCCCTGGCTCCAATAGCATCCCATCAGTGATGAGTTCTTATCTTGGTGAGCCTCCTAGAACCACAAATTGTCACATTCTAGGACCACCCCTGCTATGGGCTGGGAGTCCAGCTCTGGCCCTCTTGCTACCCCAGAACTGTAAACATCCTAATTCTACAGCAACCTTGACTTTTCTCCTGGCCCGCTGATGTGGGCACTCAGAGTATTCACCACATCCCACTGAAGGCACCTAACCAGTAACCACAGCAGGAAGCATAAGAGCACGTGAAAACATGGCCTCGGATCCAAGGATTCGCACCTCAGTGGGAGATGCAGAAGGTGTGTCTGTAGTCATTACTGTCAGGAGGAAACAGGATGTGTGGAGAGAGGGGTCAGGTCACTGCACTACCCCACAAAGCACAGTCCAGAAACCAGCAGCCTGCACACTGACAGGGAACTAGTTAGACAGGTAGAAGAATCCAGGCCCTGGCCAGGCCCACTGAGTCAGAATCTCAGTTGTAACAGTATTCCCAGGTGAATGGTGTGCATATTAAAGTTCGAGGCACACTGGACCAAGAGCCATTGTAAACATCTTCCAGCCTGGACCTTCCAGTCAGGAAGATCAGGAGATGGGCCAATCTCTAAGGAAATGGCTGTGACGACACAGAGACCTGACCTCAGCTTTTCATTCTCTGGCATTGAGTTCCTGGTTCTCTCTTAAAACGTTGAAGCTCGAATCCCTCATGCGTCAGCAGTCCCAACCCTGCTGAGCGGGTAGACTCTAGCTGAGTGTAGACTCATAGTGATCACCCTGTACAACCAAACAAAATGCTGCTCAGTCCTATGGCACCCCCAAACCACGGCTATGTTTGAGCTGTTATGTCACGCCACCTCACTTAAAGTCTTCCTCCTTCCTGTGCTGACCCTCTCCCAAGCATGATATCCCTGGCCTTGCCTATTAAAACCCACCATATCCTGATAGACGATGCTTTACTGTAAACACGTGCTCTCTACCCAGCTCTCCAGAGGCAAGCTTGGCCTTCGCACAGAAAATACCCTTATAAGTATTAGAAAGTAGGCGCATAGTAAATCTTCCCCTCTCCATCCACTGGTCAGTTCTGAATGCTCCTACCTGTTAACAGGATCGGAGTACTTCCCAGGTCAAGGGACATTGACCTGTGTGTTCTAGGAAGCCTGGACTGCATGGCTACCTCTAGTTAACCCCCTAAAACCCATTGCCATTGAGTCAATTCTGACTGGAAGCAACCCCATATGTGTCAGAGGATTTTCAACTAGTTATGATTTCAGAAGTAGATCAAGTGTATCTTCCAAGCTATCTTAGGGTAGACTAGAATCACCCCCCTTTCTGTTAGCAGCCAAGTACACCAACCATTTGTCCCACATGGGGACTCCATTTAACATCCATGTTGTCGTTGTTAGGTGCTGTTGAGTTCATTCTAACACATAGGTAACACACTATGACAGAACAGAAGTGCTCCATGGGTTCTCTTAGACCAGCGGTCTTTATGGAAACAAATCGCCAGATCTTTCCTCCCATGCAGCCTCTGTTGGATTGGAACCCCTATCCTTTTGGATCGCACCAGAGCACTCAACCACCATGCCACCAGGGCTTCTTTTGCATCCTATTGCATCTGGAGAAGCCCATTATCTATCAGGGCCTACGAGGCTCCAGAACATGGCCCCGCTCCTGCTCCGAACTCATCAAGCCCCGTACCCTCAGTGACTGCCTGTTGGCCTCCTTTCCTTTTCTTCAATGTCACACCACTGGACCACTGCCCGGAGACCTGGGTGCAGGCCATTCCCTTTCCCTGGAGGGTCCTTGGTGCCCTTTGACCAGGGAACGAAGCTGGTGCGCAGTAGGCATAGGCAGTGGGTCATAGGCTGATTTATAAGACTCTGTCCACTGAAACCAGTGGGCCATTACATGAATCGTGCCATCGTTCAATGGACAGAGTGATCTCTCTGCTCCCGTGGGGTCCATGGAACTAAGTCCACGAGGGATTTGCAAAACATCCCACTAGCACAACGCCTTCCAGAGCCTACTCTGGATGTGAATGGGCTCTCAGGGCTCCCAGTCAGGGCATGTATGTGGAGAGGGTGCCATGGCCACTCCAGTCCTACTTACTGCTCAGTAACAGCTAGGACTCATCGAAAACAGACTGTTGCCACCACCACAGACAGGCACTTACAGCCTGCATGAGGTCACCAGGGAGACCACCCAGCCAAACAGTTGTCTGCAAACTCTTCAATAAAATCATTTAGAGACAAGCTGTTCAGAGTTCATGAAAAACAGTAATCAATATGTGTTTCAATTCAATTAATTGTTCTTGTCTCTATCCAAAAATAAAAATCACACAGTAGAGGAGGGAATTGGACCAGAAGATGTTGCACTAGCAACTGGGTTAACGAAGTGTGAAAATATTTAAAATTCAGACATGCAAAGCTTCCCAGTAAGCCTTTCTGTTTAGCAGTCAGCATCACCGAGTTTCTAATTAGTGTATAAATCTGGGAAGCTGAAAGGGAAAGAACGGACCGTAATGAGGCAGGAATGGGTGTCTTGATTATGCGAGAGTTGATTGACATTTATCTCACCAGCTATTCTAGGCACCCAGCGTTCAGAGTTAAATAAAACCCAGACTTTGCCGAAATAAAACAAGGTGGGGGGATGTGTGGGAGCTGCCTTCAGAGGGGACAATAGGTCAAAGGGTTGTCAATATTTTTCTAGCATACAGATGGTTGGATTTGATCCGAACCAAAAACATGGGACCCAGGAATCAACATGCCATCAGTGTGCTTTGCAAGAGGTCTGGCACGAGTTCTGAGGCAGGGAGGCATTCTGATCAGGACTGGAGCAGATGCAAACATGGCTGGAGGGGGTGGGTAGGGGGTCGGCGGGCAGGCCATGGGGACGGCTCATGAGCCAGCTCTCCAGGAGAGATGCCCGCCTGGTTCAGTGGAGGTCCCTGGCTCAGTTGAATGCCTGGACACTCCTGCCTTCTACCTTGGCCTTGTAGACCCCTTAGTGTTCGCTGATCCCAGACACGGCTTTGGTAAACAGAGGGGTAGCAGGGAGGATGGGATGGGGGCCAGTTGGACAGGAGGTAGTATAGGCAGGAAGGGATCAGCTGGCCTGTGACTAATCCAGCTCGGAGGCATCATTTGCATAAGTCAAACTGAATCTAAGTTAATTCGGTTCCGCAGCCTGAATAAGGCCACTTGCTGTTGGGTATTAACTGGGGCCAGGTTGGTAGCTAAGGGAAAGCTCCTGGTGCTTTTCTTCCAAGCAGCTCGCGTGGCATGGTGGTTAAGCACTCATCTGTTCCCCAAAGGTTGGCAGTTTGAACACCCCCACCACTGGATGGGAGGAAGATGTGGCAATCTGCTTCCATGAAGAATAAGCCTTAGCAACCCAGTGGGACGTCTCTACTAGGTTTGAGAGGGTTGCTATGAGTCAGAAATGACCTAATGGCAGTGTGGGTTTGTTGGTCCTCTGTTCCTAACTAGAAATGTACAGGTTACCCACAAGCCATACACCTAGCTACCACCCTCCACCCCCATCACCCATTCCACAGCAAGTCCACTCATTTTTCCTGCCCCCTAAACAAAACAGTCGCTGCTAAGTTGCCCCCACGTGTGATTCGAACTGTGCTTGATAGGGTTTTCAATGCCTGCTTGTTTAGAAGTAGATCACCAGATCTTTCTTCCAAGGAACCTCTGAGTGAACTCAAAGGACCAACCTTTCAGCCAACAGTCCTGTGTGTCCATTTGCACCATCTAACCACCCACAATCCCGCCTCCTGCTCATGCTCTTGAAGAACTGGCCCCCAGGCTGTAAACCTTGCCAGGTTTGACTATCACGGCTTTCTCCGGAGCACTGGCTGTGGCTTCAAAGCTATCGGTTAGCAGCCCAACACTGAATCTACTGTGCCACGAGCTCCATTGGCACCTCCAGGGTGTCCTTATTGGCTCAGGTTAGTCCTTAACCTAGGGCCCCCGTCTCTACTACCACACCCATATATTGAGCACTTAGCTGATGCCTTAAACATTTCCATACCTCCTCAGTGATCTCTCTGCCCGTCCCCCGCCCGAGAGAACATCCCCAAAGATCTCACATTACGTCTCTCCTCTGCCTTCTTCACCTCAGGAGACCCAGTGGTCTGACTCTGGTCTGCCTTTATAGCCTCTTTCCCTGCTCTTGTCTTCCCATTATCCCCCGGTCACCTCCCACTCTCTCAAGCCCATGCAATTCCTCCTGATCCACGGCTTTGACAAGGGAGTTGTCCGTGCCTCTGACACTCTGCAGGAATGGCTCCGCCTCACCCACACCTCCAAGCGACTGTCCCCAAACAGACCCGCACCAGTTCTCACTTCTTCCTACCGTGTCCAGTCTACTCTCATTTTGTCCTCAGCCTGGCCCCCATGAAGACACTGGCTGTATTTCTTCTTTTTGCAGGAAAATAGGCTTTTTTACAATAAGCCGCCTTTGTTCTTGCTCTTCAGTGTATCCCAAGGGTCTCAAAAAAAGTGGCTTGCACACAGTAGGTGCTCAATGAAATATCTTTGGAATGAATGTGTGGGGATTTGGGCTTTATCTTCACAAGGGTGGGAATGAAGCTTTCGCATAATCTATTTCAAGGCTCTCAAGCCCAGCTGGAGATCAAAAATGTCCTTGAAAACCACCAACATTTGGATGGATGGACCCGTGGATAAACAGATAACTAAGATGGATACATAGATAGATCCGTGCATGGCATGGATGGATGGCATGGATGGATGGTATGGATGGATGGCATGGATGGATGGCATGGATGGATGGCATGGATGGATGGCATGGACGGATAGCATGGATTGAAAAAAATATAGACGTGTTCAAAATGTTAACAGAGACATGGAACTAAAAGAATATAGAATCTTCCCATGACCATTTAGAACCCCCTCATCCAGAGTCCTCCACTTAAATCAGACCCTCTGGGGGATGGGCTCTATGTGGGTGCTTTGGTTGGAAGTTCCTCGGGGAACTCTAATGTGCAGCCAGGGCTGAGCAGCAGCACTGCCCTACATAAACCCAATCGGCCCCCTCTGCAATGTTATCCTTGATAACGACCTGTTCTGCTGGCCTTGCTGCCAGCCTTTCCTTGCCTTCCTTATCACTCTGCCAGAACCCACCTCTCTCCTCTCACTATGGTCCCCTCAATCACGCACACCCAGGTGCTACTTGTTCTTAGGTGTAAATTCAAGAAGCACTGGTCTTTCTTCTGCTCAGGGCTGCTAAACCAACACTTCTGTGTAATTGAAGACACAGAGAAAGGCATCATTCCATCCATATCCCTTTGTGTTTTACCAACAGCATCCTACAATTCAGATGCCAGAGCCCACCAAAGCCCTACCTATTAGCCTTTCTGCCTCTCTTGTAGAGAAGGTGGTTCCGTTGTTCTTTTGCAAGATGGTAAACGTACACACACAGATAGATAAGCACAGAGGCCTTCCTAAATCTTAGAAGCCAGGACACTGGGATGTCTAGGAGCCATTTTTCCTAGCCTTTAGACCATCTATCAACCAGCATAGGATGTTTGCCATCCAAGAGCCTTGACAAACGCAGGCTGTGCACAGGCCTGCTGGGTTGACAAGTGTTTGGGTAGAAGTGACTCTGCGTTGAAGAGGAGAGCAAATGTTTTGAGACTGATGAGGGCAATGAATGTATAGATGGGCTGGACACAATTGATATATGTATGGATTGTGATAAGAATTGTATGAGCCCCTAATAAAATGATTAAAGAAAAGGATAACTGCTTGCACTCAAGGTCTAGCAAGGGACAGAAGGTGCGTTCTGATGTAGCAAGTTCATTTCTATTAGGGCCCATGAGAGCTGCCTTTCATCTATTGGGGGAATATCAGGAGTGCCTTAACTATTTGCCTGAGGTGGGCTTGTCTTTGTCATTTTAACACACGGGTATTTGTGATGGAGCCAGGCACCCTGATGGTGGGAATCATCAGCTGCTTCTCTCTTCTTACCTAAAAGCATAGCACACCTTGCTCTTCTGGTCATCCAAAGGTTCCCACAATACCCATTCATCATTCCATTCAGCTGCGGCTGGGAACTACTCCTGCAATGTGCACTTGGGAATGCCTGTCTGTCTCCGTGGGAGCCCGTGTTGGTGAGCTCACAGAGATGGTCATTGACATGTGTGCATGGAAGCTTTTGTTTGCCAACATACGTGTGGTAAGGCATTCACCCTGGGGCTGTGCCCATCTTCCATCTTGCATTGTAGCAATAACACCACTAAATTGGAGAGCAAGTTCATCACAGGCAACCTCAGAGACACGGGACTCTCGTCTGTTTTCTCCTTGGCTGCAGGAACTCCGGGTCACCTGAATCCTGGGAGAGCCCCATCATTACAATAGACCCTCAGTTAGTTCCCATGCATTTGCCCTAGAATTCCTCTCCCAGCTTTTAACTTCCCATCAGAAAACATCAGGATCAAAGATGACTGACGTTCAGGACTTCGTTTTACTTGTCTCCATCCTCAATGCACAAGGAAGACGCAGTCAAGAAATCAAAAAATGCGTTGGGTCCATCTGAGCAAGGCCTCTTCAAAGGGTTCAAGAGCAGAAATGTCACTTTGAGGACTAAGGTGTACCTGACCCAAGTCCTGGTACTTTCAATCACCTCAAGTTCATGTAGACCTGAGAAGCATTGAAACATTTGATTCATGGTGCAGGCAAAGAATGCTACTCGTCCCATGCACTGCCGTAAAAAGGGACAATTCTGTCTTGGAAGAAGTACAGCCAGAATGCTCCTGGGAAGCAAGGATAGTGAGCCTTCCTCCTCACAACTTTACACAGAGTCTCGGGAGAGCCCAGTCCCTGGAAAAGGACATCCTGCTCGGCAGTGAAACAGAAAGAGCCTCGATGAGGTGGGTGGGCACAGTGTTCACCATAATGAGTTCAAGCAGAACAGCCGTGAAGACGGTGAAGCACCGGGCAGTGTTCCCTTCGGTTGTGTATCAGGTTGCTGTACGTCAGAGGGACTTGGTTTGACCTCACAGCAGCAGAACCTTTAATAAAGGAAACCTTTTTTCGTTTTTTTTTTAACATCTTCCATTTAAATGTAATCTCCTGCACTTATACCTACCCTAGGAGAGAGGAGGGGAGTGAAAAATTAGTTTTGCATTTGGCACGGGTGGGCTCTCCGTCCTGTTCTTGAGATGGGAAGGAAGCCGCGCTGATTGCACTGTGTACTGAGAGGGCTTTGAAGAGGACCCCCCACACCTAGCACGTCAAGGCCTGTGGTCCTTTCTCTAAGCCGCGCCCAGAGGCAGTGGTTAAACTGCACAGGGGCTCTTCAAACATCACAGGCAGTTCTCATTTCCTCTCCAATGCTTGACCACTCTCCTCCTGTTGGAATTCCACCTGGGCTGGACAGTGCAGTGTGAATTTACTGCTTTTAACTGCCTGGCCCTTTTATTCCTGGTATGGTCAAAAGAGCCATGTTTGGGCTCAAATGAAGGGTGCTTGGAGGCTTTTATCTATCATCAGGGCATCTGGACTTGACTCTGAAGTCTCCAGACTAGAGTTCAGCTTATAATTGTTGTGTCTTTCATTGGTTTCCAGCGATGGCAAGTGACCCTCCTCCCATCATCCTGAGCCTATGAGCCATGTTTGCCTTTTTTTTACTATCTTCCTCCAAGGAGAAAATAGTTCCTTGACATTGACACCCAAGTGCGTGCCCTTGGCCTAGATCATCATGGTTTTCAATACATATATGCATACATATACATGCATGCATGTATGTGTATGCATCCTTACATATTATGTCCTCTTTAGAACCTTTCCAAAACATGTATCTTAAAAATAATTCCTGCTTTCTGGGCCTTCATTTTAGGCACGTTTTTAAGATCTGTAGATCATTGCATATCAACTAAGGAGCCATACAAGTAGGATATTTGAGAGTGAAAGTTCATTTGTCATACTCAAGGACACCACAAAACCAAACTCACTGCCATCAAGTCGGTGTCAGCTCATAGCAACCCTAGAAGTTAAGGTAGAACTGCCCGCTTTGAGTGCTAGGGATTGTCACCCTTTACGGAAGTCGAAAGCCCTATCTTTCCACCACAAAGCTACGGGTGGTTTTCACTACTGGCCTTGCTGTTACCAGCCCAATTTGTAACCTTTCTGCCCCGAGAGCCCCAAGCAGTGCATTGAAGTGAGTCCCTCCCCCACCTGGGCCTCAGTATCCACAGTTGTGACCTGGGAGCATTGTACCAGGTGATTCAAAGGTCTCTTCCAACTCTGACTTCTTCCTTGGATGCTCAGACTTGGATTAATCCTACTCCTTGTCTCATGAGACATTTTCCTCGTGGATCCAATTGTCGTCCCAGGGTGGCACAAATGTTTGTGCTTGGCTACTAACCAAAAGGTTGACGGTTCAAAACTACCCAGTAGCACCATATAAGCTAAGCCTGGAGATAACCTTGAGGCATAATCAATGTGATGGAGCCCCGAGTTCTTCTCTGAAACACATGAGGTGGCTCAATGGCAATGGATTGAGTTTGCTTTGACCCAAGTCTCCAAAAGGGTTTCTTCCAGTTTAACCCCTTGCCGATCACTTTTATTTCCATTCCTGAGATACTAAATGTAAACAGGAGGGTCACCTGGAATCTGTAAGAATCACCTGGAGAGTTCTAAGAATTATCTAGGGATCTGGTTAAAATGTAGATTCCGAGTTTTCATAGCTGGTTTGAAATGCAAATTCTCAAATGCTGTGGGTGAACTAATGAACTAATTCAAAGCCCTGGACTGATCAGGCTAAGGAAGTCTGTTTCCTTTCCATACCTGAAACCTGAGACGTGGGACACATGGCCTATAGAGTTCCCTCTGCTTTCGCTGACCACAACATTCACCTGCAGTCATTCCAGGGTTGCTGATGGCCGCTTGCTTAGCATGGAATCTCAGCTATCACAACACTCGCAGGTCATTTCCCATTGCATTTCGGATAATAGACTGCTACCTCCGGCCTGAAAGGACCTTGCACTGCGTTCTCATGTCCTCCAGCATGCCAAGCCCCCTGCCCCCTTCAGAACTCTCACTTATTAGGAGCTCTTCCATAGCCAACTCGTCCCCATGCTACCTAGTCCTCAGACAGCCTTCCCTAACTACCTGAAAATAGAACTCCATCCATTCACCATTAGTCTCTGTCACTGCTTCCAATTTCTGGCCATGTGCCTTCATTTTTCATTTTAATGCATTTGTTCACAGTAAGAAAGGGGTCTCAGTTGCATCCTGGAGTACACATTGGGCTTCTCACCATAAGGGCAGCCATTGGAGACCACAAACCACTTCATGGGAGAAAAAAGAGGCTGTGGACCCCTATACAGACAGTCTGTTTCCCGGGGGCAGTTCTACTCTGTCCTTTGGGGTCACTAGGTGTTCGTCTTGACTCGGCCTCGGCAAGACTGAGTTTTAGTGAGTATAGTGTAAGCACCATAAAGTGAGGGTCCAGACATGAGAGGGCTCCCAAAAGTTCCTGGGGAAATAGACTCATAAGATACTGGAATTTCCCAGCAAACTTTTTAAAGTCCCCCCTTGTTTCTCATCATTGTAGAACCCAAATGTCTTACACCATGCCAGGAGCACAGTAGGCACACAAATTATTTTTGAATACATCAGTACTCTTGGCACCAGTGAATCCACAGACAAGATTCCATATAACCAAATAAAACCGTGAGATTATATTTCAAACCCTACAGGACATAATAGCCTGAGGTCCCAATGGCCTAAGAATTTACGTTTGTCGCAGCAAACTGCTAAAATGCGACTTCTCAAGGATATAGGGGTCACTGTTTATGAGAACCCAGAACTCGACACAAAGTAGGTGCTCAATAAATATTTGCAGACTACAATGATATTCCAAATATAAATCAAGATGAACAACTAATCAACATTTAAATGCCTATTTCCCAATGATGGATGTGAGAAGATTTCTTCGGTAAAATGAGCGATGTCTTTCAACAGTAACTAATATTTGAAAGGGGCAGAAAGCAGCCTCCATTTCCACTGCCTCGCACCCTTATGTTGTCATATGGATTTTTCTTTCCTAAAAGGAGTCCGGGTGGTGTAGGGTTATGTGGTGGGGGTGACACATTGGGCTGTGATCCCCCATGGCTGGCAGTCTGAAACCACCAGTAGCTCTATGGGAGAATGATTGAGTTTTCTACTCCCTGAAACAGTTCCAGTCCTGAAAACCCACAGGGGGTCTCTATGACTCAGCATGAACTTGATGCAGTACGTTTGGTTTTTATTTTCTTTCCTAGTCTGGGTCTGCTTGTGACATCCTTTGTTTGGTTACAGTCCCACTTGAAAAAAAAGTTGACTTTCCACGATGTCAAGCATTTTTTTTTCGAGGCAATCTACTTTAACTACCCTGGTTAATGGTCTTCAGTTCTCCCGAGCACCTAGGCCATGCTTTACTTTTTAATCACTCTATTTTTATTGATCCTGTTTTATAAGACAGAATTGTTGGCGTATCATAAGGGTGACCTGGTTCTTTTCAGACAGCTGATCAGTGAAATGTGAACTCTGACTTTCCTTTCCCTTCAATAGATCTGTCAGCAGCAAGTGGAGACACCCACATGCCTTCCATCGATCAGAGAACTGTGCTCAAAATAACAGCTCTTTGTTCACTGGAAATTGATCCAAGGGAGGGGAGGAGGAGGATACATGCATGTTTGGATGGAAATCTATAAACACGGGGTTAGCTGTGGTACACATATTTTCCACCTTGTTTTAAAACATGAGTCTCAGTTTACTTATTTCCTAACAAAAGGAGGTGAATCTGAGCCAGATGTGTTCCACTCCTACCCCATGCCATTCCCATGATCCAAATACACCGCCTCCCACTACCATTGAGTCTGTTCTGACTCGTGCTGTTGGGTGCTATCTGGGTGGTCCCAACTCATAGGGATCCGATGTAAAACAGAACCATAACCCAGTCCTGCACTCTCCTCCTAACAGAAAACCCCATGTCTTGGGGCAGGTCCACCTTAGTCCTCCAAGCAACAGCCATGCTTTTCAACACTTTCACAAGGTCTTGTGTGGATTGACCCGATGCAGTGTGCTGTTCCATCTCAGCACCTTATCTATGGTTTCCAAGGCTGTACATTCTTGTCGGCATAGACACCCGCTCCTGTCTCCCATGCAGCAGCCTAATGGCTTTATCTGCTGACCTTGTGGTTAGCAGTTGAACTCAACTGCACCAGATTTCCCACAATAGACATCAGTAGTCCATCTTCCACGGAACCCTCACGTGGCCTCAGAATTCCTCTCACCAAAGCACTCTAGTTGGTCATTTGCAATTAAATGGGCTTAGCACTCAAGACCAAGTCTGTGTGCCATCTTGGCCTCTTCTCATGACACTGCTAGAATGGGTGCAGCTCTTCCTTCGTCCGTCTTTTTTTCCCTGCTCCCTAAACATTTCTCGGTTTCAAGTAATTTTCACCATGATCACAATCTTAGTGGACGCTATTACGATGCTTACAGGAACCTAGGCATTCCTGGTCAATAAGATGATGAAGCAGTTGGTGTGAGAGTCTGGAGAAACTGCCACCCAAACGTTGTATCCCCTACTGGGAAGCTTGGGGGGTCCAGTTGCCAGTGAACTAGAAGGAGCAGATAAGTGAGCGGCAGCATGCTGAGTCAGCAGGAGGGTTGGATGGTTATGCATGGAACAGGCTCAGTGTACGTAGGTGCAGAGAAGTTGCCAACGCCCTATGCAAAGACATTTGACCCAGTGAGCTTCTCAGTCAGGAGGAATACCAGAGACACCTTAGAAAAAGTGGACAGAGCCAGGCTCAGGAAAGGCTGTGCTGGGGACAGAAGGGTGTGCTTCAGCTTGGTCCTTGATGGAACTCGGCTTTCAGGGGAAACTAGGAATACTCCCTGAGGAGGACCTGGGAAAGGAAGGTGTGAGAAAGCTGAGAATAAGCTTGATAACTCCGTCTTCTCCGAGCTGCCTGCCTTCTTCCTGACAAGACCTAGGTCAGCTCCCTCTGGAGCCCCCGGCAACGGGTCTCAGGAGCCATTGCCCCAGAGAGCAGCCCTTCATTCCCAGTGTCAGCCGCTGCGGCAACTGGGATGATGTTCACGGTACAAACGCCTTGCTGGCCCTCCCCCACCTTCCATGTCAATGTGCTCACCGCAGTGCTTACAGCTGGTGCCTTCTCTGAGTGCTTACCTGTGTTCCTCTGTGGAAGAAAGGGTCACTACTCTGGAGATCTACCCAAGGAAGACACTAGAGGTGGGACAATCTACACTAGAACAAGTCACCTCAGGAGCATCAGACTGAAAAGCAGAGGTGCTGGAATAGAGGAGCCTGTCGGATATTTGTTTTGAGCCTGTGAGGCAACTCCCCTGAAGGAGCTTGGGTAGAGAAACCCCGTGGCACTCCATGCCGGCACATGCTTTTTGCATGTTCTTGGCCTTCCCCTGCCAATTTTTAATCACAATGTTACTGAGCACTTGGGTATCAGAAAAAGCAAAACAAAAACCTTATCACCCCTTCCCTTGAGCATGAGGTCATTTTGCCCTTTTTTAGATACACATCTTTTATATAGCTGTAATTACACACAATTGGCCATCATCAATTTTCATTAGACATTTTATCACAATTGTAATGACTTTTTAGCACTGAGGAAAAAAGCTGATCTTTTTAAATGAGTGCATAATTGTCCATGGAGTGCATGTACTCTAAATTACTTAATCATTCCTCTATTGTTTTCCCATACGTTTGGTAACACTGTGATGGATCTCAAGTAGAAGGTGGTAGTACATCACAGAAATGATTAGATAGACAGGATTCTTACATTGCCTAGATAGGTAGTTTGGGGGCATGTTGGCTTCTCTGGTATTTAGTTATCTCATTTGTTTAAATGTAAAGGTCATTCAGGGAAATAAGACTCAAGGCTTCAATTCAGGGGTGTCGTTATGGGTGGAGATCAATTGCAGCCAAATTTACCCAGAAGTCACCCCATACTATAGTCAGTCTCCTTTCTCCTGGGTAGGGTATTTCTTATATTAGCCTTTGCTTCATATAATATTACAAGGTTGCAGGAAAGAAACACTTCTGTAACTCTTGATACGTAGTGGCAAATTGCTCTTCAAAACGGATTGCACCAGGATGCGTGTGTGTTTTAGTCTTGTGTTGAGAGTTTATGCCAATCATCGCATCTGGGAAGCAGGCCTTTGGCAGCCCACCAGAGATTTATGTCAGCTTTCACGATACCCTCGGAGCAAGCTGACGTGTAAAGAGCTCATCACACACATTAGCAGATCCATTTGCACTCTCCAAGGACATGCATGCTGAAACACTCTTGCCTCATCTGCTCCTTCTTTGCTCCCTTCCCCTCTGCCCTTAAGTAGCTAGTCGAGTCTATGGCCCTCAACAGCCCTCCTCTCCCCCCCCCCCCCCACGAGAGGGTCCTTAAGGCCCTAATGAGCACTCCGAATTGGAGGACTCAAAGCCAAGTGCCTGTGGGCTCTGCCATCAATTCATACTACGATACAGGGCCAGCCACACCCTCCCATAAGCTCACTTTGCTCATCCAGAGGTGGAAACAGATGGCCTCTAAGGCCTGGCCCCTCAAAGTGTGGTCTATGTTCTAGCAGCGGCTGAAGCATCCACTCAGGGGCTTATTAGACTTTCTCTAGTCAAGACCTGTTAAGTGAGAAATCTTCTAGGCAGGGCCAAAAAATTGTGTTTTAATAAGCTCTCCAGATGATTATAATGCACGCTCAAATTTGAGAATTGCATTTTAGGATTTGGGCACAGCAAGTGTGGTCCACAACAGTATGATCAGCAGTATCTGCAGTATCTGGGCAGTTGTCTCCAAGGCAGGATCTTGGAACCTACCCAGAGCTACAAAGTCAGAATCTGCATGGTATCACGATCTCCCAGGTCATCCCCTTGCACATTAGAGCTGACAAAACCACGGTAGCGGGTCATTTTCTAGTCCAGATCTTCTATCATCTTTGAATCTCCTCTTACATTTTGAATCTTGGCTCCTCTTCCACCATACCCAGGCTACCCCAGGCCCACCTTCCTCTGCAGTAGCACTCCTTCCCAGTAAAAGTTGTTGGGCCTAGATGTTCTTTCTCAGGAATGAGAGCAGTGTGGCGATCAAGACCACTCAAATGAGCATGGCCAAGCTCTTGGGGTGGAACAAATGGGTAAGGATGCAGGAACAACTAAACCAACCGGGTGGCAGTTGATAGCTTCCAGAAGCGTCTCAGAAGAAAGGCCTGGTGGTTTGCTTTCAAAAGATTGGAGCCACTGAAACCCTGTGGAGCATCGTTCTATCTGCAATGATTGGGTGACCTCAACTCCAATTGACTTGATGGCAACTGGTTTACTATAGCAAGGAGTCGGCTACCATCACCTGTAATTTGGCAGACACTGATGAGAGTGGGAAAGCTTTCTAGTGGAAAAAGGGGGAAGACTGAGGAACACTCTGCTTAGTGTCTATTGACAAGGGGGAGCTGTACTAGAATCTGGGCAATTGGTTAGTGGGGAAAAGACCAACAACCAGCACCACTGCTATTGTGTCTATTCAAATTCAAATCCACTCTGTAGGACCCAGTACAACTACACCACAGGGTTTTCAAGGCTGTGAGGCCTGGGTGTGCAGTGGTTACACAATGGGCTGTGAACTGCAAGGGCAGCACTGTGAAGGCCCCAGCTATTCTCCTTGGGAGGAAGACAGGATTTTCAACTCCCATGAAGAGTTACAGTCTTAGAAACTCAAAAGCGCAGTTCTACCCTATCCTGTAGAGTCACTTTGAGTCAGTATCAATCCACTGGCAGCGAGTTTGGTTTTGTTTCTCCGTCCTCACAGACACCGACTGCCTCGTCTTTCTCCCCTGGAGAAGCTGCTAGGTTTGAAACTCTAACCTATTGGTTCACAGAAGGCTGCTTTAGCCACATTACCAAGCCCCCCCTTCACCATTGGTTAAGAGAACATATTTGGCTTCCTCTGGTGAGCCAGAAATGGAAAGCAGGTAGTACTGTTCAGTTATGCAAGGGTTAATAAAAAAAAGCATCATTGTTAAGGTTCCAGGTTACATATGCAGAGGTTTCTCCCAAGTGTGTTAAACGTGTCTCTGCTCGGTGGATGGCGGCAGTCAAGTGCTCTCAGCAACATCGACTTGTCGTCGTCTCAACAGGGTGCCTACAAACGGTGACTTTTGTGGGGATCGACTGGGGCAATTGAACTCAAGCCAGAGAAGTCTAATCAAAAGGTTATGATGACTGTGATTTGGGATCCTGGAGGGATCTTTCGTTAATAAATCATTTCACTGGGGGCTCCAAGAGCTCTTATGAAAATCCATATATCAATTGTATCAAACACATTTGTACATGTCATCATTTTCAAAACATTTTCTTTCTGCTCTAGCCCTTGGTCTCAGCTCTTTTGTCCCTCCCTCCCCTCATCCTCCCACCCTTGTGACCCCTTGATAAATTATAAATTATTTTCATATCTTACACTGTCTGCTGTCTCCCTTTACCCACGTTTCTATTGTTCCTCCCCCTTAGGGTGGGGGAGGGGGGTACATGTTGATCATGGTGATCGGTCCCCCTTCTCTCCACACCTTCCCCCTGCCCTCATGGTATTGCTACTCCCATTACTATACCTGAGGGGTTCGTCTGTCCTGGATCCCATGTGTAGAGAACTCTTCTCTGTACCAGTGTACATGCCCTGGTCTAGCCAGATGTTTAAGGTAGGGCTAGGGTCATGATAATGGTTGGGACAGGAAGCATTAAAGAACTAGAGGTATATTGTGTGTTGTGTAATTGCTATACTGCACCCTGGCTGACTCATCCCTTCCTTGTGTCCAGTGTCTATAGATGGACTTTAGGTCACCATTCTGACCCCCATTGTTCACATCAAAATGGTTGATTTTGGTCTTCTGATGCCTGATCCCAATGATACCTCATGTTCACATGGGTTGGTTTGCTTCTTCCATGTGGGCTTTGTTGCTCCACTGCTAGATTGTCCCTTGTTTATCCTCAAACCCTTAAGTCCCCAGATGCTTCATCTTGTAATAGCCTGGCACCATCAGCTTTCTTTACCACATTAGCTTATACACCCATTAGTCTTCAGCGATCATGTAGGGAAGGTAAGCATCACAGAATGCCATGTTATTAGAACAAAGTACTCTTGTGTTGAGGGAGTACTTGAGTAGAGGGCCAATGTCTGTGTGCTACCTTAATACTTAACATATAAATATATGGACATAGACCTAGATCCCTATCGTTATAAATATATTTACATATGTATATACCTATATTTATACCTATATAAATGTCATTTGCCTCCTAGTCCTTTCATTTGTCTCCTAAAGAGGTAATCTTGACAGATTTTCTCTAACGACACAGGACAATCATGAGGTTGCTTGTGATGTTCTCATTGGTGAGAAAGATGCTAAGAAATCGCCCCCTGCCCATTATGAAAACATACCTGCTCATTTCAAACGATTCCTATGAGACTTGATTTCAAAGCCTGTCCACTTAACTCTCCTACAAGAGTTTCAGCGGGAAACCTTCCCCCAGCCTCTCGACAGCCCCATCTTGCTCCTCCAGCCTTCTTTCTGTCCTCAGTACGCAACATTTTAGAGGAACACGATCTGTGCCCCTGGTGGATACCAAAGCTGTAGTTTTGACATGACCTACATTGAAGAGTGAGATTCCTTCAGGGAAGGGCAGGAGAGATGAAAACCCAACCTGCAGAGTGTCTAGACGGAGACAGGAGTGATGCCCAGAAACAACAGCTGCCTGTCCTGCTACTTGGTTCACAAAGGTTGCTGTGATTCCCCAGCGATACTTTGTGACTTGCCATCATCGGTCCTTCGAGTGCCAGTGCCTCCTTCCTTGAGGTGATTACTCATTGTATGGAAGCACAAACTGACGAGTTACTGTCTAAACAGCCACAGACCCCAAAAGTCCTCAGGACATAAGCAGAATTCCTCCTTAGCTTGACCAACAAGGTCCTCCATGGAAGACCCAGTCTTGCTGGCCTCCCCAGCCTCTTCTCTTGTTTTAAACCCCAACCCCAAATCCCTGGGTTCCAGGGGCTGCTGCTCATTTTATACCTGTCACTGCACCAGTGCTCATTTCCCTCCCCCCCCACAACATCCTCAACTGTGCCTTCACTCAACTCCCTGGGATTGCTGCTTCCCCATGGCAATGAATGTGATCATTCCCATGAAGAGGAGTCCTGGCGATGCTGTGCGGCAGGCAGCGAACTGCTACACAGAAGATGGGTAGTTCTCAAAGACTTAGTCACAGGAACCACCTAGGGTCGCTGTGAATTGGAGTTGACCCAATGGACAATGTGCTGGCATCTGACACTTTATTTCAGTCCTTGGCATCCATTCAAGGTAAAGCTCATTCCCCCTGTTTCCTACTGAGACCTAGAGAGGTGAAAGAGTCTCAAGCTCTCACAGTGGAACCTGCCTTCCTAGGTGGTTTGGTGGCAAAGTCTTTTCATTTAAGTAGATAGCCAATGTGTCTTTGCCAAACTCTGCCAAACCAAGCCCATGGCTCAGAGTCGACTTTGACTCATCCTAACATGAGAGGCATTTTGGGGAAAGCACTTGGGGTCAGTATGCGAGGAGGCGGCTTCACCACCTTCCATAAAGATGGCACGTTCTCATCATGAAGCCTATGGAAGTCAGATCTTTCCGTCACTGCCAGCTCAGGCCCCCCTCGTTAATGCAGATGAAGGGTGTCCTGTACTTGACCCTGGTCCCACACAGATTTCTGACTCCAATTAGCAGCACGTGGCTTGCAGGCACAAAAGGAAAACTCTATTAGACAAATGGAGATAAGATTTCTCAAACACTTATTTTGAAATATGCCCTGCTCTGAATATTTTGAGAAAAGAAAAAAAAATGACCAGTGTCAACCTGAGTAGGAGTGTTGCTGTCATGGGTCAGGGCCTTTTATAGGTTCAAAGCAAGGATTATTTTTTAATGGAACATCCTGGACCTGGATGACCACTTGAATAACCGGTGATTTGTGGTTTTGATCCCAGTAGGGCAGGTCCACCAAGGGACAGCAGACGGTGCTCATGGCAGTGGTTCCCAAACTGAAGTCTGTGAAGCATGGGGTGGGTGGGGCAGGGGCAGTCCACAGGTTTATCCTTGGCTTTACAAGCTTTTGGGTTTTAGAAACACAAAGAGGATAAAATGAAGCCCTAGTGGTATAGTGGTTGTGCATTGGGCTGTGATCCGTATGGTTGGCAGTTCAAAACCACCAACAACTCTGAGAGAGAAAGGCTGGGCTTTCTACTCCCGTAAACAGTTACAATCTCAGAAACCTCCTGGGGCTCACTATGAGTCAGCATTGACTCGATGGCAGAGTGACTGAGAAGAGGCGTTTTTCCTTTGTGCTTAGACCTCAAGATCTGTGGTGCTTCCAAACCTTAGTGAATTCTTTCCCCAGAATATGTGCTCAAGGATAATTACAGGCAAGAAAGGGAGATTGTATATTCCTAGTCAGAAACAGAAGACAAAGGGAGATTGTATATTCCTAGTCAGAAACCGGCAGACCCAGGGAGGTTTGCGATGAAGGGCAGGCCCAGGTCCTCTATAAAGCTACTGAAGCAGATGCTTCAGGGTGGAGCCAGAGTGTGCTGAGAACTGGAGCCACGAGATGCCCATGTGCCACCGCAGTGGGAATCTCCATGCACTGCCCCTTCCCCCTTCTCCCCTCCCTGGCTGGGGCCCCAGGTCTTCCAGCTCCTGCCTCCATCACCTTTTGGATCATTCTGCCCTGGGTCAACTTTCCCCCAAGATCTGCCCTCCACTTCAGCCACCAGAGTCAACTGTCAGGAGTACCAGCCTGGCGAACATGGACCATTCTTGAGCTCAGGATACTCGCTGAGGATGATGCCCCCTTCCCTCCTTAGCCTCCTCTCTGAGCATCCTCTGCCATCCTCTATGTTCACCTGTTCTTCCTTCACTCATGCACCTGTGTGCATGTTGGCACTTTGCCTTAAAAGTTTTTCCTTATTGCTTCCCATTATATTCTACAGTATATTTGTCCATGCAATTGCCACTGTGTGTGTGTGTGTGTGTGTGTGTGACAGCAGACAGCCAGGCTGTGTCTCATCTACCAACGTATCCCCAATACATAGAACCATACCTAGCACACACAGAAGATGCTCCATGGATAGCTGGCCTATGCATGAATCTAGCGTGTCCATTCTCTCGTGAACGGACCCATTGTAGCGGAAACAGCAAGTGACTTAAAGTCAAGGAAGGGTGTAAAGAAAGAGTAGGTGTCACATTATCTTTTCCATCGTCTCTAGTCTTTTGCCTAAAGGCTCTGTATCTCACAGACACACAGCAGACACGCACTGTGTTCTGCCGTTCCCAGGGTCACCTTCCCACGTGTCATATCCTGATGTCACCCTGATGCCACCCTGCATTCTCATCCTCAGAAGACAGAGGTTGCCAAGGACTGCTTTATATCAGTGTCCTCACCTATTGAAAAGAAAGAGAGAGAGAGAGAGAGAAGAAAGAACGAACTCACGCCCCTGGCCCCCGGGGCAGAGTCTTCCACGACTCCCAGGAGCATGGCAGGTTGCTGTCATTGAACTGCACTTGGTGTGGTGTGACGGCTGCCGCATGTGTCCCCATGGACACAGCCTTCCAAGGACTTGGGTTAATCACGCTGGGACTTCAGTGGTATGTGGAAATGAGAAAACCCTCTGTAATTTAGGGCCTGAGCAGGTCATCCTGCTTGCTTTTTGAGGCTTCCCAGACAGAATCCCCGTCCCCCACCCTGCAGTCCCCCTCAGACTGCTATCAGCACTCAGTGTGAGCGAAATTAGAGGGGGGGTGGCGGGGAGCTAACAATTACCAACCCGGGTGTTTTCTGCCTGCAGCTTAGGAATCCGGTGCCAGGAAACATAGATCCTGACCCAGAGGAGTCCTAGGGTGACAATGCTCTTGGTCTAACCTTGAAAGCTGCAGTTGGCTCCTGGCTTTGTGCAAGTGTCTCTCGTTAAATGGGGAAGGTTTGTTTGCACAGAGAAAGTGCACCTGTGACATTGAATTCCAGCTGAGGGAAGCAAGGTCTCCTTTGTGCCGGTCTGGAAACATGCAAGTGTCTAAAGTCACTGATGCAGCAGCGACGGGAACTGCTTTCAGGGACAAATAAATGCTTGGAGATGGGTCCCTTCTGCGGCGCGGTCACATTCGGATAGCTCAGCAGATGTCAGCTGAAGGGAGACTCGTGAGGCGCTGTTATGCGGAAGTCTAGCACAAACTTTTTGAGTTCCTTTCAAAAAGTTATCAGCATGTGAGACCTGTAGCCATGGGACAGGCAAAACTCAAGAGACCACGGCTCCCTGCACCTCACCCTCTCCTTTCCCCGGGTCCCCTTCTCGTCCCTGCCTCACATGTAATTGAAATTTTTACATAGTTGTAATGATGGCATCTTTTTAATTGGAAATGCTTTTCCCTCACTTAAAACTTAGATAATCACTATAGCATAGTTAGCGTTTGAATGGCTGTACGATGGTGCATCAAGTGACCCAACCATGATTTATTTTACTGGCCTGTGTGACAGCCTCCAACATTTATCTGGTTTTATATATATATAGACAGATATATCGAGATCTATACACATATATATATTAAAGTATAAAGTATATGTGTGAATATGCTTCATTGTATATGTGTATATATACTTTGTTATATGTGCATCTATACTTTGTATATACTTTATTACCATATATACTTGAGTATAACAATCTGAATATCAGCTGAGGCACCTAATTTTACCACAAAAACCGCATTTAAAAGGTGCTGAAAAACTCAGCTTATACACAAGTACATATGGGATATGTATTTTTAATATATATAATAAAGTATATCTATTCAAGGAACATCTTCCTGCATGTCTTTTTTCCCGTTTTAGATTATTTCTTTTAGGTAACTTTCCATGGTCGCACTTGCGCTATCAAAGAACATGGGCACCTGCCACTTGTCAGGACGTGTGGCGTCCTCTTCAGTAGGGCTGCCCTGCCTGGCGTGTGCCCCCGCTCTGATGACGGGAACTAGACGTGTGCAGCCCTGGCTGGCAGGAAGCTGAGGGCAGAGAGGCGGGACTGAGAGCAGAGAAGAGGGTCCAGAATTAGGGCACAGTGGACCAGGGAGTCTAACCTTTCCAATAGTCCCCATCTGATGATGTAGAAGCAATTCCTTTGGGCTCAGATCCTCGTGTGTGTGTGGGTGTGTTGTTGTGTGCCTTGTAGTTGATTTCAACTCTCAGCCACCCTATAGGACAGTGCGGAGCTGCCCCAGCAGACTTCCTGTGTTGTCATCTTGATGGGAACAGCTCACCAGCTCTTTGCTCCCAAGGAGCAGCTGGTGGGTTCAAACCTTCAACCTTCCATTATTAGCAGCTGTGGACTTAACTGCTGAGCCCGCAGGGTGCTTTCCTCACCAGGCGACAAGCATGACAAGTCTAGCATGTTCCTTGCACCATGGACAAGATCTTGATGCGTCAACACCTGGCATGGACATTGACTTATCTCTCACCCCCTTGCACATTCTGCTGCCTGTTTCCCCCAGACACACACACAACTCAGAAACACCTGGCACAGGCATTGACTTATCTCTGACCCGCTTGCACATTCTGTCCCGTGTTTCCCCAAGACACACACACCACTCAGATCCATCAGCAAGGCTTCCAGACACTACCTTCAACTTGCTCCTGACTTGTGCCCCCCTCCCTCCGCCTTCACTCTTACTCTGTGTCCAGCACCATCATCTCCAGCTCCGAGGACTACCCTCATTCTCACGCAGCCCAGACCAATCAAAGGAAATGGCGCAGCCTCAGCACAGGCACACAGAAAGCACACCCACAACCTGAACCAAACTGAAGTGATGGGCCTGGTGCCCGGACTTGCTTCATGTCTGTGTGAACCTCCCCGGATGCTCCATGGAGGTCTTGGTCCTAAGGTAACATTGGGGCATGAAATGGGGGGTTCCCTTTGGATCTGAGGGAAGTAGGGGCTGGGATAGTGCCTCCCCCACCCCTGCCCATGGTTCATGGAGGGCAGGCAGCAATGTCTTTGAGGAATGGGGAAGCGAACTTGCTGGAAATACCAATGTGTCTAAATGAGGAGGGCGGAGCATGCCCTTCGTTTCCCAAGGAAATGGGATGTAATCAGACCCTTTGCTTTCTAAGGTTTTACACAGCGGTCAACTTGACTCTGGGGAGAAATTAGAAGAGGTTTCAGGTCTGTCAGGAGCAGGCACCTGAGCTCAATTGAACCTGATTCTGAGAGCGTCGTGACTGGACAGTGGTGAGACAAGCTCAGAATGGCTGCCACTCCTCCTGAGCCCAAGAGCTGCCTTCTGGTGGCTTCCACCAGCTGCTGCAGTTGCCCTCAGAGACAGCCCCCCACCCCCCTACAGCATTCCCACAATGTCCCAAGCCCCACTCCAAAGTGCGTTCTCAGACACATACCAGGCAGACTGGGCCCACACTAGTTTGAGCTCCTGCTAGTTTATTGGGACACTTCCCTCCCACCCCCGTGGATTGCAGACCAAGACAGGCAGTTGGCCTCAGAAAGTGGGGCTGCTGGGAGTATCTCAGGGCCTCCGTCCCCCAAGGTCACCAGCTGCATGGCAGGCAGAAAGGCAAGATGCGTTCCATAAAGGGGATGAAACAGCGATTAAGCGATTAGGACCAGGGGAAGGAGGTGACGCGCGGAGTCTGTGCTGGCGTGTTCTGTTTCAACCATGCACGCTTTCTGTTTGGGGGTCCGAGAATGAAAGCGCTTGTGAGGGGCAAGGAAGCCAAACACAGGAACACAACGCTCCCACAGCTCAGACACGTATCCGAGGGGAATCTAGCCCCGCTTTCTAGGCGGTGAAGGCCCCAACCTTCAGATGTCACCTCTGTCGAGTAGTCACATGCAGACCAGCAGATAAACAGAATCACTTCACGACACAGTTGTGTCTCATCCGAGGCCTGCCCTCCGGTTGAAGATACACAATTGACTCCAATTACTCAGGCCTCGTGCCTTCCCACGAGCCACCTGTGTCCGGCTGTCCCTTCTGGGGCAGTCTCAGCAAGGCAAAGGCCCCTCGCCACTTAGGTGACATCATGACACTGGGCAGTCACATCCAAATGGGTACACTCTCCCCTCAGAACCAACCCTGTGTGTAAGTAGCTGGCGAGAAGCCAGCTCCCGGTTCGGCTGGGCCGCCCCTTGGAAGGCAGAGAGAGGCCCATACCCGCTTTCCGTGTGCCCCCGGCTTACCTGCTCTGCCGCTGTGTCCGCAGTTGAGCTGTCCCTGCTCTGAGAGCACCTCTCTGGGGGTGGGGGACCCAGGCCAGGAGGAGAGGGCCAGTCCTGTCCTGAAGGTTTCTCTATGGCAGCCTTTCACTGCAGGTCCCCGGCATTAGCACAAAGCCACATGCAGGTGGTCAGGGGTGGCTCAGGCCTGGTCAGGAGTAGGCGAGTGGGGAGAGGAGAGTCTCAACCAGAGAGATGCTGAACCAGGGCATGCAGTGTGGGCTTTATCCCCTAAGGCCCGCCCTCCCCGCAGACCCCTGGGAGAAACACCCTTCTCCACGCCTCCCCTGTGTTCCCAGGGGGCATGTAAATGAGGCGCAGGTGCAGCTGTGCTGCCCATTCCTTCGTCCTGGCCCAGGGAGCTGCTGGGCGCTGGCTGGAGTACACACTGAGCAAGATGGGCCTGCACGGTGTGGTTGTGACCTGGACACACAGGCGGACATGTGGCCCACAGCTGCTCAGTGCACACGTGTGTGCTCCCTGCCTCAGCCTCGGCCGCCATGGAAGCCTCTCCCTCTGGGCCATGCCCTGTGTCAGATGCACTCTCTGGCTTGACGGCTTACTTGAGCTCTTACTCTGAGCTTGGTACAGGTCTTGGCTGCATCCGTGCGCTGAGCACACGCAGACCTCTGTCCTCGGGCAGCTGATCACATTAGAGTGTGGGAGGAGGCAGCTTGGTGTGTCCTTAGCAAAGGCCAGGGCGGGGTTTCATTGTCAATGGCTTCCACCTGTGCCTACCCCAGGCCCAGGGCCGAACCTCTTCCAGCCGGAACAGCCCCTCCCAAGACTCAGGCTACACTGCGGTGCTGAGATCCGCCATCTTTTTAGGCATCCTCTGACCAGTCTCAGGTTACCCAATAAGCAAGGAAAGCACATGCTGGCTTGTGCTTACTTATCTGTAGTGAAAAACTTCACGTACTTTTCATTACACCAAAGATTCTGCTTCTATGTCTGGCTGTCACGAGTCCCCCCCCCCCCTACCCCCACCCCCGAGTCCCACAGCTCCTTCCTACCTCTCCTGATTTACAATCCCTGCCAGGGACGGAGGACCCAGTAAGCAGGGGCTTACTTGTGCTTATTGCTAATCTGTGGGTATAGTTTCCCGTGTTTTTCACCACCTCACACATGCTCTTGCTTTCCACAATGCCGAAGCTGAGGTGAAACCCACGTGAAATGGTGCTTTATAGATTAGTAAGTAAGCACACGTAGGCCCATGCTTACCTTGCTCCTTGGATAATCCACGTGGCTGGCCTTGGACCCCGTGTCCTTTCTGGGTGGCAGGATCTTTCTTTCCACACTCTGTACCTCCTCTCTGTGCTCCTGGTGGCCTGGGAGTAATTTGCATCTCTGCCCCCGATTGGGTTTGAACCTTGATTCGAAGGGCAAGGTGACTGCTGGGCTCCCCCTGTCCGTCTTCCTCAGCTACAAGCCGAGCCTTGAGGATCGCTGTCTGGGTTCAGTTCCCTCCATTTACAGGTTGTTATGAGCCATTGTTTTCTCACTTGCTCTCCGCTGTGAAAGCCCATCTCTAAGGGGAAGCAGATGGTCCCTAAGTGTGTGTCCAAATGCAAACCAGCCAACCAAATCAACTTTGCCTGCTGACAAGCCAGGACTCTAAGGGTAGAACTGTGCATCACGGGGTTTCAATGGCTGTGTATGGACCAGCGGAGCCCTGGTGGCATCATGGTTATGTCTAGGGCCCTAAGTTCGAAACCATCAGTCGCTCCACAGAAGCAAGACTGGGCTTTCTACTCCTGTAAAGAGCTACAGTTTTCGAAACTCGCCGGAGCAGTTTAACCCTACCTATTGGGCTGTTGTGAATCAGCATTGACTGGATGGCAGTGCATCTGTTGTGAGTTGTGTGACATGGCCTGGCATGGGCCAACTTGGCTTCCACCATGCTGCTGGGTGGATTTGAACCGCCAGCCTCCTAAAGCATTTGCACCACCCAAGGGCCAGTGTGGGACTTAGCCAGACTCTTGAGCTTACTGTGCTCCTCAATTCTGTCTGTTTAGACCCGTGCCTTTCAGCAAAAGCAATGCAACCCACAGGTGACGCTGGCTTTCAGTCTTGTTCAATAAAGCAGACACAAGTAGAAGGGATCGGTTTTAGTTAACCCCAAGTATCCCAGCTCGCAGCACTTTGGTAGGCAATCAATATAAAAACAGCAATGGAATCTTTTATACTCCTAAACATTTGAGGGCTTCAAAGCCCCACGTACGATTTCCATGTGTAGATCATTTCAAGTGCACGGTAGCCTCACTGCAGTCTCCGTTGTGAGACAACTCCCAGAAAGACACAGGGAGTCCGTAATGTGTCAAGCCTTTCTCTCTTAAGCATTTAAAACATAATAGATATTGGCTTGTATACTATTTTTAACCATGGTTGTTGTTACCTTGCAATTACAGATTGTTAAAATGTACATACCTAAAATTTCAAGCAACATGAGTCTCAATTGGGTGTCTCCACACCCTTGTTCTCCATTCATTCTTCAACCCTTGGACTTGCTGCCCCTTCGGTGTGCTTTGAGATGGTGCTGCCGGTGACCACCCCAGTCTTCTGGTCCATTCTCAGGTGGGATGGCCAGGAAGCCAGGCTTCCCTGAAGATCTCTGACCCTGGCCTAGACATTAAACATTGTTTCAGGGGACAAAGGAGCTCCCATCTTCAATATAGCCTAGTGAGGACATTAATTAAGGTTTAAAAGCGACAAAGACACAGATGCATCATCTGGATGAGGTGGGCCACCACGATGAGGTTCGAAGGGCGTCCAAGGGCTTGTTGAGATATGCTTTCAAATGAAGGGCAGGGAGGGCAAAGGAAACACACAAAAGCATGACTGGTAGTAGGTCAGTGCATCCCAGTTACAGGTGGGACCACAGAAGGAGAAGCGAGACCATGGCTGGGACACGTAGCACATCATTAGACCAAGTGCTTGCAAGATCAGTCCAGGGCATCTGACCAAGGCGGTCGGGGTGAGGCTGATAGAGCACTGTCTTGACTGTGTGGTTCACCAATCATCCTCAGCACAGTGACCTCCGTCCAGGTCACACCTCAGCCAGCCCCTATTAGAGATATTGCTTCTCCTAGGGCTCGTGGCAATCCACTCTCCAGGTTTTCTGCCTGTGGACACGATGATCTACATCCTTGGTTAATGATCAGAACGCGTTCCATGGAGGCTCAGTCTATGTGGGTCTCCGCAGAAGGACACGAGGCTGCCGCTACCAGTATACCATTCTGCAAACCAGGTGCTCAGAATTTAACCTCTACTGCAGGGTACGGGACCAGGGCACCCAGTTCATCTCCAAGATTCTGAACTCTGTGTGGCCTACAGGTACCCTACAGGGTATTGTCGTTATTAGGTGTCCTCAGGGAGCTGTTGACCCAGAGCGACCCCATGCACAACAGAACAAAGCACTGCCTGGTCCTGTGCCGTTCTCACGACTGTTTCTAGGCTCGAGCCCTTGATTGCAGCCGCTCAGTCAATCCGTCTTCTTGCGCCCCTTCCTCCCTTCCGCTGCCCCTCCACGGTACCAAGCATGATGGATGTCTTCTTCCAGGAGCTGGTCTGTTCTGAGGACATGGCCTAAGCACAGTGTCATTGTGTGCAAACAAGCCCAAGGTCTCCTCCGGAAGTACACCACAGCCTCCGGAAGTACACCACAGAGAGTCCCTTTGGGCTCCTTGGAAGAGTGAGTGTGCACTCACACTGAACCTTGAAGGAAGACCAGGATGTTTGTTCATTCATAAAGAAGCGGTGGGAGAAAGGGGCAGTGTCTCTACGTGTTTGCAGGGCAGTCAAAAGAGAAGGATGTCCAGGAAATAGAGAGGGATTTCCCCGTGGAGCAGCACTGGGTAAAATGGGCAGTAAGAGTTTGGTGGGGTGAGAGCCAAGGTGACCAGATCATTGGAAGACCTGAGAAGCGGAGCGGTCTTATTTGGGGGGGGGGAGGGGTGTCATACCCAGGAATTTGTCGATAGGAATTTGAGCTTCATTCAAATATACAAGCATCCAGGATCTAACCTGAGGTGCTCTGTACTCCTTTGGAATGGCGTTTCCGAACCAAGTTCTTTGTTTGGGTCCTGTGCTTGGTGATCTTTGCCACCCTGTCTCATTCCCCGGCTAACATGAAACCTGCATATATTGTTAGTTTCCACAAGCTTTTTATTTTCTTTATACTCTACCATAAACACCATTACAGGGACATTCCTAAGACCCCCAGTGAAAGAAAAAAGAAACATACCCACAATCCCATAAGCCAACCAATCAAGCCTTTAAATCCTTATTCATATCCAGGAAGAATTTTTCATAGTTATTATTACATTGTAGATACAATCTGAGAGGATACTTCCTTCTATTCAGGGTTATATCAGAAATCCCTCCCATGCACCACATTGCTAGTCTTTATCATTATTGTACTTGGTGACTATGTAATATTTCATCAAACTGATAGACCCTAATTTGCTTACCCATTCCCCTATTATTGGACGCTGAAACTCTAATACAGATAACACTGTTATCTCTATAACCAGTGGATCGAAAGTTGACAAAGCAGATAGAGCCAAAGCCAGTCATGAATTATGCATAGTCCAGGTTGTAAGCAATTTCTTCTATTTGACTTAGGGGCAGCCAATAGAAGGCCATCGGGTCCTGGGAGGTGGAAGTGGGGACATCTGGGAGGTGGCAGTGGGGGCATCTGGGAGGTGACAGTGGGGGCATCTGGGAGGTGGCAGTGGGGGCAACTGGGATGTAGCAGTGGGGCATCTGGGAGGTGGCGTGGGGAATCTGGATGAGGGGGCTACAGTAGGAGACCTTCAAAAAGAAACACCAGGATTTGATGAGGTTGGGAAGGGCTTTAGATTTATTCAGGCAATTATGCATTTTAGGTGCCCAATATATACATCTCGCCCGATGATCTGCTTGGCTTTACTCCACAATGAGTTAGGAAAATGTTCCCGTATTCCATCCCCTATACTCGTTTCTATTGCATTGGGTAGAGCGCCCTGATATAGATAGATATATATTTTAATCGTGTGGATTTAAAGTGCTTTACCCATATAAATAACTAGAAATGAACATCTTCATGCATATATCTTTCTCACGTAGTTTTTGCAAGCATGCGCAGTTTTCGCAAGCATGCGCAGTTTTTGCAAAACAACTCGGTTGCCACCATTATCAGTCACGTAAAGTCAAATGAGTGTGTAGACATTTGTGGGTGTTTGTATTCGTCAGGTGTGTGTGTGTGTGTGTGTGTGTGTGTGTGTGTGTGTGTGTGTTTGAGTTGACGCCACCTTATGGTGGCCCATATGCGTCTGAGTAAAAGTGTAGTTCGTAGGGTTCTCAACGGTGATGTTTCAGAAAGAAAGCCCCAACTTTCCTTCCAAGGGCCTCGCAGGGGCCTCGCACGTCTCACCTTTCAGTTAGCAGCCCAGAATATTAATCCTCCCCAGTGCCCGTGGACTCTCATGGACATCATCTCATGTGATTATATTGCAAATGTCAGGGGTAGAGAGTGGTTTCACCCTGTTTCTCGTCCATCACGGAGGAAGTGAAGGCTTTCCAAAGAGGTTAAGCAACTTACCCTCAGCCTCACAGCTAGCTGAGACAGAGCTGGAAACTGAATCCAGAGACAAACCATCTCCCCATTATGCAGCATTGCCTCCCTTTCTGCGCAGGGAGCGCATTTGCATCTCTGGCTCTCTTCCTGGCCTCCGTTCTATTGCATTGTTGGTCGATCTGTTTGGCATGATTTCTGTAGTGGTGCATAGACCCCTCCTCCTTTCTCTTTTTCAAAAGATCCATGGATATTCTCAGAGTGACTTTCCAGCTAAATGGTAAGGAATTTTGTGAAGTTGTGATAGAAGCCCTATTGGGTCCATAAAGTAGCTGCATTGCATCTACAGATTAATTTAAGAAGAACGGATATCTTTTGATAGTGGACTCCCTATCCACGAGCAAGTTATGAGTCTATAAAATCGTTTATATATCTGAATAGAATATCCCAGTTATAGCACATAGGTACTTCCCAATCTTGGTAAAGCTTGTTTCTAGATGGGAGGGGGAGAGAGAGAGAGAGAGAGAGAGAGAGAGAGAGAGAGAGAGAGAGAGAGAGAGAGAGAGAGAGAGAGAGAGAGAGAGAGAGAGAGAGAGAGATTACCTATAGGATTTTTTCTGCCTCACCTCTTCTAGCTGAACATGATCTCCATTACATTTCCTGTTTGGTGTGTGTTGTGCAGCTACTGGCTTCTTATTATTAATTTTGTAACCAGCCACCTTAGTAAGTTCTTCTATAATTTTTTTCCTAATAAGTTTTTTCAGCTGATTCCCCAAGGCTGGCTTGCAAATAATAAACATCTTTACTTCCCTTTTAACAACAGGCAGACCTTTATTTCAATCTCGGGCTTAATTGCCTTAGCAATTATGTTTATAATAGAGGACATTTTCAACTTGTTCTGAATCTAATGGAAATGCTTGGATTATTTCAACATTACACAGAAAACAAGATTCAGATATGAAATACCACTCTTTGATCATGTTAAAAAAAGAACAGTTATTTGTCTCCATTTCACCAAGCTTTTTATCAGGAGTGGATCGGTATCTATTGTTAGGTTTCGATTGACAAACCTTGAGCAAGTATCCACTCAGTGCCAGGCACGACCGTAGGCAGTTTACCATGCTCTCATCCTCCAGGAGGTGATGGGGCCAAGCTGGAGAGGAGGTGAAACAAGGTAGTTCCAAGGCTGCCCTGAAGAAGTGTCCTTTGAGTGGAGACCTGGATGCAGTGTGTGGTGAACTTTCAGGCTCTGACATAAGAAATGATCCACTGATTTTCTGTTTAACTTCTTAAAGCAATAATGAATGAATCCATTTTTCTTAAGAATGGGTGGAACACCCTATACTGCTTCAATCAGTCCCGTTTCATCATAATGTCGAGTTATTTGAATGAGCCGCTGGGTTGACAATATTAATTTAGCATGGTGCATCAATATTCATAAGTAAGTTTAGCTTGGTGAAGTTTAGTCTCCGATGTTAGTTGGGTTTTTGAAAAGTGGAGGGAGAGGGGTGAGGAGGGATTCCACAGTTTACTTGTCTTTTTTGTGACCTAGAATCATTTTGTTGTAGGAATTTTCTGTGGCTGAAAATATTGTCCCACAATTGAACAACAAGTCATCTAAAATCGATGGCAAGGAGAGTGTAGAATGCCCGGTGGGGTTTGATGAAGTGCATTGTAGCTGAGAGGAATTGCTGAATGCTGAATGAAGGTCAAACATGATAGTGGGGCAAGAGGAAAGTGAATGGAAATAGACGAAAGAACTAGGAGGCAAAGGAACATTTATAGGGGTATAAATACAGGCACATACACATGCAAATATATTTATATATAATTATAGGGACATAGATCTATGTATGTATATTTATATGTTAAGTATTAAGGTAGCAGATGGACAATGGGCCTCTACCCAAGTACTCCCTCAATGCAAGAACACTTTGTCTGACAACCTGGCATTCTGTGATGCTCACCTTCCTGTCACAATTGCTAGAGACAAAGCGGGTGCAAAAGCAGATGTGGTGAAGAAAGCTGATGGTACCTGGATATTAAAAGACTCTAAGCATCTGGAGTCTTCAAGGCCTGAAGATAAACAAGCGGCCATCTAGCTGGGAAGCAACAAAACCCACATGGAAGAAGCACACCAGCCTATGTGATCATGAGGTATCGACGGGATCGGGTATCAGGCATCAGAAGGTCCCAAACCAACAATTATCTATGCGAATGATGGGGGACAGAGTGGAGACCCAAACCCATCTGTAACAATTGGACATCCCCTCACAGAAGTGTCACAAGGAAGGGATGAGCTTGCCAGGGGGCAGTATAGCACCAATGAAACATACAACATTCCTCTATTTCTTTAATGCTTCCTCCCCCACACCTCCCACACTATCATGATCCCAGTTCTGCCTTACAAATCTGGCTAGAGCAGAGCATGTACACTGATACAGATAAGAGCTCTCAACACATGGAATGCAGGACAGATAAACCCCTCAGGAACAATTTTAAGGGAGTCACGATACCATGAGGTTAGGGGAAAAGTGGGGGAAGAAAGGGGGAACTGATCACAATGATCGATGTATAACTGTCCCCACCCAGCATGATGAGCAACAGAAACATGGGTGAAGGGAGCCCGTGGGTGATATAAGATATGACCATAAGAAAAATTTGTAATTTATCAAGGATTCGTGAAGGTGGGAGTGTTGGGGAGGGAGGAAAAAGAATGAGGAACTGATACCACGGGCTCAAGTAGCAAGAAAGTGTATTGAAAAGGACGATGGCCACATATGGGCTTGACACATGGATGTATGGATTGTTATAAGAGCTGTAAGAACTCCCCACAAAATTATGTAAACAAGGAAGAAGAAGACAGCTGTCCAGTAGACCTGGATGCCTATGCTTAGAGAGGTGGAGGAGGGGCTTAGAGTTGTGGGTATTTTTTCCCCTTGTTGCTTATTTTCTGTTTATTAGAAGTCCTGAGCTGCAGAGGTTAAGCACTTTGTTGCTGACCAAGAAGGTCGGTAGTTCAAATCCACCAGCTCCTCCTTGGGAAGATGTGGCAGTCTGCTTCTATAAAGAATACCGCCTTGGAAACCCCCTGGGGCCATTCTACTCTGTCCTAGAACATCTCGTGAGTCAAAATGGAATTGATGGCAATGGGTTTTGGTGGAGGATGATTATTGATTATTTGGGCTTTTCATTTTCCACTTTTTCAGTCAAATCTTTGGTTTTTATTTTTCTGAAAATTCATTCAGGTGGTCAAATTGACTAGTGATAGAATTAGACAAATGTATTTCATCAGATTAATGAATGTCATCTTGGTCTGTGACTCTGCTCCTGTTCGTAATTTTGTGTTTTTCTTTAATTCTGGTTTTATTCCGATATTATTTGCCGATAATAAAATTCACCCTTCCTTGGAGGAAATTTAATGAATGTTGACAAGTGTATGCAATTAGTTTACCACCACCACCATCAAGATATGCAACAGAATTTTCATTCCCCAAAATTTCTCCCACGCCTCTTTCTACGAAGTCCTAGTTTCCCCTCCATGAATGTCCTGGCAATTACTGATCTTATATCGGTCTCTAGAATTCTTCCATTTCCAGAATTTCTCAGACTGGCCTTCCTTAGGGTAGTCCCTTTGTAGCCTGGTTTCTTCCATAAAGCCTCATGCTTCGAAGATTGCTACACATAGCAGTATAAATCAAAAAACATAGACAAAGCCAAACTCAAATCCATCCAGTTGATATTGACTTATAGAGACCCTTATCTTAGGATAGGGTAGAACTGTCCCTGTGGGTTTCTGAGACTGCAGCTGTTTACAGGAATAAATAGCCTCATTTTTCTCCCAATCAGTGACTGGTAGATTTGAACTGCTCTTAACTGACAGCTAGCAGTCCAACTGGTCCCTACTAGGCCACCAGAGCGCCCTACAGAGCAGTCGCATCCCCCTCCTTTGTGCTGAGTAGTATTCTCCTGTAGGAATACATCATTGGCTAGCCACTGTATTTTTTTAAGTTATTAACTTATTCCTAATCTATTATCTATTTGCTTTTAAATATATATACTTTGCATTTACTTTTAACCTAATTTTCTGTTATTCTTCCATTTATTCTTTTTTTTTTTTTTGCTGACCTGAGAATTGTATGTTGTCCTTTTTCCCTTCAAATTTCTTGGTTTAAATGCTTTAAGGCGTTTATTTTCACTCTTTCTGAGTGGAATGAAACTGTAAGCTGTGTAGCTTGGTTATCATTTTCTTTTTTATCTTTAAAGCACAATAATTATGGTTTTGTTTTTTCTCTCTAAATGTTTTGGAACAAACTGTGGTTCCTATTTCTTTTACGTTCCAAATTGTGATTTGCTTTTTACCAATTTCAGATGGTTTGAGTTTTTGTTTGTACCGTCTCCTGTAGTTTCTTTCTAAGTATATTGAGTTGTTATCAGAGACACAATCTGCACAACTTTTAGAATTAAGCAGGGGTTTTTAAGTCTTAGAAAGTGCAATGAAAACAACCACAAATTAGACGTAGCATATATGGATGTCTCTGTTGTAATCAAACTTTATTTACAAAAGAGAGGTCTAGCTGCACTTTGCCCATGAGCCCTGCGGTGGAGGGGCCAATAAAATACTGGTTTGCTCTCTCTTATACTGCCATCTCCTTTTGAAATTAATCAGAAAATAAAGTAACATACGGCAGAAAATTATATAAGGCCGCTGCACCTCTCAAAGATTTAGGCTCTCAACAAACAGTGGATACCTTTATCATTCAGGAAATCATGAATACAGTTAACCTTCCCTGTCAATCTTTGTGTGTGGTAGTTACTGATTGGGCAGACATTCCAAACTACCAGATGTTCCACAGGAGAAAAATAGAGGCTTTCTACTCTCAGAGACCCACAGGGACAAGTCTACTCTGCTCCATCGGGTCACTATGAGTTGCAATGGACTCAATGTCAGTGGAGTATTTATCTTGAGGTTCTGCATCTGCAGCTTCAACAAACCACAAATGGAAACTATTCAGGGAAATAAAAACTCCTAAAAGACAATTAAGTGGTCAAAGAAATCCCTCAAAGGCTCCGTAGGCTCACAAAGTGCTGTTTGCATAGCCTTGGGTGTTCTAAGGGTCTAAAGGTGATTCAAGTGTAGGAGAGGCTGTGTGTAGGTTACGTGAACATCCTGTAGTGTTCATGACATAAGGGCCTTAAGCTGCCTCGGGTTGTACTAGTGGCACAGCAGGTTGTACTTTGGGCTGCTAACCCCAAAAGGGTAGTAGTTCGAATCTACTAGCCTCTCTGTGGAAGAAAGGTGAGGCTTTTCACTTCCATGAACAGGTACAGTCTTAGAAACCCACAGGGCACTTCTGTTCCATCCTGCAGGGCGGCTATGCATCAGAATCCAATCGACGGCCATGACGATGTCTATGGTAGGTGGGTGGTGGAACCAGTCCCCTCGTGGTTACCGAGAGATGCCTGTCCTTTGATTTGTACCAGGACGACTTTCAATTTGACATCATTCCTGATTTGGTTCCAAGATTTTTATTGCAATGGTATAGCTCCGTTTCAGGACAACAAAGGGCTAGATTTAATGGGTCTATCAATTAGATTATCTTTTTTCCCCTTACAATTTCATTATTGTCTTGCAAGACAAATTGGTCTGTTATCAGATTTACCTCTCTCCTGGGCCATATTCAGGCGGCGTATGCTGTTCTCCCGACAGGAAGACGTTTCAGACTGGGTTTGCTGCAGAGAGACCTCTTCTCTGTCTGAGGGAGGGACTTTTGGTTGGAAAGACTGTCTTTCCTACATCCAGCAGATTTCCTAAATGCATTTCCTAATTTTCCTGCCAACAGAATAGTTTATTTCCCCAAAGTTTATCAAACGAAGCTCATTTCACCCATTAACCAAACTTCATCAGATACATTTCTAAGTTCTGTAAATTAAAACTCCACCATCATCACTTGCTATCTACTTAGATAAATTGGACTTGTGTCCAGAATTTTTGTTTTACTGGTATTGTCTGTTTCTGACCCCAAAGTGTGCTGACTACTTGACTGACCACAGCTGGACTGTGATTTTAACAGGGAAATGGGGATTCTTACTTTTCCTGGCTTTCTTGGCCCTCTTAGGCTTAGTAGCAGTCCCTATCAATGTTAGCATGATTTTGTAGCCAAGTTGATTGAGGTCATAAAGATTTTCGTTGGAATTTTGTTCCATCAATGTATTGGTTTGGGAAGGATTGACATATTTACAATACCGAGTGTTCTCATTTGGAGGTATGGCATTGCTTTCTGTTTCTTGAAGCCATATTTCTATACCTTCCAATAAGGGTCAGTGTTTGTTTGCTTTCTCACATGAGTTCAAGATCATACTCATGAAACGCACTCTTGCTTATCTTAATACTGTTTCTCAACCCAGCCTCTATTACGAAAGGACAGCTTTCAGTTCAGGTTATTGATGTTGTGGGATTGAGCTATTAATTTTTGTGTGTTTGGATTGATTCTAACCAAATCAACAATGGCTGCATAAATTCCAGGGGTCTTTAAAAGTCCTTCAAGTTTTCTCAGTTTACAGCCACATCATTTACAGGGAGATTGAATTGTGTTCCTCGTGCCCCCTGCCAATATTTTTCTGAGTATTCCATTTCTTGACTAAGTGCACTGGCTAAAACCACCAAAATAATATTAAGTCGAATTAGACATGGTGATCATGTTCCTAGTTTTAAAGGAGATGACGTCAGTCTTTTACCCTTGAATATTAGATTTACTGATTAAGGAAAAAAACATATTTAAGAGGTCCGTGTTGAGGCAGCGTATTATTCACTGGGCTGCTAATTGCAAGTTGTAGGTTCAAATCCACCAGCCATATTCAGGGAGAAGTAAGAGGTGATCTGTTCAGATCAAGATGTAAAGTCTCAGAAGCCTGAAGAAGCAGCTTGACCTTGTCCTGTAGAGACGCGAGGAGTCAGATTCTACTCAATGGCAATGGGTTTTATTACCTTCAGGACTGATCATTTGTTCTCTTTTTGTTAGTTTTCGTTTGGATTTGTTTATCAAATAAATCTTGGCACACATATCAAAGAAGGCACCCTCTGTGAGGTGTGTTCGAAATCTAACTCAAACCCTAAGCAAAAAGTGAATGTAGTGACTTATCTCACAATAAACACCCAGGATAAGGATGACTTGGGGTCAGCGAGTTTAGGGGCTCAAACTATGTCCACAGGATCTGGGGTGTCTCACAGACTCTCCTCCTGTGTGCATTTAATGAGATACAGAGACTCTACCAACATCCAGTTAACTTCACCATCTAGTGTAGGGTAGAAGGTGGGAGGTGATGTTGCTGTTGTTGTTGTTAGGTGCCACCATGTTGGTTCCAATCCAAAGCAACCTGATGCACTACAGAAGGAAACTCTGCCTGGTCCTGCACGCTCCTCACTATTGTCCCTGTACCCAAGCCCAGTGTCCCAGCCACTGTGTCCATCCAACTCATTGAGAGCCTTCCTCTTGTTTGCTGCCCCTCCACTTTCCCAAGCATGATGTCCTTCTCCAGGAACTGATCTCTCCTGACAATATGTCCAAAGCATGTAAAAACCAAGTCTTGCCATCCTTGCCTCTAAAGAGCATTCTGGCCGTACCTCTCCCAAGATAGATTGGTTTCGTAGTCCGCTTTTGATATTCTTCTCCAGCACCACACTTCAAGTGCTTAGGCCTCAGAACATACCGGGCCTCACTGGCTCCCCTAGGGCATTAGGCTTGTGTCTGTGTTAGCCAATCACGATGGCTGAGGGGAATGAGATGGGCTGTGTGGCTCACGATTAGATCCCAGGCTCCACCCTGAGCTAGGGTAGAGTCCCATCCAGTTCGTACCCACCGAGAGGAGTGGAACAGGTCCTTCCCCAAGGGAGAAGCTTTGGTTTTCGTTGTCAGAATAAGGGAAATAGCTACTGGGTGGCAAAATAAAATATGCCATGACAGCATCTCTTTCTACGACCATCTGGATTCCCCATTAATTCCTGGGGGTGATATGCTATCTTGATATATTTGCTGCTGATGAACTGTCTTTGGAGTAATCTTTGTTTAGTCATGGTTTATCCTTTTGATCAATGATAGTTCCATTTATTTTTAAATGTTCCCTCTGTCTCCATAAGTGAAATGGATCTCTGGTATTACTATTACTATTTTATTATCTCTATCACGTTATGGCATTCCGAACGTTTGGTGCATTTAGAATATGTTTCCTTATTTCTAAATAGACTCAAATAATTTAAATATCATTAGAATTACCTGTTCTTTGGAGACTTGATTAAAAAAATCAACTGGAAAAAAGACGGATCTAGTCTTGATGCATTTTTAATGAAATGTGTTTATATAACTTCTATTCCTTGGTTGAGTTTTCTTTATCCTTTCTTGAAAGCCATCACTCGCTAGATTTTCAAATGTGATGCTGTAGATTTATATTTAATAATCTTGTTTAGTGAATTAAATCTCTTTGGGATGATGATTATATCACCTTTATCTTTTCTAATATTTTATATTATGCTTTTTATATTAATTTACTTTACTAAGAGTGCATGCTTCTGAAAAATGAACTTTATGCTTTATCTACATAAATGTTTTCTTTTTATGTTATCATTTTCAACTTTTATATTCTCCTCGTCCCTTTGGGAAGAAAATGAGACATTCTGCTCCCTAAAGAGTTCCTGCCCCGGAAACCCAAAGGGTCGGTTCTCCTCTGTCCTATCAGATCGTATATAACAGAATTGACTGGAGGGTACTGGGGTTTCACTCCTGTTTAGGGTTCATGTTACTTTTTGCTAATCTGCGAAGTTGACATGATGGGACCACTTTGAGTACAGTGACCAGCTGTACAACATGTTTGGACATGAAATCCCCTCTCTCTCTTTTATATCTTCATTACTTTCTGGATAATATTTAATTTCCTTATGTATTAGATGCTTAATCTAGCCTTGGGTAGTTAGCTTCAAATTGTGTTACTTACAAAAAGTCTGGCATTTTAAGTGGATTAGATTAGATGGAGAAAATGTGGCCTATAAAGTAACTCTTCGACTAGAATTGGTATTCATTTCATTTTAGCCAAATGCAGATCAATTTCTAGCTCTAGCCTAGGGACATAAGGGGAAAGAGTGTGTGCGCTCTTGTCCTTCGGGCTTTAAGGACCATGGGACTTGCTGTGCTGTGTGACACACGATACCTGTGCACGGAGGTACAAAAGGTGCTCTTCTGACGCCGCGGTTGAACACTCAATTTGAACCCACCAGTTTCCCATGAGGAAAAAAGAAAAGAAAAAGATGTGGCTGCCAGCTTTCCTTAAGAGCGCAGCATTAGAGACCCATGGGGACGCTCCTCTCTCCTACAGGTTTCTAGCAAGTGACCTATGGTCAACACTGGCTCCACGAGACTGCAAGGTAGACTGCTTGATCCAGATGAAAGGTGGGAAGGAGAGAGCGAATGAGAGTATGCCTATCGAAGGATGTCCACTGGATCTTATTGAATTGCAAATGATCTTTGTAGACGCCATTTGGCCATGGCATTTTTTGTAGTCACGTAGATGACTCTTGTATATTTGTGACCACCACAAATCAACTCCTACCTCCTTCCCTTTGCACAGGGATGGTTATTTCTCATTCATCCTGAAGTTCAATGAAGTTGGAAAGTGGTGGGGAGGCTATTTCTACCCAGATGTCAAGAACTTAGATTATTTTTACTCGGTGTCTCCGCCATCTCCTAGGGCTTTCGAACCCTCCATTGGATCCAGCTGGAAGACAAAGGGAGTGAGAGAGAATGGTGGATTCTAGAGGGGGATTGATGAGCCAGGTCTCAAACTTCACTATATCCATCATATACCCACTTTGTATTGATGAGAACTGAGTCATGTGGTTCTGTAAAACTGCAAAGGTTTGTCTAGAAGAGTGTCAGGGTTGGTGACCATTTAGGCAGCTGGTCATGAGTCTCCTCCTTAGTGGAGAGTGCATGGGATGTAAACATGCAGGGACGCTCGGCTGAGCCAGTGGCCCTGCCCAACCGTAAAGCAAAGAATTTCAACTGAGGCCGAGAATTGGAGCTTATTGAAAAAATCAAGGTCATTACACAGAAAGCCCAAAGGGGTCAGGCGATGGATGACAGTCAAAAGAGTCCAGCATTCTCCTAGGTACAAAAATGAGCAGGGACACTTGCTACACCATCAGCTGTTGGTGAGCACAGGTCACCTGGAGAGCTAGAGTGGTTGGGATGGAGCTGGGCCAAGAAAGCATCAGTAAGTAGTGAGACTGAGTGAAGTGGGAGCAGGTGGGAGGAGGGGCGTGCTAGCGGGAAGCTGAGCCCTCCAGGCCTCCAGCACAGACACCTGTCCACAGGGCTTAGTGTATGGGATCTGGTCCCTGAACCGGGCAGCCTTGTCCCCGGGTATCACTTCATATGTCTGCATGGTGAAGGGGGTCCTTCAAGACTGGACATCTTCCACTCAGAAAGAAATTAAATCTCGCTGAGGCTAACATGAAAACCTGAGGTTAACTCCTCTCCTCTCTAAATAATAGTGATAATAATTGGTTGGTGTAGAGTAGGTTTGGCCTCCTGGCGCCCCCATGTGTTGCCCTGTTGATCGGCCCCAGGCTTTTCAAGGCTGTTATCTGAACAGTCGCGGTTTGTCTGACCTTTCTTCCTAGAGGTACCTGGTGGGTTCAAACCACCGGCCTTGAGGTCAGTAGCCAATCGCAAATCGCTCTCACCAACTAGGTACCTTTTTCAGTCCCACAAGTCCCGAGAAGTCCAGTGATTCTCAAACCTTGTCGCATGTCGCTCGCACGGGCTGGTAAAAGGGGTTGTTCACGGTACGCTGGAGAAAAGTAGTCATCTCTGAAGGTTCTGGGCAACACAGATCAAGATTAGGATTTTTTATATCAAGCTGGCCATTGTGGTATCATTTGTACTGATGTAAAATGAAACTACTGACTGTCAATCAGTAAATGTCTCGGGGAAATGATGGTACAGGTTCAGAACGGAATATTATGGGGTCGTTAAAAATATCTAGGAAATGCTTTCAGAAACGGAGGACATGGGTGAATGCAACACTGCGTGTGAGAAAAGCGGAATACAAAATTGTGCGACCCGGAGTGATTTCAACTCGGTCGGAATGACTAGGAAAAAGGAAAACTTTAAATGGAAGGCACTGCATGGCAAATATTTACAGTGGCTGTCTCCGGTAATAGGAGCCGGGCTATTTTTCTCCTCTTATGTGCTTTCCAAATTACGCATTATAAGTATTGCATTTAGAATAATAAAACAAAAACATCTATTTAAAAATGGTATCATTGCCATAGTTGCCTGTCGGAGCTATTCACAGAATTAAAGGGTATCGCAGTCCTCCCCAAAGCCACATGCAAGAACCCAGAGACAGAGACCGTGCACGCATGAGCGCTCACACGCACGCGCATACACACACACACACACACACACACACACACCTTTCTGAGAGCGCCAAGACCCAAGGCCCCGTAAGCTGCAGCTCTTCTTGCAAACATTGCAAGGTCCTCAAGATGAAATGCATTATAATCCACACTGTGCATTGTTATCTCCTTTGCTTTCGTTGGAAACCGATGCTGAGTTGCCTTCTCTCTCCAGTCTTGTTCTGTCCGTTTCTCGGGGGACTGCCTTCCACCGTCCCTCTCTCTCCCCACATCTGCGCATCACTGGAAGAAGGTCATTAGGACCGACTCCACCCCAAACCTGGCAAAATACTGAGGTCGCTCAGCTTTCCTTGGTTTCCCCCTGACCCCCTGTCCCTCCAGCCGATGGGGCATCTTTATGAGAACAAGCATGTAAATGTCTTTACATTTTTCACAAATGACGTTGGTTGCATCCTTGCCTGCCGCCTCTTGGGCCCAATTATCTGAAAATAGACCCTTATCTGTTTCAGCCCGGGCTTTGGTTGGTTGCAAATAATAGCATCCCACTCCACCTGCTTAATCAAGAGAGGGGAGATTGGCTGGAAAGCCACTGAGACAGCTCACACATCTCAAGTCAGGGAAGCTTTGGGGAACCAAAACCCACAACAGAAACAGAGGCAGCAGCTGGCCCTGCATCTCCCGGTCTTCTGCACCACCCCCTTCTCCCCAGCCCCTCCACTGTTTCCATAAACCTGCCTCATTCCTGGCGCTGATCAGCTTTCTGGGCTCCCCCCTCCCACCTTTGTAGGGAGGGATGTTCCTTTCTTAGCCTAATCAGAATCAAAGCACCCCAACTCCAAATTCCATGGGGAGAGGCTCTGGCTCCCCAGGCAGGCCAGCATGTCAACCCCTGTAACCAGTCAGCAGACAGAACGATGTGGGTGTCAGAGATACTCCACCAGCACCCCAGTCCCACCTGAGCAGGAAGAGCAATTTTCACTGAAATCTCCCTGCTGTTGAGCCAGGCTCTCTCTTAGCCATCCCGAAGGGCAGGGTAGAGCTACCCCCATGTGTTTCTGAGATGGTAGCTCTGTGGGGGCAGGAGCCTCCTCTCTCTCCGAAGAACCGCAGCTAGGAGGTCTTTTCATGTGGCCTTCAAAGGGAACGCAGACCGTTTCAGTGGCCAAGACATGATCCAGTACTCTCTCCCCACGGTGGCTGAGGTTGAAGTGTCATGTCAGTGATGACTACCTCCATGAAAGTGCCTGGTCCACAGGGCAGTACTGCTAAACCCATTTCACAGCCAGTGGGGGGGAGGGGGGCTCTCAGGGAACAAGGACCCATGCAAGTTCAGGAAGAGTGTCACATGTACAGGGAGGGTGGTGTAATCCAGCCCTGACCATCCTCCCCATTCTTCTACTCTGCCACAACTCTGTGTGTGTGTGTGTGTGTGTGTTCTCCCCCATAAAGCAGCAGTGAGAGTCTCGGGGGGTGCTCATGTTCAGGGTGCCCAGTGGCTCACCAAAAGGCTGGCATTTGAACCCAACCAGAGGCACCTCAAAAGAAAGACCATCGGGATATTGGCTTCCAAACCCTCACCCGAGACAAGCTCAACAGACCACAGGTCAGCGCTGACACCGAATTGGCTTGATTAAAATGCTGGTTTGAAAACCACTTCTGCTCGCATTTTCCTCCAAAGGCCTCTCTGACCATGAGATGGATGATGTGGATGCACCTAGAAAAGCCCAGAATATGATATAATCATTATCATTGCCATCACCTCCCCCGCTCACCCGGGAGCGCCTACCACCCTGCCAAGGGACACATTAAATGAGGGCGTGATTCAGATGGACTTTCCCACCTCTCGCATCCTTGGGGAATGTTCCAAAGGGATGGTGGGGAGAGCGAGGGCAAGGGCAGGGGCAGGGCTAGATCACTATGCTTCTGGGACAGTAAGCCTGCAATTGCTTAAGATGCCTATAGAGGCTTTTAAATTTTTTTCTTTAAAATAAAGGGCTTTTATGATGCGTGTGTGTGTTTACCATTTAGACACTTATTTTTAGTTATTCACAGTGAAACCTGAATCCACCTATCACATAAGCAGAGCTGCTGCTGTTCTTCCTGTATTTCCGTCTTGATAAAAGTCGACCCCCTACTCCCAGGCCAGAAAGCAGGGCATTCTGGGTCCACTACTCGTCCTCCACCCCTACAACCTTCTGGCCATGAAATAACCCTCTCTTCCCACGTTTCTTCTCCTCACCCAACAACAGAAATCACCTGACATTGACCTTGTTGTATTGGGTCTGCCTATTCATCCTCTGGTTGTTCCCAAGGACTGGAGAGCAACACCTGTGGAAACTTCCTCAGCTCCCAGCCACTCACCAAGGTGGCCAACGGGGACTTGATGCCCAACAGAAGGAAGTGTGAGCTGGTCCTTCGACATCTGCACGATCGCTTCCATACCCCGGTTCATCCGTGCCTTCCTTGACCCTCTCCTTCACTAACACGATGTCCCCTGGAGTCATTGGCTCCTGAGATAAAGCCCAAGTAAGACAGTGGGACAATGCCTCTGTTGTCACCCATAGTTTGTTTGTTTGTTCGTTTAACTTTTTTGTTGCAAAATTACTCACAAACAGATTCTCTTGTTGCTTCCTTGTGGAAAACCATCTTCTCCTTCAAGCAAGCTAACACTCATGTAACCTCTAGCCTCCAGCTTCTTCTTCCCTCCCTCTACTCTCTCCGCTTAACCATCAAAGTCTGTTCCTATTGTTATGAAAACCCTGTCTTGCTTCCTCCTTCATAACAATGGTCTCTTACAATGTTTGTCCTTTAGTGATTGGCTAATTCCACTCAGTATCTAGTTCCCTAGGTCCATGTTCCAGGAGGTGCTTCATCGTTTGATTATTACGCTTCAGTGATGTGTGGTATTCCCTGGTGTGTATGTATCAAAGTGGACTGATCCGTTCTACCAATGCCGGGCACTTAGGTTGTTTGTGTCTTCTTGCTATTGTGAATGGTGCTGCCATGAACACAGGTGGGCCTAGATCTGTTTGTGCGACCGCTTCTACTTCTTTAGGGAATCTTCCCAGCAAAGGGATAGCTGAGTCTTAACTTAGAGCACTTGATGACAAAGATTGAAAGATCATAGCCTTCCATATGGATTGCAACTCAATGTAAAGAAAATCAAAATACTCACAACTGAGACCATTAGGTCACATCATGATAAATGGAGAAAAGATTGAGGTTAGCATGGATTTCATCTTGGTTGGATCCACAATCAATATTCATGAAAGCAGCAGTCCAGAGACCAAATGACACATTGCATTGGGTAAATCTGCCGCACTAGACCCCTTGAAAGTGTTGAAAGCAGGGGTGTTACTTTGAGGACTCAGGTGTACCTGACCCAAGCCCTGGGTTAATCGCCACCTCTACCTGTGAGAGTTGGACATTGAAGGAAGATAAGGAGGACTGAATAATAATCAGTACATTTGAATGATGGTCCTGATAAAGAATATTTAAAGTCCCAGGGACTGCTCCCTCCCCGCAAACCAAACAAATCTCTCAGGAAGGAAGTACAATTAGAATGCTCCTTAGAAGCAAGAATAGCAAGAACTGACCTCACAGACTTTGGATATGTTTTCAGGGGAGACCAGTCCCTGAAAAGGGGCATCATGCTCGCTGAAGTTGAGTGGCAGCAAAAAAGAGCAAGAGCCTTGGGGGCAGATAGATTGACACACTGGCCACAGCCATGGGCTCAAATATGACCACGATTGTGAAGATGCTGAAGGACCAGTGTTCCCTGGTCGGTTGTACATAAGGGGGCTATAACTTGGAACTGACTCGAAGGCACCTAACAACAACAACAACAGCAACAACAACAAACAACAACATAGCTTCCATTATCACGGCAACTGCAAGCTACGAGAGTAGAGCAAACTGGCACGTGGGCATTTTCTATCGCCAAACCACTTAGACCAGTGGTTCTCAACTTTCCTCATGCCACAACCCTTTCATACAATTCCTCATGTGGTCGTGACAACCCCCCCCCCACCATCAAATTATTTCTGTTGCTACTTCATCACTGTCATTTTATTACAATTATGTTTGGATTATCTTAGGCAACCCCTGTGAAAGGGTCTTTCGAGCCCCAAAGGGGTCACGACCCAAAGGTTGAGAACCTCTTAGATCCTTCCTCTCTCTGCTCAGACCTCAACCCATTGGAGGACTTGGATGCCATGCGTGCACTAGGGGCTTCCAGTTCTTCTGGGCTTGGCAAATATACTTCTTGCTGCAAGCATGTGCCTTCCATCCTTTTGCCTGCCTCTGCAGCCCTCTTCATCCAGGAAGAGGGTATCAGAAAAGGAGAATTCCAATGTTACCTGGGCTCCTCTGTGTTCCTCTGGGTTTACAAATACTCTTACACAGTTCCTTCTTTCAGAAAACAACCTGTGATTTAAATACCATCTGCCTTCAAGGTTCTGAATCCTTGAGGACAGAAATTATGACAGGTAGACTGTCCCCAGGGCCTAGCAAAAAAACCCAGCAAAATTGAATTCTCATTGAAAGTATTTGAATAATTTAACCAATCAATCAATCCTCTGTGCCTATGTCAGAGCAATGTCTGCCCAGAGGGAAAAAGCCATACTGAAATCTCATAGGATTTTAACAATGGTGGGCCTGAACCAGAAACAAAGAATAGCTTTGTTTTTTAAAGTTAACACTCCGTTTTCTTCCACCTGTCTCTGCAGTAAAAGAAAAACTTAATCTAGTCCTGGAAATGCCCGTGGCTTGGGTTTGCTTCAAGGCAACACAAGGTTTCTTAGACTCATGTCAAATGCTGATGTGGACAATATTGATGGGTCCATCATGAAGTGAACCACGGCTAGGTTTTCTTGTCTGCCTGGAATGACCATCTGAATTCAATTGTTAATGTTCAATACAATTTGTTGCTCAGGCAACCAAGATACAGGCCATTCTCAATTTACAAAAGGTAATATTGCTAAATTCATTTTCTAAGGTAGGTATGTGAAAAATCACAATGCATTTCCCACAGTGCATTGGCTGAAACCCACATAACTGTATCTCACCCATATGGTCACGGTACTTGTGCAAAACTGGCCTGTAAATACATGTCGTCTCTCCCAGTGCACAGTGACAGTCTCAAAGGCTACACATTCAGGGACTAGGGAAAAATAATTCTCTCCCCAACGTTCCTCAAAATTAGTCTGATCCCCTGGCACATACATCTGGTGTCTAATTCCAAGATCTCCAAAGGTGATGGAGGATCAGAATTACTTGCACACAATATATCCAAAGGTAGATTGATTGTCCTGATCCCCGGTGCACTGAAACCAGTCTCTGGAATAGACTCCAGGAATCTCCATATGTTTCATGGCCCCAGCTAGTCTTGATACTGTTTGTGAGCTGCTGTCTACACTTCCTGACTTGCACTGCCACGTTCTCCTTCCTTGCTTTGCGGTTGTAAGTGGCGTCTGCCATCACTGCTGCTGCTGCTCAGAGGGTGTTGACCTCTGGAGTCCCATAGTTCCTATCAACAATTGATACCCTTGGAAGACAAACAAACTCAGGGGATCTGAACTCACAGAGTCAGACTCTTCCATCTCTGCCAAGAGAGAAAAATGGTGGCTCACAGACTAAGACTGAGGCTGCCCCCATTATGCATCCCATGGAAATCCATTCAAAAGCATTAAAATAGAACTTCCTTCATCCATGTGCCTCTTCTTATCCTAGGACTCAGGCATGGGTCTCTGGGGAAATCAAAAGATAAGACTCTCCATCATATTCAGGAAACTCCTCTGCAGACATTAGTCTATGATCACTAGATACTACGTCACTGCTGTGACTACCTTTTCTGTTATAATAAGTGACAGGGATGATCCCACTGTGCTCTTTGGGTCCTGGTGGTCGCACCAGTCACCAGAAAATCCAGATCACTAAATCAACAGGTAAACCTACACTGGATTCCAGACAGCTCACCGAATTGGAAGAAAATTGAATAATCTGTTGTGAATTGTTAAATAATAGTTCATAGATTGTCTAGAGTCATATTACAATAGGTCTCTATAAATCTCTGTATTGTTTGTGCCCATGTCCCTTTGCAACATGGCACTGTCATCTCCCCATCAAGAGAGGGAGTTGAGCTCTTCACTCCCTTAAACCTGTGCCAACCCCATCGCCTGTTTGACTAATAGAATGTGAGAGAAGAGACGATATGCAACCTAGGTCTTTAAAGGCATTGAAATGCCTGCTCTTTCCCTCTTGGACCCTGCAGCCACCATTCTCCACACAGCCTACTCTAGCCTACAGGAGAGGGAAAACTCAAAGGGTAACCACAGTGTCCTGGCAGATGTTGTTAGCGGGTCATCAATTCCATTTGGACTCCTAGTGACCTTATGTGTGAGGGAGTAGATGGGCCCCCTAGAGTTTTCTTGGATGTAATCTTTAGGAACACAAATTGATTGTTGGGTCTCCTGTGCTACTAGTTGGTTTTGGCCACCAACCTTTTGGGTAGCAGCCAAGCACACACATTTGCACCACCTGGGCCTGGGCAGCTACTCAGCACCAACTCCAGAGCTTGTGAGTGAGGCTTTCTTGGACCACTGAGCCTCTGTTGAGCACATTTATCATTTAAATAGCCCCAGCTGAATGAATGATCCCAACCAGGTCTAGCTGAAAACCAGTCCAGATTGCGGTCAACAAGAGACCAGGGAATTATAGATTGAGTTTTGAGCCATAAGTGAGTGTTGGGGTGGCAATAGGAATCTGAAGTATTCCTATATTTTTTCATCTAAAATGATACAGAAATGTAAAATTGAAGATGATCACATATAATCTCCCTATGTATGCTGAAGCAATTGTTACTAAACTTTGTTCCCTTCCAGAATTCTAATATTGAAATAGAGATGTATACAAAATGTTCTTGCTCTTGTTGACACACAATTGGAATTCTACTGTACATGCTATTTTGTAACTTGCATTTTTCATGTAATAATACACTCATCATTTTCATATCTCATTAAATAATCTTTTACATCATTTTAATGATATCATAATACTCCATCGTTAGGATGTGCATAATTTATTTAACCAGCTCCTATTACTAAATAATTTTTCACTGTTGTAATCAGTACTGGGATAAAAATTCTCGAACATAAATCTTCCCACACATAAATGATCAATTTGTAAACACATTATGACTATCATTACTTTTTTTTGCCAGTCAAGTAAAAATAATAAGAGATGAGCTCCCTATTTTTAGTTTTCATTTTACTAACCATGAGATTAATCAGATTTGTAAATGTCTTATCGGCTCTTTCTATTTCCTCTTTTATTATAGACTGACCCTTTCCTGTATGTAAGCCTTTTTTCATCATTTGTTGTGAGAATTTTCACACACGTGAGCACACACACCCATATGCCTCAAACCAGAAGCAATGAGGTAATATCCCATCTAACCATCTAATCTCTCTGGAATTCAATGTAGGTTTATCTAACCTCAGTTATGCGGTTGGATGCCGATGAGTTGATTTTGACTCATAGAACACTGTTTGCAACAGAAGGAAACGGCCCAATCCTGCACTGCCTTCACATTCATTGTTTTGTTTGGGCCCATTGTTGCAGCCCCTGTGCCAGTCCATCTTGTGAACGAACTGCCTCATTTTTGTTCTCCCTCCACTTCAGTGAGACTGGTCCCTACTGACCATAAGTCCAAAGTAAGTGAGATGAAGTCTCACTGCCGCACTTCTAAAGGGCATTTCAAGGCAGTTGCTCATTCTTCTGGCAGTCTGTGGTAGAGTCTATATTCTTGGCCAATACTGTAATCCAAAGAGATCACTTTTCCTTTGGTTTCATTATATGTTAAGGCACTACCTTCACATGCATGTGAGGCTATTGGAAAACACTGTTGTTTGTATGAGATGAATACTAATCCTCAAAGTGATACCTTTGCTTTTGAAAACTTGGCCAAAGTATTTTTCCACAGTTTGCCTGGTGCAGTACATTGTTTGTTTCTTGCCTGCTGCTTCCTCGATCCATTTGGATGATTCATGGAGGGTTGCCCCTACTTCTCCTCGGTTTGAGTCACGCAACGTCAGCAGCTGAAGATCCAGAAAGCTCCATCCATCCGTGTCATTAAGATTGCCTCTACTTGGAGGAAACAGCTCTTCCCCAAGTTGTATTTGGAGTGGCTTACAATCCGAGGGATTCATCTTTGGACATTATACCAGACAGTGTTCTCTTGTTACCATAATACAGCCATTGTCCTTCAAAAAAAAAAAAAGAAGTAGATGGCCAAGTCATGCTTCCTAGTCTGTCTGAATAAAATCTGTCCGTCATGCGTGGTTCTGCTGGCATATGAAATACTGGGGACAGAGCATCCAGCATTGTAGCAACATGAAAGGCACCACAATAGACAAACTGACAGCTCAGTATTTCAACCGGAGGCTTGGGGATGCTTCCCCTGTTCTTGCATCTTGAGATATGCAAAGCATCATCTCCCTTTCGTTGGATCTTCTAACCTCAGGTTGTAGAACATTTCATTATAACTCTCGATCTTCTCAACGTGGCTTTAGAAATCTTTGGTGAAGCTCTCCTGTTTAACCTTTCCCCCCATTGCCCTTGGGAAGTCGAGGGTCATGGGCAGGTGTTTGAGTCCCTTCTGACTTTGACATTGGTCTCTTCTAGCTTTCCCTTCTGTTGAATGACCCTTCCCTTCTTCCCATGCATCATGCTTGATGTCAGTAACGCATCTCATCTTGAGCCATCGGTGCTCCTTGATTCAAATCCGTTGGAAAGATGGTCTCTCAAGTTCAGGTTTGTGTATTTTATACTCAAGGTTGTGCCTTGGCTCTCATGCACTCCTTTTCATCTTCCTCGGCTTCTACTTGTACTTGCATATATGCAATTGGCCTTCTTGGGACTGAGATTGAATTTCTCCTTCATCTTCCTCTGCAGATGTGACAGATTAGATTCCTGTGAGGTCAGCCTATATAGCCGCCTGTTAGGATTTCTTTTTTCTTTTTTAAACATTTTATTAGGGGCTCATACAACTCATCACAATCCATACATATACATACATCAATTGTATAAAGCACATCCGTACATTCTTTGCCCTAATCACTCAAAGCATTTGCTCTCCACTTAAGCCCTCTGTATTAGGTCCTCTTTTTTTTCCCCTCCCTCCCCACTCCCCCCTCCCTCATGAGCCCTTGATAATCCACAGATTGTTATTTTGTCATATCTTGCCCTATCCAGAGTCTCCCTTCACCCCCTTCTCTGTCGTCCATCTCCCAAGGAGGAGGTCACATGTGGATCCTTGTAATCAGTTCTCCCTTTTCAACCCACTCACCCTCCACTCTCCCAGCATCGCCCCTCACACCCCTGTTTTTAAAATGTTGCTTACACTGAAAAAATGCATTTATAGTCCATAGCGCTAAAAATCTATCATGTAAACGTCAGTGTCATTTCTGTCTCTAGGTCTATAGTTTCCATCTATGCATCCTTCTTTGTTTCCGACTTAGAAACTCCAATCACCAGCCATTATCGATGCAATTCAATTGAAATGTTTGATCAATTTTGGAGTCAGAATTTAATAAAAATCTTCAAGTTTTTCTGGTATACACATTTAAATATTAACTTCAATAATTAGTCATCCTTACAGTCATACGGACATTATCTGGTCACTGATGGTGTTGCACCTCAGCATAGATATTGAAATTTCTTTTTGACAATGAATGTGAAGCCTCCCCTCTTCAATTGATCATTCCCAGCATTGTAGGTCACATGACTGATTCAAATGGTCAGTATGACTTCATTTCAGCTCTTGAAGTATTTGCATGAAAATCAAGGGTTGAACATTTTCATCAATACATTAACACTAAAATTAATATCTTAATTTTAATAGTTTCAGAGGATTTTCTAAAATGGATTGAACTTATTTAGCCTATCTCCTAATATTATATGTTTAGTTTTTTCTAATTGTTTATTTTTATCAAGAATGGTTTAGTGAATTCCCCATCTATTACTATTTGCCCGTGTTTCTGTTATTTCATTTAAAAACAGTATAATAATCAGGATACCTTCAACTACACGGAACAAAAAGTCGTCTCCAAATGACTTAATATGGAAATGTGTTACTCCACATAACAAGACATGTTAGCATATGCCCTGCTTTGAAGTTGCTGAATTCATCATTTCAAAAACATCATCCTGGTCCCAGATTTTCTGCTCCATCAACCGTACCGTGTCAGCTCTGTCCCTCCGGCAGGCTGTCTCCATCTTCAGATTAAAAACAAACAAAAAACTGCTACCATCTCACATACCATAGGTGGACGTGACAATATCCCTCCTGGGAGTCTCTTTTATTATATACATGAGCAGATTTTCCTGAAAATGAACTTGTCCTCCCATCTCATTGACTAGATCTGGGTCACATGCTGGCCTCTAAAGTGATCACCAGTGAAGACAACAGAGTTAGCGACATTGGTTGGGATTGTTCACTGTTTGTCCTTGAGGTGAGTGTGAACATTTGCTGAGTTCATAGCCAGAGAGAGCAGGACACATACCCAACCAAATCAGCCTTTGCCTGAATGGAAGAAGGGAGGAAAGAAAGGTAGATGGACATTCCATTGATAATAAGAGTTGTTATCAATGTCTTTAACAAGGATATGCTCATCATTGTAGTTTTTTGAAGGGATATCCTCAATATTTTTTAAAGAATTTTTCCCACTTGTGAGTAATAAAACTAAGAAGAAAAAGCCTGTGATGTTGTTCTCGGGTTGGCAAGTCTTTTGCCTCCCCTTATTCATTTGGGGCAAACCCTGCCCTGCTAGTGAACTTCCCATTATGCCCGCATCTCTTTGGTTCCCATGGCTCTTCCAGTTGGAATCTATCTGAAGTAATGCGATACATGCTTTCCTAAAAGGTGTGTTTTTAAATAGAGAAATACATCACTACTTCAATAAGGTGCTCTACCTTGAAACAGACTTGAGGTTTGCTTCCAGTGGAAACAAGGCTCTGAAGAGTTGTAGGCCAGGAGTTCTTGTGAAGCAGTGGAGGGAAGGTAGTCTGAAATTGAAAGAAAAGTTGGAACTCCAGGTGAGGGTGGGTGTTCCCCTCCCCTGCCCACAGTGACCCAAGAGAGCCGACAGAGATGCTTGAGCTGGATACGTTACAAGCATACATTGATTATGCTCCCATGTGGTTCGATTCATCTGGGTGGGGTCTTCGGCAACCACCTCATGTTCCTCATGAAGGAATCAAACATAACCAAACACAAAATGTGCAGTCTGCTCCCACGATTAAGATCGCAATCACATCAATCGAAACAGATTCATGTTTTCAAAACAAGAGTTAGAGCAGAGCGGAGTCTGTCGGCCGGGACTCTTTCAATCCCACCCCTTCTGCGTCCCCTTCTGCATTCCCAGGACCAGGGAAAGGTTTTATCCGTCACTGCACTGGAACGGTAGGAATCGTGAGGGATGTAGAGGAACAAAGCAGCTATGAGTATTTTACAATCATTTCTGGAAACCAGAACTAGTTCCATCTGCCTCTATAGACCCCACTGTTCCACTCTGGTAAGCCAGGTGAGCGAAGTCATTTGACTACAGCTGGTTGTGTGTGTGCCTGTGTGTGTGTTTGCGCAGGAGAGTGTGCATGTATGTGTTTTAAGGTAAAATCTTGAGTCAAGGAAAGTAAAATGAAGGGGATTTTTTTTGTAAAAGCATCAAAAGAAAGATTAGTAAAAATAAACGCCCTCCACTAGAAGAAAATGTCAACCTCGATTTCCTTTATCAAAACCTATTATTTGACTCGTTTTTTCTCTTTTTCTTGACATATGCTAACAGCTCTCTTACCTTAAGGTCCTTAGTTGACTCACAGCTAGAGCAGAAGGAGGGAACAAAGACATTTTCATACAAGGACTAAGAATCTGAGGGAAGCTAGGGGAAGAAATGTGTGTGTGCCCTAGAACTGAGTGAGTTTAAGCAAGCTTTTCTCTGTTGGAACCAGCTGGAATGGAAGCAAGATATAAGGGAAAATATAAAGCCTGGTGTGAACAAATTGGCCAAGAGGGCGGAGAGGTGGCACCAGGTACAAGAGCTAGATAGAATATTTGAGAGTTCTGGGGAAGAAAGGGAGCTTGTGGGACAGGTGGGAGGTAGAGGATGTCGTAATATGGTGGCCAGGGAAGTGCGCCCCTCTCTGTCTTCAATTCATCATGACAGGAAGGGTGAAAGGAAGCTAGTGGGTGACTTGGCAATCAGATGTCGACATGTTTGGTAGCTCTTCTAGTAGGGAGAGCCAGACTCATTGTGTTAGTCTTGGTAGACTAGAGAAACAAATTCATAGACACTCATATTTTCATAGGAAATAGAGGAATGAACTAGGAGGCCAAGGGCATTTATAGAGGTCTAAAGACAGGCATGTACATATGTAAATGTATTTATCCATAATGATAGGGAAATAGATCTATATACATATATTTATAGGTTTAATAGTAATATAGCAGACAGACATTGGACCTCTACTCAAGTATTCCCTCGATGCAAGAACACTTTGTTCTAATAATTTGGCATTCTGTGATGCTCACCTTCCTGACATGATCGCTGAAGACAAAATGGGTGCACAAGTAAATGTGGTGAAGAAAGCTGATGGTGCCCAGCTATCAAAAGATATAGTGTTTGAGGTTTTAAAGGCTTGAAGATAAAAAAGGGGGGGCCATCTAGCTGAGAAGCAACAAAGCCCACATGGAAGAAGCAACCAGTCTGTGTGATCATGAGGTGTTGATGGGATCAGGTATCAGGCATCCAGGCATCAAAGACCCAGAACAAAAAAGCATATCATTGAGAATGAGGGGGAGTGTGGTGTGGAGACTCAAAGCCCAATTAGATATCCCCTTCCAGAAGGTTCACAAGGAATTGACAAGCCAGTCAGTGTGCAGCATAACACTGTTGAAATATATAACTCTCCTCTCATTCCTTAACACTCCTCCCCCACGATCATAATCCCAATTTTACCCTACATTTATGGCTAGACCAAAGCATGTACAGAGGTACAGATAAGAGCTAGAAACACAGGAAATTCAGGTTCTATATTGAGAGTAGCAATTACCAGAAGGGGAAGGGGAAGATGGGGGTAGAAATGGGGAAACCAATCACAATGATCTACATATAATTCCCTACCAGGGGGACAGATTACAGAAAAGTAAGTGAAGGGAGCCATCGGTCAGTGTAAGACATGAAAAAATAATAATTTATAAATTATCAAGTGTTCATAGGGGGTCGGGGAGGGAGGGAAAATGAGGAACTGATACCAAGGGCTCAAATAGAAAGAAAATGTTTTGAAAATGACGATGGCAACAAATGTACAAATGTGCTTGACACAGTGGATGGATTTTTGGATTGTGATAAGAGTTGTACAAGCCCCCAATAAAAGGATTAAAATATATATAAAGAGCTTTATATATAAGAACAATTGAAATTGAGAAAGCAACCCAGTCCAGAGCAAGTCCCTAAGTCTGCTATTAGCCCATATGCCCAATACCAATCTGTAAAGTCCTCTTCAGACTCACAAAGAATATGCATTGAGGACAAATGCAGGAAGCTCACAGGCCAGTGGGGGAAGCCTTGTGGATCCAGTGGCGGTAGAGGCATCTCAGCACTGGCACGGGTCTCCACGTGGCTCCTCTGGCTGCAGGGCTCTGGCTGCATCAGTGTATCTCCATCAGGCTCATCGTCAGTAATGTCTTGCAGGGACTTGGCCTGTCTCCTTCCTCCACTGAGCTATTTATTTATCTCCTTAGCGCCTCCAAATGAGGTCATCAAGCTGCGACCTGATTGACAGGTAAACCCTACCCCTTCCCTTGTAAAGTCTCAAATTGACAAGAGATTATGTAACTACCACACTCACCAATGATTAACTTGCTCAGGTTCACCATTTTAAGGAAAAAGAAATCAAATCGCAATTGCATACTAGGGGAATTTAAATGTTTTCCGGTTTCTTTGATTCACTCACTACAGGAAGATCCGAGTAGGGCCTTCAGTCTGTGGCCCTGCCAGGTTGTCTCTGAGATGGACTTATGTGTGTCCAACATGTTCAAAAGCTCTCTAGGTGGCATCCAAGCCCACCTGACCAGGTTCAGCACCCAGGGCCCTGGCCAAGACCCCAATTCCAGAAGCGCTGCCTCTCAGTGCTCATACTGCCACCTCCCTGCCATCAGAAGACCATCTCTCTATCCCTGCCACACAGACTGTCCTGCTCCAGCTCAGCAGGCTTCTACCTTTGTGTTCAAGGTCAAACCACGGCTCTCTCCTGTTCCTGATAAAGCGCTTAGGTCTCCTCCCCCAGCTCTGTGAGTCCAAAAAACAACGTCTTAATTTCTCCCTGGAGCAAGAGAGCTCAGAACTCACACCCAGGAGGACAGAAGCCCTTTAATCCTTTTAAAGAGCTCACAGTAAACCCCTTTCTCTCCCTTTGGGGGGAAAAAAACCCAAATACCTCTTAATGTTTCTATTACTCATCTGAATAAATGTCTTCAGTTTCTCGCTAATGGTGTAAAAGCTGGTATTATTCTTATTTTAAAAGTGTTGGAAGTAACTCAACTTAGGAACTTGCTCAGGGTCAGCTACAGTGCAAGAGTAAATCTAAGACCATTTGAAACTCAGCCCTGACTTCCCAAAACCAGTACTGGAAAACGTTATGTTCCTTTACTTACTGAAAGACAAAACAACAACAACATTTTATTATGAATTAGGTAAAGGTTTAAGGAACAAAGCAGTTCCCCATTGGACAATTCATACAAGTTTTGCTTCACGCCATTGATTGCAGTTTTCACAATGAAGCATCCCTGGTCCTACTTCCTCTCTGGGCTTCCTGTTTCCTTCTTCCTTCTTTCGTAGCCGTATGAACTTTACCTGGAGTAAAGTCAACCTCAGAGCCCACATGGTTGATCATTTTAAGATGTCCTTGTTCCCCTTATAGCTGTGTCCATTGTTGAGCTGAAATGTGACCTCAATTCAAGACCAGTAGAGTGGCAAAGGGTTTCATTAATTTTCCCATAAAACAACAAGCATTTCTTTATTTTCTGAATGTGAGGAATTTAAGAGCAGCGTATGTGAGTGATTGGGTTCAGGGTCTCTCTTGAGGTTACAGTCCAGACGTAGACTGGAGTTGTGTCCCCTGGAGGCTTGACTGGGGCTGGAGGGGCTGCTTCTAACATGAGAACTCGGAGTCCTTGCTGTCCTCAAGATGTGGCATCCCAGTAGAGTGACCCAAGAAAGGGAAGGGGACAGAACGTGTTGTCTGACCAAGACCCGTAGGTAAGAGGGGACACATGGGCGTGGGAATAGCTAGAGACCCTCCTGAAGGCTGGACACCACAGAGCTAGTACCACATATCCCACGAATGAACTGGCTTTTAAAAAACAGGGAAGCGTTCTCTCACAGTTCTGACAGCCAGAAGTCCAGGTCACGGCACCAGGCGTGACGACTTGGAGGACTCTGAGAGAGGAGCTGTATGACACCTTTCCACTGTACAAACAGACAAACAACTCACTGCCATCCAGGTGATGTTTACTCAGTGACCCTAGAGGACAGGGTAGAACTGCGCCTGTGTATTCCCAGGACTGTAACTCTTTACAGGAGTTGAAAGCCCCATCGTTCTCTCACCAAGAGGCTGGTGGTTTGGGACTGCTGACCTGGCAGTTCGTAGCTCCACAAACAACCACTGCACCACCAGGGATGCTTTGTACCAGCTCTTGGAAATTCTGGCTTTTCTGGGCTCACAGCTGTGTCACTGGATCACCCTCCCTCTGCCCAATTTGCATGGCTTTTCTCTTTAGTAAAGATCACTCCATGAGATTAGGACCCAGTTTAACCCGACATGACCTCACGATGATCTAAGATCTTCGAACACTCCTTTTCCAAAGAAGATCACTTGCATACGTTCCAGGAGTTAGGATCAAAGATCCTTTTGGAGGGGGTGGAGCACAAGTCAGCCCGTAACACATGGGAACCCAGTACATTCAGGAAATCCAGGAAGGTTCTACAGCAGGATTTTTTAACCTTGACAGTTTTGTTGGGGAAAAGGAGTGACCCCATACATTAAAGAATGTTTAGCAAAAACTTGGCTTTTACCCACTGAATGCTAACAATACTCCCCAGTCCAAATTATGAGCACCAGAAATTACCAGCTGTCCTCTGGGCTTCAAAATCATGCTCCACTCACCTCCAGAAATGCTGCCCTGCAGGACATTCGCTAGTGGACAATGGTTGGAGGAAGTATTTCTGAAGAAGAAAGGTCTTTGCTGATGCCTACCCCAAACCCACTGCCACTGAGTCATCTAAATCAGGGTCCTCAAACTTTTTAAACAGGGGCCAGTGCACTGTCCCTCAGACCTGTTGGATGGGCGGACTATAGTTAAAAAAAAAAACTATGAACAAATTCCTATGCACACTGCATATATCTTATTTTGAAGTAAAAAAGCAAACAGGGCAAAAACACCTGGCAGGCCACATGTGGCCCGCGGGCCGTAGTTTGAGGATGCCTGATCTAAATCCTAGCTACCCTATCGGTTCCCAGGGCTTGTTTTGTGGACAGCTCCAAATGGTAAAATAAGAGGAATGGGCAAATGAAATAACTGGTTATCTCATTCGAATTCTCAGGTTACAGTTCAGGTTAGACTCCTGCCCGTTGGACTTGTCCATGCCCCTTTAAAGAGAAATGTGCACCTTGAAGCCAGTCTGCTTGTGCTGAATAAGGTGTCTCGATATAATTGCCAAGGAAAGAGCAGGTCTGGCCTGGAGCTCTCTTCCCAAACATATTTTAACTTATTGAATCTCTGGGCTGGCTAAAGTTGTTTGGCCTTCAGCCTGCTGGTTTATATCACTGCCCGAAGCAGGAGATTATCACTCAGAAATACATGGCCTCACTTTTATTGGAAAGATATTTATAGGCCCTGCTTATACTCTATATGAATATGTTTAAGGTGGAGGGAGTATATAATCAGGATGGGTATAAAGTCAGATTATTTCTACCCAGACTTGCCTTTTTTCAATTTTGAACAGACAAGAATTAGCTGGTGTGCTTAGAATTCAGAAATCTAGTGTAAAAAGGGAACTTTAGAGGATCTCATGGGGGGGGGATAATTTGGAGTACTGGACACTTCTGGGTAACTTTGACCTTAGCTCTATGATCCTGGGTATTTAGAAGGCATATCCCTCTCCTCGCTTAGTATGACGATGTTCATTGTTACCTCATCTGGTGCATGAGAAACAACTAACATGATACCTGCCTGACCTACAGCAGAAGTCCAGTACCTGAAAGCTCTCTCTTTCCATTGAGTGGTCTAGCTCATCCCCTTTCAAGCATCCTGAAGAGATGGTCCCCTAGAAATCTGGGGCTACCCTCCCCTGGATTCTTCCTTTCTCCTCTCTGTTCCAAGTGCAGTTGCTGTCAGTTGATGCCTGGTCACGATTCCCTTGTCTTCTCTGTGTTCTCCTCCTCTTAGTCCCCTTCTTTTGCTCCCTCCTCCCCCTCCCTGTCCCAGAAAAGACACTCATCTTCTGCACACACACACACACACACACACACACACACACACACACACACACACACCATAGTTTATCAACAACCCAAACACCAAACTTGTTGCTGCCCACTTGATTCTGACTTATAATAACCTCATACGTATCAGGGTAGAACTATACCTCATAGGTGGCTGATTTTTGGGAAGTAAATTGCCAGCACTTTCTTCCAAGGCACCTCGAGGCAATCGTGAGCCTCCAGGCTTTCAGTTAGCAGCAAAGCACGTTCGCTGTTTGCAATACCCAGCTGCAGCCAGAGAGAAAGTCTTATTCCCGTTGAATATATTTTATTTCTCCTACAGGCTTCTGAATGGCATGCTGGCTCCCCTTGTCAGTCTCACTTCTCTTAGGCCTTACTTTGCACCTGTCCATAGGATCCGGTCCACCAGGCCCTGCGTACTCCCTGGCATTCCATTCCCCTATGCTGTGTGAGATGCTACTCCTTCCAACCCTTGGCCATCCATCAGACTCCTACTGACTGATGCTCAAGGTCCAGCCACCTTCCAGAGCATCTTCTGACCCACATCCTACTTGCCCTCCCTTCCCTCCCCATCACCTCCTCACTGTGACACAGCCTCACACACATTTCTCCTCTGGCATGTGTCACGCCTTGTGGAGGTGAAGGTTGTTGTGTGTGTCTGTCTTCCACCTTAGAGAGGGAGTTTCTAGAAGGCTCTAGAACCACCTCTTATGCATCTCTGTGTTGCCAGCGATTACCACTGACCTGATGCTGCATCCCATGAGCATTTGATGAAGGAATCTGCTTGGCTTGGATCTCCACCGTGACGGGAAATTGCACAGCATTGAAAAATACATTCTCTTTTCATTTGATTTTTCCATGAACGTTTTGAAGCCCCCTCAAATGTTGTAGAAACCCTTGGTTATGCAGCTTCGGGTCAATAAGTGGAACACAACCATCATCCTGTAGTAAAGTCTCTTTAGGGGTTTCTTTTCAGTTATCCACGTGGGACCTGATTTACAGGTCGCTGACCCCTTAGCTCCTTGGTTGGGATTCTTTGTGGCTTGTGAGAGGCTGGCTTAGAAATCACACCAGCCTCATGATGTGTTATGCCAGCCTGGTGGACTTCTGTCTGAAATGGAATAATGTGGTAGGAAGCAGGCAAATTGGCTTGCCTTTACTCCTGTGCTTTCTCTGTGATAAAAATAATAGCTGGCACTAGTGAGTGCTTCCTTACTGCCACCGGGAGAACTGCCTCTCCTGAGACTGTTCCAGGCTGTGGGTATTTAAAGAGACCAGATGGCCTCTTCTTTCTCCCATAGAGGAGCTGGTGGGTTTGAACTGCCAACCTTTTGGTTAGCAGCCGAATGTGCCATTCTTTTAGCCCTAGACTTATGCAAACCCTGCCTTCCTCTGTTGCTTCTGAACACATCTGGCACCTACTTGCATGACATTCTCCATGTGGTCCAGGTCATCTGTCCTTCTGAAGTCCAAGTTTCTTCCATCTTTCCTACAAGGACCCAGGAAGTGACTTTGCTAAGTGCAGTGCAGGGATTGGAGGCAGTCTCTCAATGGTGTGAGCGCCTAGACAGGAGGCCATGTGGCCCTCTCCTGGGGTCAGAAACGTTTGAGTGCTTTGAAACCATTCCCAGGCCAAGGAAATCAGAGTCATTTCCTCCCACGAGGAAAATTCCCCTGAACTCCAGCCACCCAGGAAAGGTCAGCTCAGCCCCAGAGTCCATCAAAGCCTCAATTTTATCGAAGTATCCTCTCTAGATGCTATTTTATGTGCTATTAAACAGAACAAAGCAGCTCGCCAGTAAAATCATCCACAATAACAGCCCATTAAAAGCTTTCCTTAATATGGAACTTTCTAATTAATGTAAATGGGGTGCAAAGCTTGGAAAGCCAAGTTGATTCTAATGTTCAGAAAGTAGGTAAAATAGGAGTGGTTCTTATTTTTCATTAGCAATGTGTTAGGGAATCTAATGAAATCTTTATGGCTTGGATATATTACCAGGAGGAAAAAAAGTCACAATTGCTTTGTTTCCTGCCTCATTTCTCGGCCACCTTTCTCTATAATAAATATTGCTATGCTACGCATTAGATTTGGGAAAATAGAATTTCCTTCCATCCATGCAAAAAATGAGGCATGTTTTTTTTTATGACTGAGCACTCCGGTGTTCCCAGAGTGCTGGTGATGGCAGGAAACTGAGTCAAGCTTCAGCTCACATCCCAGCTGTACGCATGGACACTGAGCCTCAAACATGGCGTGGAAAGATCTAGGCATTGACATCTTATTCCCTCCCTCAAGCTCTCAATCTGTTCTTTTTTTTCCTCCTTGTCTTTCTGATCTCCTTTCTTCCCTCTCCCGCTTCTCCTGCCCTCATTCTCCCTGAAACAATTCCTGAGCACAGCATCCGTCAGAAGGAGCCCAGTGGCCCAGTAGGTTAAGCACTGGGCCACTAACCCACAGACTGGTGTTTTGAATCCATCAGCTGCTCCACGGGAGAAAGATGGGGCAGAGTGCTTCTGTAAAGACTGACGCTTTGGAAACCCTGTGGGACAGCTCCACTCCGCTCTCCAGGCACTCTGAGCCCCACTTAACTCAGTGGCACTGCTGCATATCAGTCAGGTGACACAATAGCAAACCAGACCCCAAAAGTCACAAGTTTAAAGGTGAAAACAGCACTCATGTGTCACGTTGCCTCTGATTTGTGGTGGCCTTCCGTATAACCACGGGGAACCTTGTCCATCCCCATGCTGTCTTCGTGGCCTTAGTTCCGTTGAGTCCGTAGCAGCTGCTGTCCGGGAAGTCTTGCGGTACGTCCCGCTCACTCTCGCCTGGCCCCAAAGTCGTTCAGATAATTCAGACACAAAGTGAGCGGCCATGCTGGGCAGCGCAGACCCACCAAGGACCTTTCTGGGGGTGTCATCTTTAGAGAACGGATGTCATAGGCTTCTTCCGGGGACTGACTGGTGGACTTCAACCCCCAGACTTTGGAGTAGCAGTTAACTACCTTATTGCGGCACCCCATGCTGCCTTCTCTTGCTAGTATACGTTCGATACCAAGAGCTTTGCCCTGGACTTGGACTGCGTGCCCGTCGGGGTGACCAGGGGAACAAGGTCACTCAGGGAGCAGTTGCTATGCCTAAGGGACCTGATAACAACAGAATGGCCAACTGGGCTTGCTTTGGAAGCCCCTCTACCCCTCGCCCCTGAAATAACAGGGCACTTCTGCTTACGTTTGATTGGTTGAAGCATGCTTTCTGGCTATCATACCTGATTTCAATGGGGTCAGAGACATTTCATCCTGCAATGAACCCAAAGTGCTCCTCCTCTGACCCCCCCCAACCCCAATCAGTGTGCTCATGTCTGACAACCACGGGAATGAGAAACACTCTGGTGTTGGGGACTCAGCAAGGAGAGAGGGAGACAGGAAACAAGCAGATACAAGAGAAGCCCCATGATGGGCGAGACTCAGAAGCCTTGGGCTACTTGTTCCTTCGCCCTCCTCAGCACGGCCTTTCCTGGAGGCTTGCCTGCAACATGAAGAATGCCCTCCTTCCTCTTCCCCAGGAGAGCTGCCCAGGCCCTGCCCAGTTCTTCACGTGCTGTCCCCACGTGCAGACTCCCTTCTACAGGGCGTAGGTGAGAAGGACAGACCTGTAAAGTCCACTGAAGAAGACCTGTGGCAGGCAGGCCTGAACAAAGGGAGAGAGGAACCCAGGCAGGGATCACCCTGTGCGTCAGTGTCTGTCCAAAGCACTAGGACCAATGTGGACTCAAACTGGTCTGTCACACCATCACTGTGAGTTCCTGGTGCATCTCAGGATCGGAGCCCCTCAATCAGGGCTCCATCACCTGAGAAGGTAAGGAATTCCATACCAGCAAACCTGGGCAGTGGAGAGAGAAACTGAGGCAGGAGCTCCGGACACGGTAGCCCTGAAACTTAATGCTCCCCTTAATCTTCCAGCAGTAGCTCAAACTGGGCTTAAGTTCTTAGTGGACCACTGACCATTCCCCCTCAGTCTTTGGACAGGATTGAGATGGAGATTTGGGGAGTATGCCCATGAGTGTGAGGGGAACCCTCTGTGTTGATGGGCCTGCCAGGCAAGGCAGAGATCAGACATGCTATGTCCCTTGGCAACAAGCCTTTTCGAAGCCCAAGACATTTTGAATGCCCTGACTGCCTTTATAATCACGTTCCAATCAGCTTCATGGAATTATAAAATTGATTATCCTGCTGGTCTCACATGGGCTTTGGAGCAAGGCAAAGGTGCACCTTAATTCTTCGTTGAGCTCATATGCTGATTTGAGGAGACTTTAGCTTTGTAGCCCATTCCCAAGAGGAAGGGAGTTCAAATTGCCTTGAAATTACAATTTATGAGCATCAAGCCTCAGCCAGTCTGTTTCATTTTCTCAATCACCCAGCCAGGGCCAAGTGAAAGGAGGCGGCCAGCATGTTAACTCCTCTTTGGGAGCATGGAGGAGAGGTGGGCTGAGAGAGTGAGCTCCAGCTGCCTGCCCTGCCCAGGCTTAGGCTGCCCGAGAGATTGCAGAGAGGGAGAGACTATGGAAAGCCTGGCTGTGGGTGCCCACACCTTTGAGCCTCCACACAGGTGGTGTGATTGAGGTGTCGGCATCAGTTGAGTTACACTAAAGTACCCCTCCTAGTTTTCCTTTGTTTTCATTTCCTGTCTTGAACTATTTGGGAAGGTCATGCTCCGGAGGAAAGCGGATAGAAGGGATCAGGTATCAGGCATCAAAGAACAAAAAGTCATATCATTGTGAATAAAGGAGAGTGTGGAGTGGGACCCAAAGCCCATCTGTAGGCAACTGGACATCCCCTTACAGAAGGGTCAGGGGAAGGAGATGAGCCAGTCAGGTGCAGTGTAGCAACGATGAAACATACAACTTTCCTCTAGTTCTTAAATGCTTTCCCCCCCACCCACCCACTATCATGATCCCAATTCTATCTTACAAATCTGACTAGACCAGAAGATGTACATTGGTACAGAAAGGGACTGGATACACAGGGAATCCAGGATGGATGATCCCTTCAGGACCAGTGGTGAGAGTGATGATACCATGAGGGTGGGGGAGAAAGGGGGAACCGATTATAGGGATCTACATATAACCTTCTCCCTGGGGGACGGACAACAGAAAAGTGGGTGAAGGGAGACTTTGGACAGTGTAAGATATGACAAAATAATAATTTATAAATTATCAAGGGTTCATGAGGGAGGGGGGAGCAGGGAGGGGGGGGGGAAATGAGGAGCTGGTGCCAGGGACTTAACTGGAGAGCAAATGTTTTGAGAATGATGATGGCATCGAATGTGAAAGTGCACTTTACACAATTGATGCGTGTATGGATTGTGATAAGAGTTGTATGAGCACCTAATAAAATGATTAAAAAAGAAAGAAAGAGGATAGAACTCGGTTGTGTGTTTCCTCCAATAAAGTCTAGGGCAGTGACCAGGAGCTTGCTGGTTGGAAGAGTGGCGCGTACACCACAGAGAGAGAAGATAGCACGTGCCAAGGCACAGAGGCCCTTATCTCAGCCCTAAAGAGTTAGAGAGAAGACAGAAGACATGTATCCGGGTATCTGCTACACTGATGAGACTACAGCCCAAAGACACGCATATCCAAAATGCACTGCAAGGCCAGGTGTAGGCTGAGTCACGTGTGGCACAGACGCACAAGTTGGGTCATGGTCCCCTTGGAGACTTGTTAGAGCAATTGGCTTAATGTCCCATCTGTTGACTCGTGCCTGGAGTTCACCGGGGATTTCTTTCTCCTCTAAATGGCTTCGATAATGCTTAAGTGTTAACGGACCCAATATACTATACTAATTGTTGACAAGCCCTGAGATTGAGTGCTCATTGTCTGTCAGAACTCTCCAAAAAGCTTTGCACAAATTACTTTATTTCATCGGTCCCCTCTCTCAAGAGGTGGACGCTAGCACCTCCCTTCTACTGATGAGGACACTGAGCCTCAAGGAGCCGAGCAGTTTGCAGAAGGTCAGACAGTCGGTGGGGTTGAGATTTAAGCATAAGCTCACAGACCCAGAGTCCATATCACACCATGGTGTCCCCAATGGTCTTAAGGACACAGAGCCCCTTTGTGGTTCCTAAGACAGCATTCACCAAATACAGATTCTGTACACGCTCTGTGTTAAGTGTTGGGAAAACAGGTCTGAGCGAGGTGGCAAGTGGCCTCCTGTCATGGAATTTACAGCCAAGTGCAGGAGAAAAAGATGAACAAATGAAAAAGTAATAAACCAAACAGAGAATTTCAGATTGCAATGAAAAATAATAAATTCCATCAAGAAAGAACGTATCATAGCTCGGGGGAATCTTCAAAGCAATGCAGCCCAATTTATTTTAACCACCCAACTCCTTCCATTCATTGAAGCCAATAAAAGAGAGCAGCATGCTCAGGATTACAGGGTACGTTTGCCCCTGGCCTAGAACACGCCTCTGAGAACCCCAACACATTCAATAGATACTTACTTGGAGCCCACTGGATACCTCCTCCTGTCCAGGCACTAGGGTGCCCTCTCTCTCATGACCTTTCTTCTCAACTCCGCTGCCTGGAAGCTTTGCTTCATTTCATCAGGGGTCAGTTCTACGGAAAGGCATCCTTCACTTCTATTTCCCCCAGAGCTCAGCTCGTGGCTAAAACACATCTGAGCAGGACTCTTCCCTTCTTTGAATGATCAGACGCCCCTGCCGTGAGCAGAACCGTGACGAAGGCATAAGTGAAAGGCTCACGAGGCCCTCCAACTTCACACAGTTCGAGGACGTTGGTTAACGGTTCTACAGAGTGACATGATGTTCTGCCACCCTATGCGCTTGGAGCAATGAACTCACACAGAGTAGATTGCCTTTGGGGAACGGCAGCTAGATGAAATAAAGAGAAGCAAAGGGTCATTGGCTAACTTCAACACCCCTACCCTGAATATAATGACCTGCTTCCATTTTTTTCTTTTTAAGACCAGTGTGTCCTTGACTGCCTGCCAGGAGTCCCATGGCATGGTGCTGAGACTTCGCAGGGCAGACTGCAGAGGCAATAAATAAGGAATGTCCTATTTATCCCCTCAAGGTCTAACTCCTACCATCAGGTGTGGCCAGGCTGCTGTAGACCTGGGGAAGACCCGTCTATTTGAGCAGCTTTCTTTCCGTTTAATTCACATGTCGTCTCCACGAGCCTGGCTCTATCATTTGCCACTGCCCTTCCTTGTACGTATGCTAGCTCATTTAATCTTTGCAGCCACCAGGCGCATTAGGCACCGTGATATTTTCATTCCCATTTCACAGATGAGGGAACTGGGGTTGAAATATTGGGCCCTTGATCTATGGTTCCACAGCTAGCAATAGAAGATTCAGGATTTAAATTCAGGCAATTTGGCTCCAGAGTTTGGATTCCCAACAAGTGTAATACATCACATCTCTTCTTCCTCCTATGCTGCCCCCACCACCTCTGCTGCTCATACACTCTCTTTACTGCTTTGAGTGGAACCCCTAATAATCTTTCTGTACTATTAGTTATGTTAATACTGTTTTTATTGCTGCTCCCCTACTGATTGCTGCCACAGAATTTATAGCACTATTACTACTGGGTCTATCTATACTGCTGTTATTACAAATAACAGCAATAACAGCACGGCCGCTACTGTGCCAGGCTGGCTTCTTCGTTTCTCCTTCTCCCTCTCCTCCAAAACCATCGATGTTGGGTGTCCTAGGCCTTGACATATAGCCGTGTCGTCTACAGGCATGATTTACAGATGGGAAACGGAGATCTGGAGCTAGGAAACGCATCATCTCCTGCCAGGAGGCCGACACGTGGAGGACAACTCTTAAAGTTCCATCAATTTGTTTCAAGTCCAGTGGTACTTCCCCACTGAATCAAGGGCTCACTCATGACTCTTTAGAACCTGGCTATGCCAACTGTGGCCCAGGTACCAACAGCACCAGCTTATGTTAGAAATGAAAGTCCCCAGACCTAAGGAGCCAGGGTCTGATTTGGTTGTCCATTCAACTTTGGGAAGCAATGGTTTAGAAAATGCTCATAAATCCATGGTGACCTGAACCCTCAGGATTCCATCAGAAATGCAGCAGAGGGTGCTACCCCTACTTGGGTCAGGGCAAGTGGCTCCAGAGCAGTGGGTATGAGTGGCTACCATGTTCGGTCATTTTGTGTCTGTAGCAGGAGGCAGATGTTGCCAGAGGTAGGGGACCGAGGGGAATTGTGTGGAGCTAACCAGACAAAGGTCCCAGGGTAATCCTGACTGTGTGGTCATTGACCATGAATTTAGGGAAAATGTGTTAAAGGTAAACAAATGAATCTTTTGGGGATTGTAATGAGGCATGATGGACAAGCATGGATGAGCATCTCATACTCTGTGAAGAAACCTTATGTTGTGGGAACAGAAGCCTTGAATTCCAGATGGGATCCTTGCCTGAGGATTTCTGGAACTCAGTACATTCCTTGACTAAAGGTGTGCCCAGATCTGCCTCTTGGGCTCCTAGAGATTCCCTTTGCTTCTCTCTCACAAAGTCTACCCAAAGTCCGACGCCCCGCCCCCTCCACCATCACCAACCCCCAGTGCCCCTCCACCATCACCAACCCCCAGTGCCCCTCCACCATCACCAACCCCCAGTGCCCCTCCACCATCACCAACCCCCAGTGCCCCTCCACCATCACCAACCCCCAGTGCCCCTCCACCATCACCAACCCCCAGTGGTTTAGTGTTTTCAGTCAGGCCTTTCAAAGGGTCATTTTGCTTCCACTCCTTGCTGAGAATGTGCCCATCCATCCCGGATATACTGAGTCTGAATCTGCATTTTTAACAAGATCCCCAGATGATTCCCACAAAGAGCCTGGGGATCTTGTTAAAATGTAGCTTCTGACCCTATGTATCTGGGGTGGAAATGCAGCCAGTGATCGTCGTCTGTCTATGTTAACTCATAGTGACCCGGGAGGAGGTTTCTGACTCTGAACATCTTTACAGGAGCAGACAGCCTCATCGTTCTCCCCTGAAGAGGCTGGTAGGTTTTGAACCAGCGACCTGGCATTTAGCAGCTGGCTTTCCTAAGCCACAGCACCATCAGGGTGCCTTTGTTCGAGCAATGGTAAGGGCTATTTACAAGTCTTCTTCCTCTCCTGGGCCTGGTGCATGGAGAAAGGGCAGGCTGGCTGGGAAGGGAAGCATGGTAAGCACAGCACTGGGTCAAGGGATCAGAGGCAGGAGGTAATTGTCAAAGGAGCTTGGAGACAAATAGATGCCAGACTCTCTGCTGCTCTTGATCGACATCTTCTCTTTACGTGGATCCAAGCCATCACCATGTGCTCATTCTGTAGAAAAGAGAGCCTGGCTGTGTTTCTCTCTGACTCGAGTCTGGAGCTGGCTGCCCTCTGTGGAGAGCTGGAACCCCGTCTGTCTTCCATGTCCTTTTGTGATCTGATGCCTCCTGGCCCAGTGCCCAGCATGTCCCATCATTTTCCAAACTGCTGGGGCTTCGACATTTAAAATCTTTCCCTCGGGTTCTTCCTTCTCCCAGCAGTTCTTGCCCCCATCTTCTCGGGCGCTTCAGACTTCTATTTCATGCCAGGAACCACTTGCCATTGGGTTGATTCCCACTCACGGCAAGGGGAATGGTGCAAGTCACAGCACATTCCCTTGTAACCTGGAAGGTCAGGTGGTCAGTTCACCCAGAAAGCGCTTTGGAAGAAAGACCTGGCGATCTTCTGAAACACCAGCCACGGAGAGCTCCAGGAAGCACGGTACTCCTCTGATACACACAGGGTGTCGCCATGAGTCCGAATTGAAGATGGCAGCTGGTACTGATAGGCCCAGCAATCATGCCCGGGTCTGCCCATTGGCTAAGTCCTGGAAACGGTCTTTCTGAGGGAACTAGCAAGAAGACGCAGGGTTGGCAAGATGATGCGGGTTCCTGGGGAGGACTGTGCACAAGGGGGCTTCCAAAAGTGTGTGGGGAAAACAGGAGGACAAGATCATGAAATCGCTCCATGCACGTTCAGAGGCCTCTGTGCCCTTCTCTTCAGGGACGCGGCCATGTTGGTGGCCGAGAGCCACCCCATGGTGACACTTCCAGACAAACAGCTGGACAGTCTGGTGGGCAGGAAATGGAGCAAAAACGCAAATCTCCATGAGGGAGCCATTGATCACTGTCACCACTGGCAACCGGCTGTGGCCCGGTGAGGGTCCATTCTCTGGAGGAGTTCTGAGAAAAACAGTGTCTTCCTGCGGGCTCTGAAGAGCGTGGGGAGGGTCAGACAGTGTGAGGGAGATCTTTCCTGGTGACATTTTGGAGGCGGCTTTGCGCATTGCGCAGAATCAACTTTCAAATATTTCTGCTCCTGCCCTGGGAGCCTGAGATGGCTGCTTCTCCCCTGCAGGGCGGGAGCGCTTCATCGGCAGCTGGGCCATCTCCTGTCATCTCGGTCCCCTTCATCACTGTTTGCCAGTATAATTGGGGCTGCAATTTCCCCCATCCATTGTGATAATTCGCTGTTGGCAAAATTCAGTCTTTGGGTTCTGGACCATTTTAATTTGTCTAGCTTGCCTCTTTTTCCCCCTCAAGAATTTTGCAATTTGTGTGTCCTCAGATGCTCTTTTGTTTATGCGGTGGCGGCTGCGGCTTGCTAAATCTAATGGCTTGCCTTTGGACAGCAATGCTGCACACGAATGGCCTAAGGAGACCCGTTGGGGTCACTAGGAGGGTACAGGGGTGCAGACCACATCGGAGATACTGACCGAGGAAGGGGTGAGCACAAGGACTAACTGGAGGATGATTCTGTGGCATTTCAGCAGGAATGTATCTGTTTGTTATGAAAACCTACCTGCCATCAGTTATCACCAATAAAACCTTTTTTTTTTTTTTGGTAAGTCTAGCTTTCATGCATCTCTGTACTCATAAGGTTAAAATTTTTTATATACTTTTGAACTTTCTAACGGGCTCCTGTCCGGGATGTGTTTAGTACCCAATTACAGCGAAGCCTTGAAGCACGTGGCTTCACCAGCACGCGTCACCAGCTCCTGCTGAGGTTTCTGCTGCTGCCGGTATTTTTGTAGTTCTGATTATGTCAGAGTGTCCACTGGTTTCGCTACAACATTGTGGGAAGTAGTACTTGTGGAATTGTGTCCATAACCGTCTTTAATTTGGACAATGAAGCAGGAATTAAAGGATACGGAGAAGAATAAAGTAAGTTTCCCCTCGGTTACTAATCATGTTAATTCTCAGTGTTGTAATCCAAGGTAGAAAGATGATACAAAACCATTGCATTTTAGGGGTCACGTCATCTTAAAGATGCATGTAAGCGATCGACAGCCATGTCATGTAGGGTTCTATGGCGAAGAGGGGTCATACACACGACTCACGGCTCTGTGTGGACGAGAAGGAAGGAGGTCCGTGTGGTCCGTGTGGCACGTGTGGCAGGGTTGGGGACAGCACCATGAGTTACGGCAGCCCCAGGGATGGCCTTGAGAAGATCTTTCCCCTCCTGGCTGTCTCACTTCCATGGCACGGCTCTTTCATCCCTTCATGTGAAATTAAAGGATCCCAAGGGGGCTGGTTAAGCGCCTGGCTGCTGAACAAATGATCAGTGGTTTGAACCCACCGGCTGTTCTATGGGAAACCGATGCGGAGCCCTGTTTCTGTAAGAACCACACCCTTGGACACCCTCTGGGGCAGTTCCAGTGGGACCTGTGGAGCCGCTGTGATTCTGAACCTGTTTACCGATGAAACCACCTCCCTGTCTCCATCTCACCTCTCCCCCGCTTCTCCTCGGAGCGCCTGCCTCTCACTGCCCGGCTTTCGTTGCATTGCCTGTCTGTGTGATCACCATCTGTCTCTGGGCGACTCGAATGTCGCCTCCCCAAGGGCAGGGACTTTATCTTGCCGTTCAGTGAGCAGTCAGTAAATGTTGGTATAATGCATGACTCCCCTCCCCCCATGAGATACATACTCCTTCGAGTGACAAACAGATTGCTTTTTCTTCAGAGATGGAGGCTGACGTTGTGTCAAATATCTTTGGACATCTTTTGAGATGGACTTCATTGTAACCATCTGGGAATTCCTGGAGCGGCTGGTGTGTCTGAACTGCCAACCTCGCGGTTAGCACTCTGATGCTTATCTGACGACACCATCAGAGCTCCTAATAATAGGGGTAGCTCTTTAAAATCAGTATGCTGGTCTGCAATGTTGATGCTGCTTACACAGCTAAAACAACGACCAGTTACCCATCAAAATAGGAACACTACAGCCCAGCATGCTTGGACCAGAGTCCTGGGATGCATTGAGTCAGCCCTCAGCTGCCAACAAATGGTTGGTGGTTCAATGGGGAAGAGGTGGATGTGGCAGTCTGTTTCCATAAAGGATAAAGCCTTGGATTGGATTGGACACCCTCTGGATCCTGCCCTACGGGGTCACCATGAGCCGGAGTCCACTTTCCTAGGAGGCTTCCAGGCTTGAGATTAGCCCTAGGAAAAGGTGGGTTATTATGTGTCATTGAGTTGATTCCGACCCCTAGTGGCTCTGCGACAGCAGCACTTCCCCTGCGGGTTCCGGGCTTTCCTGACCATGGGAGCATGCTGCCAGTTCTGCCGACCAGGGAGCTGCCAGTGGGTTCACACGACCATCCTTACAGTCACCCCCGAGCATGTAGCCACTGCACCCCGGGACATCTCAGACAACAGCCCACCCACTATACGTGAAACAAGCTGTGCACCCACATCTTAGGCAACGTTGAGTAGACACACAAATCCAGCGACACTCATGTAGGTATAAGCAAGGACTTTATACCAAGAAGGCATTATAGATCGAGATAGCATCCCCAACCTAGTCCGACACAAGTCCGTGAGTCCAATACTAGTCCATAAGTCCCTCTTCAGACTCACGCAGCCACATGCAATTCCACAGAAGACTGGAAGCAGATCACAGACTGGAGGGATCGGAAGAAACATGCAGGGCCCCCGCAGCTCTCAGTGGCAGAGTCCCAGTAGGCAGGAAGGCCAATGGCAGACAGAGAGGTCCCTAGAGTCTTTCTTAGAAGACCACACCCCTAAGGAGGTCTCTTTAGACTGTGGCCTGATTGACAGGCTGGATTCCACCCCTACACTTTCCCACGTCTTCGAGTTGACATACAGTCATCTCATGACCACAGCCCTCCCTCATCGTAGCAATACTTGAAGTCATCACTGTAAGTTCTTCATCCTTTGAAAAGCAAATGTAGATCACTTGTTTTAATGTGTGTTCTTGATTTCTCCCCACTGATACTTTATACCTTGGTGAATTCCCTACATGTATCATGCACCTCCCCACCCCCATCTGTATTTGAATCTGTTTAATTATTTGTACGAACTTTTTCTATATTAAGGACTTCTACTTTCTCTACCATATAGATATTTACTTGTATTCTGCTATATGGTTTCCCTTTTCATATTATTGATTGTAGCCTTTAACATTTTTAAACATGACTTTATCCTGTCGCGTGGATTTATTTTGTTTTAACGTACTTTCCCCCCATTTTGTTGTGTTTCCAAGAAGTCTAGTTCAAGGATCAATCCAGTTGCCGCCTTTATTTACTTCTAGGTGTGTTATGATTTTGTTCCTCCGTAGTTGACCCTTAACTGAGTGAGCTCACTTAGTCTAGACCTAGATTTCCCTTGGGCTTCAGAACCCAGGACCCTCTCATCTGTGAGTCACAGAAAGCAGAAGAACCTGGCTCTGGGAGTGGGACGGGCCGCTGGGTGGTGCAAACGGCTTGTGCACTCAGATGCTCACCGACAGGTTGGAAGTGGGGGTCTACCTTAAGTCTGTCAGAAGAGAGGCCTGGTGCGCTACTTGTGGAAAACCAGCCTTTGAGACCCTGTGGAGCACAGTCCCACTCTGGGATCGCAGTGAGTGGGAGTCAGCTCCAGGATTCAAGGAGTGCCGTGCTGGAGGGGGACGGTTGGAGCAATGCTTCTGATACAGGCTTTCCTTGGCTCTGACGAGAAGTGGGATTCTCCCCCCGCATGGATCCCTGCATGTTTATTTAGATGTGGGCAGGGGCAGCGTGAGGCCCCAGTGGCTCCCAGAGGACACCATTTAAGGGAACATTCCCTTGAAGCTGATGACTTGCAAGAACCTTCTATTTTGCACCTAAGTTCCATGCTTGCTTCACCCTGCTCCTGCTCCTGGGGGGAATCTGCTCCCTAAAGAAGGCCTTGGCTCCTCCTCACCATCCTGAGGTCCTTTCTGGCAACAATCTACCCCAAGCTGTGAGGGGGTCTCCCTGAAACCCCTGGCCTGCACCCTTCCTGGTGCACATCTTACTGGTACCATTCCTTCCATCCAGGGTTTCTGAAGAGGCAGGGCCCGACATTGCAATGAGTCAGATGCTCAGAGCAAAGCTGTCTGGGGGAGACTGACTCTCTCACCTCCTACCTGCTCATCACCCAGCTCCCCCCCAGCCACCCCCCTCCTCGCAGCCCTCTGTAACACAGGGTAAAGCCTACCCTGCCTGCCAGGTGGGGCTGTGGGGCTGTGGTCGGGGTCAAGTGAAGGATGCATTTTGTGTATGGCAAAGCTGTGTATGTCTCTTGTTGCCGCTGTGCATGATTGTGGGCACCAGCTGGTTTATTTTAAGTCTGAGGTGACTGCTGCTGGCGAGTTTGAGCCTCTGGGCTTTTAGAAACAGGGACACAGATGATGTGTCCTTTGGGGAACATGATGATCAAAAGAGGATTCTGTTCCCTTCACGTGTCCAATCCGTGGCAGGACCCTGCCAGTTTTCCAATTAAAAAAATCTAAATATTTAGAAACCCTAAGCCCTTGCATGGAAATAAGGATTAGGAATGAATATTTATGGGTCAGCCATGCCATAACCGGGCCCTTGTTGTGCTTCCTGCGGGGGCTGCACAAAGAAAGCTGCAGCTACTCCTGGGTCAGGGGCAGGAGCCCGCCCCTGCGGTGCAGCCCAGCCCTGGGCCTTTGGTGAAGTCACTCCCCATCTCTGAGATGGTGTCCTCAAAGTCAGATCGGAAGAGTGATACTTAGCTCAGGAGGAGCCCCATAGTACACCGCTTAAGAGCTCAGCCGCCGATGCAAAGGTGGGAGGTCCAGAGGAGAAAAGATTACAGCTTCTGGGCCAGTTCTGCTCAGTCATACAGGCTTGCTACGAGCCAGAGTCGACTCCACAACACAGAACAGTACTTCTGTCGTCATGTTACCTCTACAAGTCAACTAAAACCCTAGCGCAGTGCCAAGCACACAGTAGGTGCTCAATAAAAAGTGAGTGGCCTCTCCTTTCCCCCTCTTGGTTGGAAGCTTCTGTCCTCTTACCTGGCTAGAATGAGGCAAAAGTCTTGGTGTTCTCTGTTCACCACATAGATAGAGACCCTCTAAATTGAATTAAGGACCAAATCGAGCAAACTCTGCCTTGTGTTGATCTTCATCATGGTCTGGCCTCCAGTTTTCCTCTCTTGGCTCCCTCTTTAATTGCCCTCTTCAATCCCAAACAGAGCTGAGGTCTTGAAGGGGCTGCTCCTCCCTAAAGGTTGGACTTTGGGTTCCTTCCTTACATCTTGAACCTCTAGGGATGCAAAACCCTGGGGGGTCTCCGGGGGGCAAGGTCTCTCAGCTAACCACGCCCTCCAAGTGTCCTCTTGAGTAGCTGGTCAAACTTCCAGAGTTGGGAGTAAGGGTTGCTAAAACTACAGATGCCCTAGCCACATTCTCAACCAACCAATATGGACCTCCACACTACCGCCCACCCGCTGTGGGAACTTCCTTGATGGATCCCCGTCACATCCCCTCGTTCATCTAGACAGGCAGAGGAAGGCGAAAACCAAGCAGCTCACCTGCACACAGCTAGCAGTACCTTCCTTGATGAAAGGACCAATGCTGAAATGTGCTATCCAGTGTGGCTGCATCTCCTGGCACTCTTGCCCTTGACACAGGGACTGGGATGGTTTCCAGGCACTGCACTTGATGTTTTAGGGCCGGAGGCCAGCCCTGAGCACTGGACCTGAGATTCTTCATTCATTCAACACATGACCACCAGAGGATCTACTGTCCCCTTATGCTAGGGGGCTATGGACACCACAGCAGACCTGTTCTTGTTTCCAGCTTGCTCAGAGTTTGGTGAAACCCAAATCCATTGCCCATGGAATCATTGCCAACCCTTACTGACGTGGTTAGCTCACTACCCCATAGGTTTCTAAGGCTGTAATTTTTATAGAAGCAGACTGCCACATCTTTCTACTGAGTTCAAATACTGACCTTTTGGTTAGCAGCCAAGGAAGTTCATAGAGGAGCACAGAGATCAGAATGCAATCTCATGCACAGGGCCGGATGTGAAGATGTGTTTCAGACGGGGCGTTCAAAGGAGAGGGTCTATCGCTCCTACTGAGAAATTTTCTATAAGCAACGCCTTTGCCGTTGCTGCTGAGATTGCCGTGGGGAAAAAACAGGAGAACAAACAATGTGTGGGACAGAAGACTGAGTCCTTGGTGATTGGACCCCGAGTCACAAAGAAAATGCTATTAAATAGTGTCTTTTAATCAATGAACCAATGAGGCAAACAGATTTTCTCCCCCTTACTCCCAACTCCAGGCCAATCAGCCCATCCGCACCTCTGGTCAGATTAACCGCGTCTGTAAGTAACTACAGGAGGTGCTCTGCTGAGTGGCCGCCTTCCACAGGGATGCAGTATGAACGATGTTCCCTAGAGTGGGAAGCATGGTAGTCCCAGTCCTCTAAGCATGGTGGTCCCCAGTCATGTCAAATTGGACTTGGGGAGGATGGCTTCTCTGAGGGAATGGCAGTGGGGCCACGGACTGACGGCAGAGAAGGTGCTCGTCAGCAGAAGACAGAGAGCCTCGGAAGAGCTCGTTATGGAGAAGGAACGGCAGGCAAGTATGTTCTGACCTGGAACATGCAGAGCCAATTCCAGGTGAGGGAAAGGTCAGTATGGCAGGAAGCAACAGCAAAAGGGCTGTGTCATTAGTGAGCCGGCCTTCGAGTGTCATCGGGAGTCAGACCGTGCAGGTCTGAGGCTCTCCTGCCAGAGAGTTGGCTCTATGCTCAAGCAAAATAAAAGGATTCACATGGGCACAATAATACTGGCGGGTAGCATTTAATGAGTGCTTCTGTGTCTAAAGCACTGCGAAGGGTTGTCCAGCAGCATCTCAGTGTTTCTTCATTTGGGCTTATGAGATAGAGACTGTCATTGTCCCCATTTAATAGGTAAGGACATCAAGGTAATGAGAAATCAAGCAACTTCCCCAAAGTCTCATGTTGACAAGTAGTCAAGCCCATGTGGCTAACCACTGCAGAGAGCAGCCTCCCATTTTTAAGAAGGGGTGAGGAGATGCCAATATTGTTCTAAAGGAGCAAGTAGAAATACCAGCCCTCCGTTTCTATTCCATTCCATGGGAACACCCAGCCCTGTGTCATGAACACAGTCAGTCTCGGCAACCTGGCTTGCCTGTGCGTGTGTGTGTGTGTGTGTGTGTGTGTGTGTGTGTGTCTCAACGGGCATACATGATACCTGGCACAAGTTTCGACCCCTGTTGCAGCCGCTTATCTGGAGCTGGTGCCGGGGGATCCGACAAGGCGGAGAAGTCCTTATCAGCCCACACAGCTGCTTCCCGGGCTGTTTCCCCGGGGAGTTAAATGGCAGTGAAACGAAGGCATCGACATTCAGTTCCATTCCCTAGACAAGCCAGGCTGCCTTGGGGGGAGGGGAGGGGCAGGAGGCACCCACTTGAATTAATGTGGCTGAGAGTGTGCATTTTGGGTGCCTCTCTGGCTCCTAGCAGGTGGGCTGCAGGACTTGAGTAAAAGGACCATAGACAGAAAGAGAGGAGGTGACAGAGAGCCAGCTACTGAACTGGGGTCTCAGCATCTTCTCATTGCTTTCTGAGGAACGGGCAAGGGTGGAGGGCCAAGCGAGGTGATTATTTAGATGAGGTGGTCTCATCACAGAATTCTACATACTTTTTTAAAAGGCCCAAATCCCTCAAAGTACTTCAGCTTGGCTTTCCAGACGGTCCTAGGCAGTGGATGGAACATGATTTGGTGGCGTGGTGACAGGGCATGTAATTGGAAAGTCAAAGACCCAGATTCCTCTCTTTGTTTTCGCCACAGTCCTGCGTTCTTGCATCGGGGTGCCCAACCCACCCCTTTGCACAAAGCACTTCTCTTTGTTTGGCTGATGTATGGCTAGGTTCAAACGGTGTGTGTCCTCAGGTGGCAATGGGGTTAATTCTAGTCCCCACCCCTCTGGTCCTTTTAGCTCCAACTGCCTTGTCCTCTGTTTTGGCTTCCGCCAGTCTCTGTCATGGCACCTACTCAAGGCCAATTGGAGGACGTGTCTATGGCATTCATGACTCAGAAATTATGACTGTGGTGGAAGGGATGGGCGAGATGGCTTGGGACACATAGGTTCAAGGTGGAAAGGGCGTTAGACAGCACTGAAACTCCTCAGCGGCACATAGTCTCTATTGGGTTTTGGAGATGGGAAACACATTAAACACATTTCCCATACGGGTTTCTTCTGTTTCTCAACCTCTTCCATGGTGCCTGAATTCTCCCTCCTCTGAAAACAAAGTCGGATCATTTGTGACTGAAAGAAGCAGAAGCAAAGGGGCTGTCACTGGCGACGGAGGACACCCACCCAGGCTAGGGAAGCCACGGGCAGTCGGTTGAGTGATGCCATCGCTCCTAACCAGTCGCACAGTGGTAGGATGAGCAGCCAGTGCCAGCAGGCCTCCATGGGCATGCCTCGATATGTATGTTCATAGCACGCCAAAGAGGATTGCAATTGTTGCCACGTGGGCACGTGTCTTTCATGGGGATCTGCATAGTTTTCAAGGCAGAAGCCTTCCTCTGGATGAATGGATTGATTCTTTCCACCTCCCACACAAAATGCCCAACACCTTCTGGTTGTGCACCTCATCTGGGAGAGCGTCTCCAAGGTAACCCACTTCATTTCGGGGGTGAGGGTTCGTGAGTTCCAAATCTGGATGGGTGGATACATTTCCCAGTGCGGCCCTCGTACAGAGTTTATGTTGCGCTAAACATTGCCTCCCTCGACAAGGACAACACCGCGCCTGGAAGTTTGGCTTCTTCCCCCTCAGAAAGCCTTCGGCATCTGAGGACCAGCACAGAGCTGGCCAAGCTGGGTTGGCAAAGAGGAGGCAGGCTCTGGACAAGATGGACTGACACAGCAGCTGCAATAACGGGCACAAACATCAAACAATGGTGAGGCAGTGCGTTGCTCTGTTCCACGTAAGCATGGGAAGAGTAGAAACAGACCCTATGGCACTAAAACAATACCAACAACAAAGAGTTCCGTTCTTTCAAGCCAGGTCTCTCTGCCGGGTCTGTCTCAGCCCCATGCAGCTCATGCCTGTGGTGGCTCCTTTTCACCCGATCGGAAAGCCTAAGGTTTTCAAGAACCCGCGGCAGTTTCAGTGACCCCACTTCACCGCTCAGACCCCATTTCACTCTTCTTCCCTTTGCTGATGGGGCTGCAGCTGTGACACTGAACTTGCTGCCGCTCCGGTCAAGATCAGGCGTGGTCCCAAGTCCAGGCTCTTCTTCACGCTCTTCCCTCTACCCAGAGTTCTTCTCGGAGAGACCCAATGAGCTCACTGCGCACCTGCCCAGAGTGCCAGCTCAAGCCTCCTGCTCCCAGGGTGCCCAGACTTCCTTCCGCCTCACTACAATCTGCTTCATCCTCAGGGAGCTCCCGGGTGGCATCAATGGTTCACGCACCCGGCTACAGACTGCAAAGGGTAGAGTTCAAATCCACCCAGTGCCACCACAGAAGACAACCCAGAGATCTACTTCAGAAAAAGTGGCACCAAACAACCCATGGAGCACACTGCCACACGGGTGGTAGCCCAGGGTCAGGGTTCACTCACAGCCACCAATTTTGCAGCAGCCCTCTCAGGCCCAGCACTCCCTTCTCTTTTGTGAGCTTGGTTTTGCTCTCTGTAACACTTACCATCTACTGCTGATTAGCCGGCCTGTTAGCTAGCTGGCCAATTTGGTCTGTTTATTCTCTTTTTATCACTGCCCCCACGACTTGAAGGCAATGTCCACTCGGTCCGGGGTCTTTTATCAGTTTGAGTACTGAGGAAGTTAGTGTATTGTGCCAACCTGGCCTATAAACACATGTGGGATTAATTGAAGGGTGGCGGGATAAATGGCTCAGTGAGCCTCACCTTTGGGGTTCTCAGGTCTCTTGCTTTGTGATGGTTGAACCAGGGTGCAGCTGTATTTTAGCCAGTACCCTGTTTCAGCTGGAAAGTCTCACTTCCTGCAAGACATCTCTGAGGAGAAGCCACATGGACCTACCCCGATGCAGCCCTGGGTGCTGGAGCAGCCGTGTGAAGACCCCTGCCAGAGCTGATTTGGCTTTCTTCCTGCAGTCGGCATCACTGTGTGTGTTTTGTGAGATGGAGGAGGACTTTGTGGATTGGTGTCGGACATATGGGTTACTGTTGGACTTGTGGACTTGGGCAGCACTGGGTTGGGATGTTTTCTTGATGTCCACTTAACCTTATACATGAGTTTCTGTGGATTTGTTTCTTTAAAGTACCCAGACTTATACAGGTACTGATACATCTCAAGTGCCTGAAATAACAGCCAGAACTTCTTAAGTCTCCATAGATATTTATTGAATGAGCATAGCTCAAAACTCAGACTCAGTGCCATTGAGTGGATTCCAACTCAAAGTGACTCTAGAGGACAGAACAACCTGGTTCCTTTGGGGTTCTGAGACTATGCATCCTTACTGGAGTAGAAAACCTCATCTTTCCCCTGGGGAGGGCTGGGTGGTATCAAACTGCTGGCCTTGCCATTAGCAGCCTAACATGTAACCCACTACACAACTGTCAAAAGATCCTCTTTTATGTCTTCCGTTCAGTTCTGACTGACCTATTTGATGTCAGGGCTCTCCCAAGGCCTCTTGGGCACATGTATGAACCTCACAACGTACCTTGCTCCTTAATGACAGTCACCTAGATGCCAAGCATCCTACATCTGTGCCCAAGGTCAAGTCTGGGCTGCTAAACCCTCCAAAATCTGCAAGTTCTTCCTTTCACTCATACCGAGTCTTTACTGAGATATTTAGCAATGATTTCTTTCTGTTCTGAGCCCCCTTCGTGTAGGTGGGGAATTGAGTTACATCCATAAAGACACACAAGTTTGAAATCCAAGAAGTACGCTTGAGTTTGATGCCAAAAAAAGAAAGAAAGAAGCAGCAGCCAACCCCCAAAGGCCTTTTCCTTCTTGGTTTGCAGCTTGCTCCCCCCGCAGCGTTTGACTCATTGGTGTGGCCATTAACGAGGCGTGCTTCTAGAGAGCCAACTGAGTGTTCGCTCCATGAGCTGTGTCTTGCCAGGCCCTGCTTAGGACCCTAATTCCCCAGCATTTGTGATGAGCCCCACTCACACGTGCCATGTAGAGCTGATGAAGGAGCTGAGTGCAATCGCCTGGCTGTACCACCCATGTTTCTACAGCATGGCCCAAAGGCAGACAGGTGTGCACTGTGAGAAAGAGGGGTGGAGGTCTTCATCTCCAAAAGTGTTCTGGATGCTTTCTGGATGGCCCCAGTTATTGCCTCTTGGACACGTCTCACTCAGATAGGACAGAACTGGACAGAGAGGACTGAAGTGTTTGATCAAAAGCTCTCCTTAGGAGCCATAAGGGCAGAGCTGAATCCCTGTGGCCAGCAGGAAGGGGTGTGGCCTACCATTGGAAGTAGCCTCTTAATATCTAGAAAGAAGCAGCATGCCCCTGGATGTCCAGGAACCTGGGGGATCAGATGTCTCTGTTTATCCATAAGGGACATGGGCTTTCAGGAGGGGGAGGATAAGACCAGAGTCCACAGTAGCAGCCTTCCAATTCCAGGGTGACCTCTGGGAGGACTTGGAATCTGCCCTGATGCCTGGGCAGAGATAGTAATTCTGGGCCCATCTCTCTTCCCTCATGGGGAGAAGGAGACTTGGGATGCCCCACTAAGGTGACCTCAGCGAAGGTGGGTGTCCGTTAACAAAGGGTGGGGAGACATTGATGCTGTGGCACACATGTTCCGTGCTGCTTATCCCCCAAACTGGATGGTTGAATGGCAACACCCCTGGTCCGGACCCGAGTCAGGAAGCAGGCCTGGAAGAACAGTACCCGCCCCTGGCACCTGCAGGCTTGGCGAGTTCCCTGGTGGAGGAGGTCAGCTAGTTTCTGGCTGTGGGAGGGGTGTTTAGAAGCACCCCACTCATCTCAGTGATTACCCACAGTGCCGTCCTCAGCTCTCCCAGATGCTGCCCCCAAGCCCAGCTCAGGCCACCCACTCAATAATCTTCACTGTGCAGAAAAGAACCAAGGGTTCTTGGTTCAGAATGCTACGTCTTGCTCCTTGGAGGCAAGGATGGAGAGACTCTGTCTGACATGCTTTTGACATGTTGTCAAGAGAGACCAGTCCCTGGAGAAGGACTCAGGCTTGGTAACGTGGCGCGGCGGTGAAAAAGAGGAGGGCCTGTATGAGATGGATGGACACAGCGGCTGCAACGACGAGTCAAACATAGGAACAATTGTGAGGCTGCGACAGGACCAGGCAGTGGTTCGTTCTGTTGTTGTGTTGTGAACATGGTCAATTTGAGTGACCAGCTCCAGGGCACCTTGCTCTAGGCCAGGACTTTTCAACCTGTGAGTCACAACCCCTTTGGGGATCAAATGACCCTTTCACAGGGGTCGCCCAGTTCATAACCATAGCAAAATTACAGTGATGAAGTAGCAATGAAAATAATTGTTATGCTTGGGGGGTCACCATCACATGAGGAGCTGTATTCAAGGGTCATGGCATGAGGAAGGTTGAGAACCACTGCTCTAGAGTCTACACCACACATTCTTAACAGGGGTAGCTCCCACAAGTGGGGAACATTGGTACTTGAGGAGGATGTGGCATAAAAGATCAGAATTTTATGTATAAAGCACAGATTAGTACATACAGCTATTCATCTGAGGGGGCTTCAAAACAGTCACAGAAAAATTCCCTTGTCTTTCACTTCTATTTTCCACAAACTTTTTGAAACTCCTTCATATATCTGTGGTGTTATATTTGTATGGTATGTTAGTCCAGGTTGACCAGAGAAACAAATTCATAGACATACTCATATATGTATAAGAAAGCGCTTTAGCTGATGGTGCCCAGCTATCAAAAGATACAGCATCTGGGGTCTTAAAGGCTTGTAGGTAAACAAGCAGCCATCTATCTCAGAAGCAACAAAGCCCACATGGAAGACGCACACCAGCCTGTGAGATCATAAGGTGTCGAAGGGATCAGGTATTAGGCATCATCAGAACAAAAAAAATCATATCACAGTGAATGAGGGGGTGGGGCATGCGGAGTGGAGACCCAAAGCCCATTTGTAGGCCACTGGACATCCCCTTACAGAAGGGTCTTGGGGAGGAGATGAGCCAGTCAGGGTGTGATGTAGCAATGATGAAACATACAACTTTCCTCTAGTTCCTAAATGCTTCCTCCCTCCACCCCGCCCCACTGATCCCAATTCTACCTTACAAATCTGACTAGACCAGAGGATGCACACTGGTACAGATAGGAACTGGAAAAACAGGGAATCCAGGGTGGATGATCCCTTTAGGACCAGTGGTGTGAGTGGCAATACCAGGAGGGTGGAGGGAGGGTGGGGTAGAAAGGAGGAACCGATTACAAGGATCTACATATAATCTCATCCCTGAGGACAGACAACAGAAAATTTGGTGCAGGGAGACATCCGACGTGCAAGGGAGGGGGAAAATGAGGAGCTGATGCCAGGGGCTTGGGTGGAGAGCGGATGTTTTGAGAATGATGAGGGCAATGAATGTGCAAATGTGTTTTACCCAGTTGATGTATGTATGGATTGTGATAAGAGTTGCATGAGCCCCTAATAAACGATTAAGAAAGAAAGAGCTTTATATATAAGAGCAATGGAATATTGAGAAAACATCCCAGCCCAGTCCAGACCAAGTCCATAAGTTTGATGTTAGCTCATGTGTCTGATACCAATCTATAAAGTCCTCTTCAGACTCACAGAACACAGGCAATGATGCCGAGTGGAAGAAGATCAGAGTGAGAGAAGATCGCAGGCCAGTGGGTGGGAAGTCTTGTGGATCCAGTGGCAGTGGAAGCATCTCAGCGCTGGCAGAGATCTCCCCGTGGCTTCTCCAGTTCCCAGGACATAGGGTCTATCAGCATAGTGCCATGTGTCTTGTCAGTAGAGGGTCTCTCTGGGAGTCAGCATAGAGCGAGAGTGTCTCCCACATCCAAAGAGGAACTACAGGAGTTCTCAGAATCCTTAGGAGAAGGCCATGCCCACACAGAGGCCTCAATTGATATATTCTGATTGATAGGCTAGACTCCACCCCTACACTCTTAATCCTCAAATTGACACCAGATGATGTAGCTACCACATATTGGTGAGTAGTTAGGAAAAACATGTCTAAGTAGGTTTCTGAAACTAAATAAAAAAGAATAACCCCTGCTGTCAAGCCCATTCTGGCTCATAGCAACTCTACAGATACTGTAAATTTTTTACTGGAGCAGACAGCCTCAGTTTTCTTCCGAGGTGTGACTGGTGGGTTTGAACTGCAACCCTGGCAGTTAGTAGCCCAATGCCTAATCCACAGTGTAATCAGGGCTTTTAACAGGTGACAATGGTGGGGGGTGGAAGGAAAGGTGATGAAAAGTCTAGCCCAACACTGTCCAGTTCCATAGCTACGCATATTAAAATGATTAAAATTAAGCTATACATCAGGTTTCAGACAGTATGAAAAACAAAATGGGAAACATCTCATTAATCGTTGTGCTGATTGCATGCTTAATCAACATTTCAGATACATTGGCTTCAGGACATTATCAAAATAAATTTGACTTGCTTTTTCTTTACTCTTTTATTTTGAAAACTAGGCTGCTGTAGGAGCCCCAGTGTTCAGACAGAGCCTAGGGATTTGTTCCCAAACCTTCCGACTTCCTCCTCAGGCTGTTTTGCTATCCCTCGCCTACATCTTAGGAGAAGACGCACTTCCTGTGTGACCATAGGCGTACATTCAACCTCTCTGCTCTCCTGAGAGCATCCTGTCAAGGGAGAAACTCATCCTCCTTGTGAGATTCTGTTCAGGGCTCCAGGGAGCTTGGTGTCCCTGCAGAATCAGAGAGTCCAAGACCCATTTCTCGGGAAACGACAGTTCCATAAATAGCAATGTCACCTGCTGTGCACGTGCTCCTAAGGAAATAACACAGGGGCACGGCTAGAGAGGGACCTTCTCACTGGAGACCGGCGGAGCAACGTGTTAGAATACATGTTCCTTTTAACCAAGAAAGGTGCAGGGGGTGGGGGTGGGGGAGGTCATTTTTGTGGACCGGAGTGCATAATGAAGAAAAAAATATATTTTTACAAAATATTTCCATAGCAAATAGGGGCTAATCAAATGTCTCAAAAACGCTGCTGTGCTGCATGGAATTGATGCACCAGTCGCCAACCTGCCCGCCCTTTTCTTCCTTTCCCAAAGCCTAATTTCAGGGGGGAGAAAATCAATTCCACTGTAATTTCAGGAGGGAAACCCAGAATGAAAGAAAAGTGCCTTAGAAGGAAGCTTCTGCCTTCAGCCTCCTGCTGACCTGGAATGTGTGATTCAGTGATTGATCGATGGCTTTCTCTTCCAAAAGACTTCCCCAATCTGGCTCCTGCCCTTTCTCCTCCCACAAGTAGGTGGGACTTTCCAAGCAGGAAGGAAAACCCTCCCAGGGGCTTGGGGAAAGTCGTCAATCCTCCAAATTTACTTTCACCCCAACTCTCCAGGACTTTGGTCTCCACCTGTCCAACTCTAGCCAGGCCTTTCCTAGACTTGAGGACAGTCTCTCTCCAGCTGTGCCCAGCAGCAATAGGTTCCTACAACTGACTGGTCTCCCGCCACCTGGAAGCAAGACTGACCCATCTTGATCCTGGCAACAATCAACTGGGGCTGAGCACGTGGTCTCCAGAGTCACACTCCCGGGCTCTGAGCCATGAGAACTATGGAAAGTGGCTTCTCTCCCTAAGCCTCAGTTTCCTCACCTGTAAAATGGGGATAATAACAGGACTCAGCCTTATAAACTGGGAGGATCAAATGATCGCAGAGTAATGCATGGGAGGGGCTTCCGCATGGTGCCTGGCTAAGGCCGAGAGGCGGGAAAGATGAAGATGGCTGAGACGCCCTGCTACAAGGAGGTAGTGAGAAGAGGGTTTAGTTGGCTTCTTATCTTGAGGTTCAATGAGTCAAGGGTAGACCATTATCAATATAACCTACTTTTTTTTGTTTGTTCTCTTCTGAAACAACGTTTTGTCCTGAAATTGTTTTAGGCTTCCAGAAGGCTGCAAAATCAGGACAGGGAGTTCTGTTATACTGGTCACCCACCTTTCCTCACATTAACCAGAGTATCATGACTGGCATCAGGAAAGGAGCTCTGATCTGATACTATGAGTGAATCCACTTGAAGTGCATGCGTTTTCCTACAAATGTCCCTCCTAGGAACCTGTATCTGATCCAGGATTTGACGTTGCACTTTGCTGTGGTGACTCCTTGGTCTGCCTCAGTCTGGAACGGCTCCTCCCTCATCCCACGTCCTTTCTGACCTTGATGCGTTGAGAGTTCTGCTCAGTGCTATCCAGCCGCCTGTCAGTCAGTACACTGTCCAATAACTTGACTTTGTCTCATGGGGTTTTTTATGATAAATTGAGATTACATTGCATCGGGGGCAAATATGCCACACGAGTGATATTATGGCTTTCTCAGCGTATCTGCTAGAGGCACGGGGATTCTAGATATCTCATTCCTGGCAAAGTTAACTTTGATCCCTTGGTTCAGAAAACCAAACCAAATTCACTGCCGTTGGATCTATTCCAAGTTGTAGCAACTCATGGGGCAGGTAGAACTGCCCCTGTGGGTTTCCAAGACTGTAACTCTTTACTAGGGTGGAAAGCCACGTCTTTGTTCCCTCGGAGCAGCTGGTGGTTTAGACTGCTGACCATAAGCCACTATATCACCAGTACTTCTTCGCTTAGGAAGGGAGCATGCATTTACTGAGCATCTAATATGCTTCTTTTCTGAGATACAACACTGATGATGGGGTTATCCATGCTCTCAAGAACTCTCAACCAAACCTCAAGCAAATGCACTGCCACTGAGTCTGTCCCAATTCATTGGGGTTGTTGTCAGGTGCCACTGAGTCAGTTTGACCCATGGTGACCCTCTGCAGAACAGAATGAACCACCCTACGCTCCTGCTTTATCCTCACAATGGTTCCTGTGCCTGAGCCCACTGATGCAGCCATTGTGTCAATCCAGTTCACTGAGGGCCTTCCTCTGTTTCACTGCCCTTCCACTTTGTGAAACACGATGCCCTTCTCCAGGGACTGGGCTCTCCTGACAATATCTCCAAAGATTGTAAAACTAAGTCTTGCCATTGTTGACTCTGAGAGGAACTCTGGCCTTACTTACTTCTTCCAGTACAGATCCGTTTGTCTTTTTAGCAGTCCATGGTACTGTCAACATTCTTCTCCACACCACCATTCAAATGCACTGGTCCTTCTACTGTCTTCCTGCTTCACTGTCCAACTGTTACGCCCATATGATACTAGAGAGAATTCCATGGCTTGGGTGGAGTGCACCTTACTCCTCAAAGTAACATCCTTGCTCTTCAGTACTCTAAAGAGATCTTGTGAAACAGGTTGACCTAATGCAATACATCTTTTGATCTCTTGACTGCTGCTTCCAAAGCATTGACGGTGGATCCAAGTAAAACAGAAACCTCAACAACTTCAACCTTTTCTCCACTGATCCTGATGTTACCAACTGGTCCACGTTGGAAGGAGTTGGGTCTTTCTTCCATTGCGTGTAATCCCCACTGAAGGCTACAATCCTCGATCGTCATCAGCGAAGGCTTCACTGGCTCCTCGCGCTCAGCAGGGAGGCCGTGTCACCTGCACACCGCAGGTTGTTAACAAGCCTTCCCCCAGTGCTGGTTCCCTAGCTTTCTTCATATACTCCAGCCTCTCTTCCATTCCTTTGTACCCTTTAGAACAAAGTAAACTGCTCCCTGCTGTTTCCAAGGCGGAGCGTCTTGATGGGAGCTGACAGACTCAAGTTTCTCCCACGGGGGTTTGGTAGGTGTGAATCACTGATCGTGTGGTTTGCATCATGCTTATCCTAGAGAGCCAGCAAGCACATCAACAAAAGTCCTCACTGCCATTGAGCTTGTTACTCATAGCAACCCTGAAGGACAGGGTACAAGCACCCCCATAAGCTTCCAGAGCTGGACGTCTTGACTGGAGGAGAAAGCGTCATCTTCCTCTGGAGGAGCAACTGGTAGCTTGAAACCACTGACCTTTTAGTCCGTACCCAATATGTAAACCACTGTGACACATGGGTCTTTAAATGTTCAACAATCGTATTGTGCTCGCGGATCCTCGGCATCAGATGTTTGCCAGGGCAGAATAGGGTGGCTCGTCTCAGCTCCACGGTTCCTCAGTCTCGCCTGAGAAGGCTCAAGTGGCTGTGGGTAACCCGACAGTTGAGCTTGGAATCATTTAGTTGCTTCCTTCCTCAGCTGCCTGGTGACTGGACTGGACCGGGCTCAACTGGGGCTATCAACTGGGGCAGTGGTTCTCAACCTTCCTAATACCACGACCCTTTAATTCAGTTCTTCACATTATGGTGACCCCCCAACCATAAAATTATTTTCATTGCTACTTCATAACTGTCATTTTGATACTGTTATGAATCTGGTGACCCCTGTGAAAGGGTCGTTCAATCCCCCAAAGGGGTAACGACCCCCCAGGACGAGAACCGCTGAACTAGGGCATGTGCCATGGCATCCTCCTGTGCCCTGTGCTTCCTCCCAGTATGCTGGCCTCAGGGTTGGCAGACTGTTACCCAGCAGCTCAGAGCTCTCGATATCATGAATGTCTCAATGGAGAAGACAGCCGCCTCATCAACATTTATGACCTAGTCTCAAAAGTCCCACAGTCATTTCTGCCATGTTACATTGCTTGATGCTGTCCAAAGTCCCCCTACTCTCAAGAGGAATGGTGTGTGGACTCCAACTCCCACCAAGGAATTGTGGCCATTTTTAATCATCAATGGAGGAGCACTGGTGGGACTTACTATTTCTGCAGAGTTGGAAACTCACGCACAAGGGGATAGAGGCATTGCCAACTGGGCCTCATCAATTATTAAATGTGTAATTGTTGAGTGCCAATAATGTGCCAGCCACGCAGGGACCAGATGGCACGGATGCTCATCAAGTCCCTTCTGGGAAGCAGTAGGCCAGGACAGACCCTTTGTGAAGCCTTGTGGTCTGACAGTTGCAAGCACCCCTAGCCAATCTCCCCATGAGCTCCTGTCCCACAGAGAAGCCAATGGAGGGGCCCAGGACGAGGAGGCAGGATGGAGGGCAGCAGGGGCGGAGTTCAGGGTCTGGCGGAGGCAGGCAATATCCTGGGCTTTTTTAGTCCCAGCTGGACCGCATCCAGGATTTGTTACATTTTCATTCTTAATCCTCTTTTACTCAGTAAACCTCTTTGACTCTTGTCCTGTGCCAGGCTGGGAGCTTGGCAGATCCAGCAATAAGTAAATAGAATGCTGGCCTTGCCCTTCGGGAAAGCTCCCCCCAGGATGACTCTGCCAGAAGGGCACTGGCATGGCGACACTTGGTCCCAGCCGCTCTCACATCTCCATTTCAAAGCCAGCTGGAGAGGATGAAGGCATGAAGCTTAGCAAGGTAACCAGCTTAAACTCGGCAGAAGCAAAATCAGCTAAGAGGGCAGACCGGAGGCAGGCCGCTTACACAGAGGAAACCAAGCAGTGTCATCATGCAGACAGAAGGACAGTGGGAATATCACTAGACAGACTCATTAAGCAAAGAAGGTTTTGGTGAAAATAACAAAATCATAGCACCCCGGACACCCCAGCATGAGATTAAAAGCTGAACTGGGGCTTGGGCTTCATATTATTTTGCTCATGTTATGACAGTTTAGGAGACAGTTTAGAGGGATCGGAGTTGATGGTGACTTGCTAAGGGACTGTAATGGAAACCTTTAGAAAGAGTGAAACTGTCAGCAAGTCCCTCCCATGGGGGGCAGGGAGGGGAAGAGACAGCAAAGGGGTTGTTAGATTCAGGGACCTGCAGGGTTGGTAAAGGGAACTCGGGGTGGGGCGGTGAAGCAGACAACCATGAGGGCGGCTAGATGGTGAGCCCTCGATCGATACCTGTTAGTTCTATGATTATCACCTGCTGGCCCCCCTAGTGATTGAGGCTGCCGGCTGGTGGGTTCTGAGGACCCTGAGCCAGCTGGATTCTGAGCAGTTTGCGTTTCCCTAGTGTTTGATTCCCCAAGGCACCAGGGAACCCATCTGAAGTCAGAGCACAGGGTATTGATTGGAAATCAGCAGAAGCATGTTGGGCAAACAAGCCGACTTCCCCTCCTGCAACGGCTTTCTGATCAATGGCGACCGAGAAAGTTGACACGTGACTAGAACAAGCTGCCTGCCAGGCAGCAGCTGGGCCATTATGCTAGTAGTCCAGGGCCTTGTGCCCTGAGTTGGTGTTGGCAAGGCAGGGACAACCCAGAGGCAGCAGACCGAGCCCATGAGTGTGTGTGTGGGGGGGGGGGGGCGGGGGGTAAGGGGGGAACCTCTATCCCTGGAGGTTGGGTTTGTGAATCCTGGTCCACCTGTCCAGGACTTTGTCACTCTCTGCTCCACGTGTAAGCAGAGGACCCGGCTGATCTGCTGACACACCAGAGCCTTGGCCCCACTACTCTTGCTAAAACAGATCCTGCCCACCCCCCTGCCCCCCAGGTTGGGACCCCTCTCCTCATTCCTGGGCTTCTGCAGCCCCAGGAGAATCAGGTCTTGGACCATAGAGCAGCTTTTTCCGTGGCATCCAGTCTGAGGAAATGCCCCACACCCCCTTCGACTCAGAGCCATACATGGACCCCTTTATTCCGACATTTCTGGGGACCTCATCCTACTCCAGTCATGGCTCAGATCCCTTCTCTTCACTTCCTCGGCTTCTGGTCTGAACCTGAGGTAGCGCTCACTGGTGACACAGGCTTCTCCACCGGCCGTGCTGGCCGGATGTCTCCACCATAAAGTTCCGACGTTTCCCTGCCTTGCTCTGCTCATCCCAAGTGAGTCACTAAATCCAGCCCACACCCAAGGAGAGAGGAACAGGCTCCTCTTCCGGGAGGGAGGGATGACAGTGAATCTAATGAGTCAATGTGGGGGAGGCTCTTTGAGGGTATGCAAATATCCGGTTTCCCCTTAGTCTCCTCCACCAACTCTCGCATTCATCAATGACTCCTACCTGCCGCAGGGATGACTGTGGCGTTCCAGTACCTGATTCTCCGTTTCTTTCCAACGCGTCATTTCCAGGGGCACATGGGAATGCCAGCTCACAATTCTCTTGCGTAATGCCTCTCATGCTTTGAGGTCAGCCATTCTAATGGCTGTTCATTAGAAACTCCTGGGAAGGTTTCCGAAAGTATCAATCCTAGTTCCTCCTATCCAGAGACCTCTTTTTATAAACGATCCCCCAGAGAATTCTATTCTCAGCCAGGGCTGAGGGCCACCGGCCTGACTCAATGCAGTCCAACTTCCATGGGAGATTCCTGAGTTCTGTGTGGCCAAAGGAATCCCCATCAGCACCGCTCTTTATCTCCAAAGTTAAGAAATGTGCTGTCTTCATCTCGGGACCCGCAGAACATAGCACACGTCATCACTGAGCATGTGTTGTTGGGGGACAATGATTAAACCCCAAGAGAAGCAAAAACAGTAGCTGTGTTTGCACAAAAGTGGCAATTCCCTCACACTCTCTCCATGGCTCGATGGCAGGGACCAGCTGGACACGTGTCAATCATCACTGTCCATCAGTGATTCTGCGAGTGCTCCGCGCTCTAGGAATAGCAGGGCCCCATGGCCACGAAGTCACTGGCACATGCATCGCAGAGACATCTGTACCTTCACATGTCTCTTCTGAAGGAGCAGGTTTGCAATGTATTTTTACGTTGTTGGGAACAGTTTTTTTTAAGTTACTGCATTATCATGATCCGACCAGAATGCTCCTTAGATGGAGAATTTGATTTGCTTAGCTGAAAAGTAGGGGCACCACCCACCAAACGACTGGCCCAGCAGTCACGACAACAGGCTCAGACACCCCAACCATCCGGAAGCTGGTACAAGACTGGACAACGTTGGCCCACTAGTTCTCGTGAGTCAGGAGCAAGTGGGTGCAGCTTACAAGGGCACACCACGGTCACGTGAAGGGATTGTGTCGAGTTGGCCTCCTTTGATTTTCCTCTGAAATCACCATGACAGCAAAGTCCATGCCTGGAGACACTCTTATGGCTAATTTAAATAATCATTAGTAAAAGGTGGTGGTGCTGATCAGACAGGAGGGTAAACAAATACAACCCTTTATGTGATGAGCTGCCTGGGTTGGTGTTTATTTGATCCGTCACCGTGGTAAGATTGCAGTGTGTTGACGTATCCAGAGTATGGGCTGGAATCCGTTGGAGAAAGTCAGGAACGCTTGGGATGATGGGATGAGTCACTTGAAGGAGCTGATGACCCAAAGCGTTGGGGATGAGGACCCCAGGCTTTATCTCAGAGGGGCGGGGTCTGCATGATAGAGGAGAGTCAAGCTGTTGGTGGGCAAATTGGAACTCAGTTTTCTTTTGTCACCACTAGACGCTGATGTGTATGGATTTTTTTCCTCTTCTTTTTCAATCATCTGGGCCTCCTCTCTGGCTCGAAATTCTTCACTTCTCAGAAGAGTTAAGGTCAGGTTCGCCTGACCTAAGCTTAGTCTTCCTGGTGACGCCCCTGCAGTGCTGGAGGCTCCATGCTCAGCTTCTCATGGGAACGCTGTTGTTCAAACCCATCCTACTGCTGTTCTTTGGTGCTGCCTCGTCGGTTCCAGCTCATTGTTGGAGCCACTGGGTCCATCCATCTCATCCAGGGTCTTGCCCTTCTTCTCTGCCCATCTACCTCTACCAAGCACGCTGATGTTTTCCACGGCTTGGTCTCTCCTGATCATATGTCCAAAGGATGTGAGACAAAAGCGTACTGTCTTTGCTTCTGCCTATACTTCTTCTAAAGACAGAGTTGGTGGTTCTTTTGGCAGTGCGTGTCACTCTCAATATTCCCCAGAACCATCCTGCAAGTGGATCTATCCTTCTTCAGTCTCCTAAAAAAAAAAAAAAAGAACATGACTGGGATCAGGTGTACCTTAACCCCCAAAGTAACATTTTTGCTTTTCAGATGCTGTGCAGCAGATTTACCCAATGCAGTGCGTCAATCGGTCACTTTAGTGCTGCTTCTAAGAGCATCCATTGTGGATCCAAGCAGAACGTAACGTAGTCCTTGACCGTTACATCTTCTCTCCATTACCATGATGTTACCTCTTGGTTGAGTGGTGAGGTTTGGGGTTTTCTTTACATTGAGGTGCAATTCAGACTGAAGGCTGCAATCGTTGATCTTCATCAGCAAGGGCTTTAAGCCCTGCTAACTTCTGCACGCAACATTAGTCGGGGGCCTAAGAAGGGCATTCTGGTTCTGGGAACATAACACAGGAGGGGACTTGGGCATCAGAAAAGGTGCTCGTGAAACGTGTCGTTGTAACTGAGGTCTGAGGGAGGATGCGGGGTCTGTAACCATCAGGAGGAGAAAGAAAGGTGAGCCCAGCTGACCAAGTAAGCTGGTGAGAAGACCCTGCGGATTGGGGAACCCTGGCCCTTTTCAACTCCAGAGTACCCTAGGGAGACTGGGAGGGTCCCAGGAGCCCTGGTGATGTCACAGGTTACACATTGAATTGCTAAGTGCAAGGTCAGCAAGTGGATACTTTCTGCTCCCATAAAGACCGAAAGTTTGGGAAACTACCCCAAAGGGCCAGTTCTACTCTGTCTGATAGGATCAAGAGGCCTGGGAACCAACGTGATGGCAGTGGGGGATGGTGTAGGGGGGACCAGCCCCTGTAGTGTCTTTCGGGGCAAGAACATAGCATAGTCTTAATCCTGAGACAGCTGAGAAACCATGGCTGTCTCCGTTCTAGGGAGAGGAGTGATTGGCTTTTTGTTGTGACAGTTCCCTCTGGCGTCTGGGTGGAGAGTCCATTGATGGCAATCAGGGGAGAAAGTGACACTGATGGGCACTTTGTTGCTCCAGGCTCAGGAGCTCAGGTTCGCCAGACTTCTCTGCAACCTCTCCCCAACCCCCACTCTTTATTTTAGGATGGCCATGCCAACACACCTCTCTAAGCTCCCGTTCCCAAAGAGGATCCACCCCGCACGATTGCACTATGCATTTTATGACCAGGCTCCATGCCATTCTGTCTTTCTCATCCTCTTTCCTTCTTTCCCACTCCTCCTGATCCTCCCCACTAACTTCGTAACACTTGCGAGTTAAATTTTTCAAAGACTGTTTCTGACAAAGCAGTGGGAATTAGATTTGGTGGAGCCTTTCATAAAAAATTGAAGGCACGCTATATTAACATACATTGATTTATTCATAGTGTTTCATTACAAGTAAGTGAGGATCCTGTAATACCAGGAAAGGTTAGGAGAGCAGGGGAACACGGTATATTATATTGACAGCTCTGTGGAGATTGAGTCACTTTCGGATTGAATTTGGAGCTCGGAAAAGGAATTGGCTAGTAAATAAGGCATGAGTTTTACCTCCCTGTGTCTGTATACCAATGCAGTTGCCACCCGCCTGCAGGGAGAGCCAGGGGGGAGTTTTAAGATGCACAGACACGTCTCCTCCACTGGCACACTGAGCTTTGTTGTTATAACCAGGGCTCTCCTCTGACACTGGGGAAAACGAGCGTCCACTGGGGAAAACGAGCGTCCTGACCCCATACAGAAGGTCTGCTTGCCCGATCTGCTCCTCGCTCTATGGCAGGGACTTTTCTCGGTTCTTCCAAGCCTCCTCCACCCCGGGCCTCTGCACTTCTCTCGCTCTGGGATCCTTTCTTTAGCTTCACTCTGTGCCAACCTTCTCTAGGGTCGCTCATTTGTCCCCTGAGATATCTTCCTGGTCACTAGCTGCCTTAATTGTAGGCCCCTCAGAAGCAGGCCCAAAGAGAAGGGACTGAATGTAACAGATTATTTGGCAGCTCTGGGAGTGGTGGCGGGCTTTCCTCCTATGGGGATCCACAGTCAAGGCTCTCGGGTTTCAGAGAAGGCTCTCGGGTTTCAGAGAAGGTGCTCATGAAAAGCGTCATTTTCAGGAAGTCAAAGAACGTATTGTTGCATGGGCAAAGATCTGCTGCCAAAGACCTTTTTATATTGTTAAGAAGCAAAGATGTCACTCTGACTGAAGGCCTGTGTGTGGGCCAAACCATACTATTTTCAATCACCTCATAGGTATTCAACATCTAGAAAATGCCGCCAAAGACCTCAAACCAACTCACAGTCATTAAGGCCATTCTGACTCCTTTGACCCGACTGGTCCGAGTGGAACTGGCCCCTGAGTGGCTGAGACTTGATATCGTGATAGGAGTAGAAGGCCTCAACTTTCTCCTGCTGAGGGGATGGGCTTGAACCACTCACCTGTGCGTTAGCATCTCCATGCGCAGCCCACTGCACCCCCAGAACAAGGAGCAAGACGACCAAAGAAGAGCGGATACTTTTGAATGTTAGCATTGGCAAAGGACTGCCCAAAGGATGAGCAATGCCAGCTTAAAAGCAAGGATGCGGAGACTTAGTCTCAGGTCCTGTGGGCATGCACATTATCACGAGGGACCAGTCTCTAGAGAACGGACAGCATCATACTTGGTAAAGTAGAGAGAAAGACCCTCAAAGAGGTGGGGTGACATGGTGGCTGCAACACGGGGCTCAAACTTAATGCTTGTGAGGATGGTACAGGCCAGGGCACTGTTTCATTCTGTTGGTCTCTGAGAAGAACTGGCTGAAGAATATCTAACAACAACTGCAACCACCACACAACAACAACAAGGATAAGGCAGGAAACACCAAAAAGTGAGAGAGCTTGAAGAAGAGATGGCTTGAAGAAGAGATTGGTTGGCCACCAATGCATGTTTTCCAGCTAGGAATTGGAGGAGGATGCTTAACTGTCCACACTCAGCTGATAACTGACAAGTTGGTGGGCTAAGGTCCCCTGAAGGCACCTCAGAAACAATCTGCCCTTGGTAAGCCTAAGAATCAGTCCACATGGATGCACAGCATCACATCGTGAGTCAGTGGTTCAGTTGTGCTTGGTGCTTTGGGGACCTGTCGAGCTGAATGCCTGGAAAACTGGGCAACCACATAAAACAGCACCTGCAGGACGAGCTCCTGAGCGAGGTCTGGGCACGAACGCTCCCATCAGTGGCTGGTTGGGGTTGCTGGCACCTGTGCGCTAACTACCCAGCCCTTTGGACCAAGCACCCATAGAAAAGCCCTCGGGCAAAGAGAGACAGCTTTACCTGCTTGCCTCTGAGGAGGGCTAGGGTGGGCAGGGGGTACCCAGAGGGATTGCGGAGAACAGGCAGCCCAGAGCAACTGAAAGCTAACAGCCAGGGGCAGGTGGGATGGGTGTGCAGCCTCAATCTCTTCTTGCAAAGGGCCCTAAGCCCTTCCACTCCATGGGGGTTCTCCCCCTCTGCTCCAGCCTCTCTCTTTGGAGAGCCAGGACTTCAAACCAGTCCTGCTTTGCTCACTCAAGGCCAACACGGCAAAAGCAGAACTGACTCAATTTTGCAAAATGTGGGTGACCCAGACAGCCACCAGATAAGGACAAGTGATCTGTGCAAGCTGCATAGCATCCACGTCTCTCCGTGGGCAGAGTCTGAAGAAGCTGCCCTAATACAAGATGGCAACCAGCTACCCTGCTTTGTGCTTCTCTTCCCAGTCCTGGCAAAGGTCTGGGGTCTGGCATCAAGCTCCTGGAAGAGATCACCGGCCATCTTCAGGGTCCCCCATTCCAGGGAGGAATGCCAGTCGTTACTCCAGATCCCCCACATTCCACGGAAACGTGTCTGTTCCAGTTCCCCTATGTTAACCTTGCCCGAGCCAGTTCAAATGGGGTAGAAGCCCAGCTCAGAACAGGAATGTGACCTCGGCATGTGGAATCACTCACTGCGCCGTTTAATAAAGGGGAGAGGAATCGGTCACCTTTCTCCACGACATGTGGTGCATCGCCAGAAGCAGATCATTGCTCATTTTACTTTTGAGATCTAGTTGGTGCGATACATTTCTGCCTGTATCTGACTGTCCTCTTAAGTCAGGGATATTCTTAAGGGAACCAGAAATAGACACAAGTGGCATGTGGAATGGATTGACTTCTCGTTAGAATGGAAGTCACTCGAGGACCAGGCTTGGCTTGAATTCATCCAGGGCCACCAGCAGCACACAGTGTCAGAGCCTAGAATTCAGGAGGTACTCAGGAAATGTCTGCGAGTGCATCAGGAAGGGAATGAATACATTCTTCAATTAATGATATGCATATAGAATGATTGGTTCCCAAATTTATTTAGCCAAATGCCCCCTTTGGGGACAAATAATGACTCAGTGCCTCCCACCCCCGGCAATGAAAAACCTTTTGTGCTAGCCCATGATCCAGGATAAAGTGCAGGCATCTGCTTTTGCAGTCTTCCGGGATGGTTCCAGTGTCCACAAGAAGAGAAGGTGGGATCGCTCCCTTTGGGAAACATTGGTCTAGAAGACGAACCCAGGCTTTGGAGTAGGACAGATATGAGTTCGGTCCTGTGTCTGCAGTAGGATGTTGTTGGTAGGTCCCTTAGAGATGGTTCTGACTCATAGCGACCCAGTGTGCGGCAGAAGGAAAGCCTGCCCAGTCACGCCCCATCCTCACAATCATTCTTATGTTTGAGCCCAGTGTTGCAGCTATGGGTCGATTCATCTTGTCTAGGGTCTTCCTCTCGTGCACTGCCAGCTACTTTATCAACAATCATGTCCTTTACCAGGGACTGCTCTGTCCTGACCAGGTGTCCGAAGTACACCTTGTGAGACAACGTCTCACCACCCTTGCTCGACATTCTGGCCGTACTTCTTCCAAGACAGACTTGCTTGTTCTTTTAGCAACCCGTGGTACTTTCATTATGCGTCCCCAACACAATATTTCAAATGCACTGAGCTTTTGTTATTCAGTGTTTAACTTTCACATGCATGTGAGGTGATTGAACATACCATGACTTGAGTCAGGTGCACCTTAGTCCTCAAAGTAACATCCTTGCTTTTCAGCCTTTTATTAGAGGTCTTATGTGATGGGACCCATCCCTTGTGGCTTAATGGTTACACGTTGGACTGCTAACCACAAGGTCAGCAGTTTGAAACCACCAGTTGCTCAGTGGGAGAAAGAGGAGAAGTTTTACTCCCATAGAGGGTTCATGTCAGACACCCACAGGGACAGTTCTACTCCATCCTATGGGGTTGCTATGGGTTTTGTGTAGCAGATTTACCCAGTGCAATGTGCTGTTTGATCTCTTGGCTGCTTTTTCCATGAGCATTGGCTGTGGGTCTAAGCAAGATGAAACCCTTGACAACTTCAATCTTGTCTCCATTGTCCATGATGTTACCTGTTTGTCCAGTGATGAAGATTTTGACTTTCCTTACATGGCAGTAGGATGCAGAATTTACAACCGTACAAAGCAACATGAACCAATTCCACCGACAGCCACACATGCCCATATACATACAGTGTCTGGTTCCATATGTATAAAGTTAAAAACCAAGAAAATAGTCAGTGCAGTTTGAAGTTGGAGAGGGGAGTGTTAGGGGCTGGAAGAACCCCAGTGGGAATGAACAGCTAAGGTCTAGTGAGGCTCTCTGGCTTGATTTGGGCTCTAGCTACATGGTGCGCTTGCTTGTGTAAATTCATCAAGCTGTATCATTTTTTTGCAGCAAAGTCTACTTTTATAGATGTATGTAAACAGATCCGCATCTGTGTAGCCATCTATCTTTTACTAAAACATCTTTGATATAACAAGCAAGATTAAACAAACAACCAAAAAAACCTGTGTCTGTGACTCGATTGTTGTGACTTAGAGAAGTAATCCAAGTGTGGTCTACCGAAACCAGTGTCAATCTGACAACTGCCTATTACACCCCCATACGTACAGGGAAGGGTGAGAGTATTTAGAAGCATACATGGCGACGTGACATTGGCATGACCTCCGAGGGCATGATCAGTGGATTTCTCTCACTGTACAGAGTATATGTGGACCCATTAGGTTGCTGCCGGACTACCATGACAAGTCATGTGTGGTATAGTTTTTGTTTTACTATTGGTATAAAATGGGTTGGAAAACACAAAACTGGACTGGGCCTTTGCCATTGATGGTTGGAGAGTAATGGGCTTAGAACAAGTTGCATACAGGCGAGTCTCAGGATCTACATCAGTAAACTGGGAACCACTGTCCTGATGCCCATGAGGTTTGGGCTGGGGAGGGGAAAAGACAAATGACCAGAGACCTAAGAAACCGCCCACAGCAAATGCTCTCTATCCATGTGAAGTCTGGGGCCCAGGATCTGGGGTTGTAAGTAAGTCCTCCAAGTCCTTGCAGGCTGCCACCCTTCAACACGGCTGTACCCCTTACTCAGGAGGGGGCTACGGTGCTTTTGAGATGGCAGTGACCCAGGTTGAAATGTGCTCTCAGGGTTAGATACAGCCTTTCCTACCAAGACCGCATAAGAATAAAAATAATACATTTTCCTATTGATGGTTATGTTGGGATGAAAATATGGTGGCTTTATTAAGCTCAATAGAATGAATCACTAGAATTAATTGCACTTATCGTTTGTTTGTTTGTTTAATGGAGCAGCCAGAAACTTTGGGGCTGCATTTGTGGCTCAGGTCGTATTCGGACAGCCTGGCTTCTGAGTGTCCGCAATGCAGCCCTTGGGACCACATGGCATCTCTCAGCTGCCTTTCCTCCCTTGCCCTGGCTGTGCCTCCCTGCAAGCCTCTGCCACATTTCTGGGTGGTCAATGACCTGTCTGTCTGCTGGCATTGACCTGTCTGTCTACTTGCTTGTCATGCAGATCAACTACAAGGCTGTAGGCTCGCTGGACCCGAGTGCCGACCTCTCCAGCCAGAGAGGAAAAGTGTTCAAGCTCCGCAATGAAACCCACCACCTCTTTGTGGGTCTGTATCCCGGGACCACCTACTCCTTCACCATCAAGGCCAGCACAGCCAAGGGCTTTGGTCCCCCAGTCACCACTCGCATTGCCACCAAGATCTCAGGTATGGCTCACAGAAAGGGGAAGGCTACAGAGGACTGGGCTGGGGTTTCTTCCTCCCCATCCCTGGGTCTCCTGGGAGTAGAAGGGGACGGAACTAACTATTGCTACGTGTCCTTAGAGCAGAGGTGATCCACCAGGGGAAACAAAATAACTCTCATCTAGGAACTTCTTAAAGTATATTTTGAAAAAAAGATGTTAATTTGGTGTGATTCACCAAATAATTGGCCACAGGTTGAGATCAAAAGTATACTCTCTTTGCATACAAATTGGTTTGTAAAAAACGGGGCTTGGTGGGGGAGTGACTTGATTTTCAGGCATATTCCTGTCACTGCAGGACACAGTGGAGGTTCTCGTGGAGTGCCTGGCTGACACGTGAATGAGTGAGTGGATGAACGGATGGATGATTGTTACAGGGGTACAGTGGTCCAAGGTTATACCCGGCCATCCTCAGTGGGGCCCCCTCCAGCCCTAGTCAGTGACTTTCAGAATCTTTCTTATCATTTTCGTTTTCCAAAATAACCGTACAGTTCCTGCTGCATGCCTGTGCATTTGACATAGAGCCAAACTTGTGGGGGGTTGTGCTTTCCATTGGCCCTGACTCTGTCAGCCAGGGATCCCCAAAGTAGGCACTGACGCCCCCTGTGGGGCACTGGAAAGTCAAAGCAGATGCCTACACTCTGTCCTGGATTACAGGCTAGAAGACAAAAGCTTTTCATTGCCAGAGGGAGTGCTGAGAAACATTTCCCCCTGCCAAGGGGACTGTAGGCCCAACAAGTTTGGGGACTCTGTTCTAAGCCATTGCCATGTTGTTACACTGCCGCCATCATAAAATTTCAGCAAGTGGATGGACGGTCATTTAATGAAAAGCACCCTGTCGCTGAACAAATTGGCTGTGCTCATGTGTTTTGTTTTTCTTTAAAATAAAATAATGCTTCAATAAACACATGATGAATAAAGTTCCGTTCATTAGTTTGGATTATAACTTTAGGCTTAGATGCTAGAAATTGAAATACTGAGTCATGAGGGATGTGCATTTTAATAGCTCTTAATACAAATGGCTAAATTACCTTGCAAAGGGATTAGAGTTAGTCGCCCTCCCCCTCCGTTGAATATGGGCAGGAGGGGAGTGGAGGCCCATGTTATTATGATTGTTATTATTTGACGTAAAAGAGGAAGAGTTTGTCCTTGTTGTCATTTGCATGGTAAGCATGGTTAACAAGTCAACTGCACTTGCTTCCTATCTTTGCTCAGTACCCACACATCCTGCATCTAGATGTTCATTTGGTGGGGGACTTCCAGGTTTCTGAGAGTTCTGGTCCCATCGTCACCACCCTTATCCAGACTCTACTGTACCTTGAAGGGACGACTGGCAAGCTGGGCATCAGATCCATGATTGCTGAAAGTCCCGGATGCCGTGTGACTTGTAGCTGACTTCCCGTTCCTAACTTAGCTCCTTCTTTGCCATCCTCATTCTCTTCCAAGGGAGCATCCAGGGGAGGGGGCAGGAGTGTGGCGACCTGTGCTGACACACCACCTCTCTCTGTTGCCTGCCTAGCCCCGTCGATGCCCGAGTATGACACAGACACCCCGCTCAACGAAACAGACACGACCATCACCGTGATGCTGAAGCCGGCCCAGTCCCGGGGAGCCCCGGTCAGGTAAGGAGAGCTGCTTGCCTCGGAGTTTGCAGTCTCTGCTGTCGGCCCTGAGTGGGGTTACCCCTAGGACAAAGGTCCCTCCAGGAAGATGTTCAGCTGCCCCGGCCCTGGTCAGAGAGCTAGGAGCCTCTCCCACCACTCACACCATGGAGGATGATTGACGGGGGCTGGGTCAGAGGAAACTCGCGGATGGGGACGTCCAGTGGGTAGAGAGAGAACTTTCTGAAGTATACCTTAAAATACAATTCATGAGTGGAGTTAGGGAGCCTGGAAAGAAGCGTCCTGGCAAGACCATCTTCCCACGTCTTCTTGCCAGCAACCGACAGACAGGTGGACTTGATGAATTCTGGGAAAACACACCGAAACAAAACACCCACTCAGAAATCAAGAAGGGATCAAGAGCTCAGAACTCATCTAGCTGAGACACTCATCTAGTGGGACAGAGAATTGCTCCCAAGGTTGCATCGCTGACCTGTAGCAGGAGGGCTTAGGGTTCAGGAGCGCACTTGGATCCAGGTAACACAAGCATGTCAGCAGCCAAGTTGTCCCAGCATAAGTCCGTGGGTTGGGAGGAGTGGGAGGGATGGATAGCTCTCTTCCACAACCTACATTTGCAGAAGGGCTGTGCTCCTATGCTACCTTGGTTCAGGGCCCCTGGAGTCAAGATTATAGTCCCTTGAAAGGCAGCAGAGTGTTGGGTGGAATGGCTGGCAGCCTGGCCGAGTGCAGTCCAGCAAGGAATCATCAGCATGGGATGGGGCATGGGGAATATAATGTTCCATTCATTCATTTGGTCCATCAGTCAACAAACACTTGTTGAGCATCTAGTCTACATCAGGAGCCCAGGTGGTGTAGTGGATTATTTGTTGGGCTGCTAATCTCAAGGTCAGCAGTTTGAAACCACCAGCTGCTCCGTGGGGGATGATGTGGCTTTCTACTCAGTTACAGTCTCAGAAACCCACAGGGGTCATTCAACCCTGCTCTGTCAGGGTGCTATCAGTCAGAATCAACTCAATAGTAGCAAGTGCATGTCAGGCACAACTTCAGTGTTTGGGATTTAATATTGAACCAACCAGGAATAAATCACATAGTTTACGGGACGAGCCCCAATCATAACTCTGTAGACACCACCCCCTCTCAGAAGAATGCACTTCAGAGGACAGCACTGGGGCTACAGCTTGGGGAGAGGGGTGTGTCGGATTAGAGCACACGGGAGAAACAAAAAGGGATGGAGAGGGAGGAGAGGACATCCTGGCCCACCAAGCCCCAAGGACGATATTCCTGCTCAGAGCAGCCAATGCACAGAGAGGAACATAGGGCCGGCCCCACTATGAGACACAACATCCCTCACTAAACCACAGCCCTGCGGGGACAACACTGGAGACACAGTGCGAGAATAGTGCACAATCTGACCCCACCACGCTGGGGCGAAACACTAAGGGTGTGCAACAGAGCAGCAGGGGGAGAAAAGTGATGAAATCCCCGGGGAATACAAAAAAAAGACTTTGGAGACAGAGTGTGGCACCCCATCAGACTCGAATGGAAAACACTCGTAAAGGCCAACAAACAGACCTTGAACTATTTATAGGCTTTTCCATTTTGGTCAGTGGCTATCTTTTTGTTATTGTTACTTTGTTCTATTTGTTGTTGCTTTTATTGCTTTGTTGGTTTTTACTTCCTTTGTTGTTGTATTTGGATTTGCCTGGTTTTTGCACTTATTAATATATCTGCATGCCTATCTAGATAAGATAGGCGGGATAAATTACTCAGAGATGAAAAGAACGGGACCAATGGTTCCGGGGGATATGGGAGAAGGGGAGGTGGAAGGAAGGAAGGTGGAGGGGAAACCAACCCAGGGACAAGGGAACAACAAGTGAACTAAAGTCAGTGGAAAGAAGGACATGGGATGCCTAATGGGACTTAATCAAGGGCAATGTAGCAGCAAGGAATTATTAAACCCAAATGAAAGATGAACATGATGGTGGGAAAAGAGGAAAGTACAAGAAAATAGAGGAAAGAACTAGGAGGCAAAGGACATTCATAGAGGTCTAAATACAGGCATGTACATATGTAAATATATATAACAAGAGGGGACTAGAACTATGTACTCATATCTATATGTTATGAATTAAGGTTGCAGATGGACATTGGGCCTCAACTCAATTACTCCCTCAACACAAGAACATTTTGTTCTAACAATCCGGCATTCTGTGATGCTCACCTTCCCAACATGATTACTGAAGACAAAATGGGTACATAAGCAAATGTGGTGAAGAAAGCTGATGTTACCTGACTCTCAAAAGACATAGCGTCCTGGGTCTTAAAGGCTTGAAGATAAATAAGCGGCCATCTAACTGAGAAGCAGCAAAGTCCACATGGAAGAAGCACTCCAGTCTGTGTGATAATGAGGTGTTGATGGGATCAGATATCAGGCATCAACAAAATCATACCCAATGTGAATTGGAGGAGTGGGGGGCATAGAGTGGAGACCCAATGCACATCTGTAGACAATTGGACATCCCCTCACAGAGGGGTGGCAGGGAAGAGATGAACCAGTCAGGGTGCAGTATAGCACCGATGAAACACACAACTTTCCTGTAGTTCTTTGCTACTTCCTCCACCCCCCCCACCCCCGCCACTATCATGACCTCAATTTTACCTTACAAATCAGATTAGACCAGATCATGCACACTGATACAGATAATATCCCACAACACAGGGAATCCAGGATAAGCCCCCCAGGACCAACAATGAGCATAGAGATACCAGGAGGATTAGGGGAGGGTGGGGGAAGAAGGGGAATTGATCACAAGGATCAAGTAGAGCCCCTACCAAGGGGACGAATAATGGAAAAAGTGGGTGAGGGGTGTCAGAGGATGAGGTAAGATATGAATATAATAATCTATAACTTAACATGGGTTTGTAGGGGAGGGAGAGCAGGGGAGGAAGGGAGAATAAGTGGGGAGCTGATATCCAGGGCTCAAGTGGGAAGAGAATGTATTATGGATTGTGATAAGAGATGTGAGAGCCTCCAAGAAAAGTAAGAGGGGAAAAATCACGTAGTAGAGAAAGTCAAACTTTAGCTAGGGTGACAGAAACATGGGTAGGTAACTACAGCACGGTGTATCCTGTAGAGATACGCATAGGTTTTTATGATCCCTTGGAGGAAAGAGTCCCCAGAGGTGACCCTGAGCTGCACCTCAAATGAAGGATAAGAATTCATCAACGTGGTAAGAGGGCTGAGCAGGAGCCAGTGCATGGAACAGCCTTGCCGAAATGGAAGCCGCTAAAGCATGAAGGTCAAGGCAGCAGTGGTGAGAGCAGAAAAGGGCCATGAGTGAGATGCTCAGACTTCTTTGGAAAGCAGTGAGGAGCCGCTAGAGAGCTACGTTCAGCGTGAACCTTTGTGACACCAGGACTGGGAAGACCAGCCAAGAATGGAGGTGTTGTGCCGGTCTAGCTCTCCATTTTCCAAGGGGAAGCCAACTCCCCCCAGAAATGAGAGACCATGGAGCAGATGGAAACTACCAAGTGCAATGTGCAAGGTCCCGGCTCCTCGGCAGCCGGAGCATGCTCCCTCTCTCAGGTGACTCTACAGGTCTGGCAGCTGGTGTGTGCAGTGTCTGTGGGACAGCCCCAGCTCACAGAGACTGAACCTTCTCTTCTACACATGGGTGGTTCTAGAGCTGCCCTATCTCGGATGAGTCCCCAAACAGCTGTAAAGCCAAACAAATACTGTTTGAGCTCCTGCTTTGAACCCCATGATTCTTCTAGAACACTGTCATGACATAGGCAGGTTCCGAAATGCCCAAGGGTTCGCAGAATTCATAGAAAAGCAGAGTTTCACATACACATCCCCCAGGTGCCCACACCTGTGCTCCTCTTTGGCCACTAATGGATTTCTACTTCCACAGTTCACATTTCATATGATACCGTGGGCTACAACTTCAAAATCTCAGAAAACATCCCAGATGGCCAAAGTGTGCTCCAGAGAAGGGAAGCTGCTAGCCCAAAATCACAGCAAATTAGCAGCTACCCCCAGAGCACAGTCCAGATCTGACCCAAAGCCCGGGACCTGTAAAATTATCAGCAAGGGGACATTTTTCAGGCTGGCATTCCACTGGGGATATTCAGGGCATGCAGCTCCCAAGATCTGCTGGCTGTCGTACGGGGAATAGAACATGCATGAGTCTGGTGGTAGCAAACTGGGTTTCAAACTCTGTTGCAGCATTCTTCCATGACCTTGAACAAGAGGCTTAATCATGCTGACATGTTTCTGTTTGTTTGCTTTTCCTTATTTGGAGAGTATGGGCAGCAACCGGGTCACAGAGGTGGAATGCACTATGGATGGACGCAGAGCTAGGCTGGCCATCAGAGGCCATCAGCGTGTTCGCTCCTCTGTTAACTTTGCTCCTATGGAAATTGGGAGACTCGGTTCAAAAGCCATTTTGGGAATCCACATGAATATTGAAGGTTCACTTCCTCCTGGATTTGAATATCTGAGGTTACAGGAACCTTTGATTCCATAGAGAGATGGAAAAAGACTTATTATTCCTCATTGTTCCTGACTCTTAGCATCCTCATGCACAATGAACAAAAACTGCCCAATCCCGCACCGTTCCCATGGTGGGTTGCAGATCTGACATAGGGGTCTCATTGGCTGATTTTGGGAAGTAGCTCTCCAGGTCTTTCTTTCTAGTCCATCTTAATCTGGAAGCTTCACTAGAACCTGTTCAAGATCACAGCAACATGCCAGAGCCTCCCCTGACAGATGTGTGTGGCTATGGTTGACTGGGAATTGAACATGGGTCTCCAGCATGGAAGGCAAGAATTCTACTCTTCAACCACCTGAGGCGCCCTTAACACACTGTTCAGAAAGACAGGTTTTAATCACAGTGGGAAATTAGACATCTGAGTTCAACAGATTCAATTTGTTTACAGTGACTCCGGGAAGTATCCTCTGAGAGAATACAAATGAGTATATATTGGTGAACCTCTGAGAACTCACTGGAAGCCAGCTGAACACAGATGGGAGTCATCGTCACCATTTTTGTTCATTTTAATTTGTTTATTGGGCAACTGCTATGATTCGGGAATTTAATCCTGACCAAGCAGCATCTCATTCACTCTGAGAAACGAGGAAACTGAAGATCAGCTTCGCAGAACCAACAAGTAATGGAGCTACAAGTCACACCCATGTCCCAGGAGCATGGGCTATATTCCTGCGCTGTGTCCCAGGAACTGAGCTAAGCACCAGCACACCCAGCTCTGCCTGAGTCCTGAGACCAAGCTCTTCACCCCCAGCAAATGGCTGTCCTGAGCCACCCAAACCAATGCGCAAGGCAAAGCTTCCAGTTTTTCCTCTAGGCAAGCCCCTTGCACTTAGCATGTGCATCTTTGGAGTAAGCCCAGGTGTCCTAAGACTAATTAGGAGGAGGGGTTGAGGTGGGAGTGCCCCAGGAGCAGTGAGGAATGACAGTTGGCAGGGCACAGTCCCTCACGAAATGAGGTCTACATGCTCCAGCCCCTCACCTCCACGGGCATTCATTGATGGTTCACACAGACCGATGTGGTCTTGAATCTCATGTCTCCCACAGAGAAGAGCCTGCTGGCTTCCATTTAGACAGCAAGCGCTTCATGGGGGCCTGTCTGTGTCTTCACAGCACTGGGTGAAGAGTCTGCCCATTTTGCAGACACAGAAATTGTCATAAACAGCGGCTGAGAAAAAGGGGACTCGGGCTCAGAAGTTAAGATGTGGGGCAGGGAGGGTTTCAACCCTGTGCAGCTGCCCCTAAGCCAACACTCGTTTTACTATACCACACCACCTCCCCGGGAGAAAGATGTGTGTAATGTATTTTGCTGACATTTCCATCTAGGAAAAAAAATTAAAATCAAAGAAATGTCACTGCTCAGAGGGGCAATGCCTGCTGTCTGGAAATGTCTGGTGCCTTTTCTGTCTGAGGTTCTGGATCACTGAGGCCGTGCGGCACACTCGATATCAGGGACGATTTTTCAGACTGTAGCAAGGGTATTTGCCAAGAAGAGAAAGAGACCATCCAATGCTCCTCAGCACGATGTTCACGACAGGTGTGGTTAGAGAAGCGGCAGTGTCCCAGAAAGCTCAATGACCTTGACCCTCCTTCCATCTTGAACCCCAGACACCAGGGTGCTTGTGGTGGAAACCCTTGGCCATTAAGTCATTCGACAAATACCTACTGCACACAGGCTATGTCCCAGGAACTGAGCTAAGCACTAAGGAAATAGCCATGACCGAGATAGAAGCACCCCTGCCCACTTGGCCAGCTGGGAAAGTGACTGCATTGGTTGGCAGAGGAGTTGACTGGCTGGAAGGAGGAACAAAACTCAAGAAAGTGGACCACAGTGATGTCCTGCAGGTTGGGGGAAGCAGGAAGAGCAGGAGAAAACACCAAAGATAATCTATGACCATAGACTCTCAAAGGTCTCCCTGGGTGCATTGAGCCAAGGATAACAAGGATAACTTGGTAGCGCCTTTACGTCCATCGACCCCTCTGATCACCACTTCTACCCAAAACTAAAGTGGGTGGGCGAGGCCACTTCTGACTCAGAGGAGAAACTAGTCTGAGATGTTGGGCCCAAGGTCACAGAATTCCTCACAGGTAGAACTTGAACCTGGTTCATTGCTCCTGCAGGAAGTTCCGAGTTCCTCATGGTTAAGATGCCATGTGGTGTCAGGGGTGGCGTCCTTAGGTGGGGAACACTCTGGAGTGGACCTCGATCGATTATGGCATGCGAGTAGGCAACACAACTTCTCCGGGGTCCTCCAACCCAAGAGTGTACAAGCTGTGAACCCCACTATGTCTCTCTGACAGGAAGTGCCTGTTCTCACACAGCCTGGCCCCTGAGCCTTGGCCTCCAGGCCTCACATGGCCACCTGCCCGCTCCGTTCTCCTGGGCCTGGCTCTCCTGGGCAGAGCTGAGCATGCGGTGGGGTGCGGAGGCTGAGGGAAGAACTGTTATGTGGGGCTGCTGCATGTTCGTCCCTCCATCCAAGCCACCTCCCAGCATGGCCTATTTTTCTAATACTCCACAATGGAGATTTATTACTTTTGCATTGCTTTCCCCAGGCCTCCAAAGATTTATTGGTTTTTAAGTGACAGAATCCCAGAATTGCTTAAAAGATCAATCAAAGAGTGACTAGAATCTAATATTCAGCTCTGACTTGAACATGCTGAGCCCTCTTCCTCCACGCCCCACCTGTCACGCTGATATATCTGTAGTAACCTTCATAAGAAAGTAACTTGGCCATGAATTAATCACCCATAATGCATCCCTGAAGTGAGACTGGGGCAGAGCCCCAGATTCGATAGCAGACCTCCCGGGCCCCAGCTGACTTCTTCACGGATACCCTTCACCCCCATTATCTTACCTCCCCCCCATTCAGTGGGTTACTCAGACCTCCCTCCCCCATGGCCACTCTTCTGCCCACTCCTCAAACCTGCCTGACACTGTGTCTCCCCTCAACCCAGCCTCTGTGGGCTGCGGGGGTGATCTTTCAAAGCCCCAATTGGATCAAGTTACTTTCTCGCTTCAAACTCCTAAATGGGTCACTGATTTGCTACGACATTAAATTCAAGCTTCTTAGTGTGGAGTTTCAGGTCCCGCCACATCGAGCCCTAACCTCATTTGTGGTTTGATTTCCTTTTACTCTGTCCCCATTGCCAGGGTTTAGTCAACAGTGACCTGTGGGTTTCCTTCCGAGCTCTTTCCTGAGTTTTTAATTGACTTAAGCTTTTAAAAAATATGGTTTCAGGTTTTAAAAATTATTTTTGCATGCCCTTCACTCCATGGAGAACTCCAGAGAACTTGGGGTCTGATACCATTGAATCCTCTTTACCTGGGATGATGCCTGGCATAGATACCAAACCAAACACGTACATCTAACACGCACATTGCATATGCCATAGATAGCAAACCAAATACACATACATGTATCTACATATCTATCACGCACATTACATATAATATAGATAACAAACTAAATACACATGCATGTATCTACATATCTATCACGCACATCACATATACCATAGATAACAAACCAAATATACATACATGTGTCTACATATCTATCACACACTTCATATGTAACATAGATAATGATAACAAACAACCACAAAACAAAGCAACCATTGTGTGTCTCCATAAGGTTTTCAGTGCCTGAAGTTGTTGACAGTGGATTCCCAGGCATTTCTTCCAAGGTGCCTCTGGGTGGAACCGAACGCCTAACCTTTCAGCTATCGGCCAAGCCTATTAACCGTTAACCTAAGAAAACCATCTGGTATTTAGAAGGTGCTTAAAAACCAAAGCGAATTATGTAAGTAATTCAGTCAATGTATCTAGGGCACTTGGATGCCAGGTGGTGTGGCATGTACAGATGCACATCTCGGACCTTGCCTCCTGGCATCTCCTGGTCTGTAAGAGCCGTACCCTCATCTGTGAGCGGCTTTCAGACTCCAGGAGACAAGCCTGTAGGGGCAGCAAAGGGCTCTGGGCAGTGCCTCCAAATCAGGGGACATGCTGCTCTGGGCTGAGAAACTAACCGAGAGCAGAGCCCTAGCCACAGCTGGGAGATTCATGTGGGGCTCTGAACATGCTCCCTACCACAGACTTTGTAGATGCTGGGGACTAGCTGGGGACTAGACAATACACGTGTCATAACTAAACACACGAGGTGAGTTCAGATGCTAGGAGACAGTTGATGTGTTCATACATTCAATTCATATATCAATCCCTTAACAAAGTCAACAAATATTTATTAAACAAACAGCCACGTGGCAGACACTGTGCTGGGCACTGGAGAGCCTGAAATGAGCAGGTGGGTGGGGACTGAAGTGCAGCAGGACTTCTAATGGCAAGGGTAGCTCTGTGTGCCCCAGACACTAAAGACAACAGGCTCCCTGTTGAAGAAGATTCTAGTCCCATGGCCCCTCATCCCTGCCTCTCTTGTTTTCAGCTGCCGCTGAGGTAGGACATTCCATATCCATTCTTTCTTCCAAGCCCATGGAGCAGGAGGTGCAGCTGAGGAATGCAGTAGCTCGAATGTCCCGAGACGGCCCTCAGCCAGCAGAATGCAGACCTCCGTGCCCCCGCTTGCTACACTTATCCCGTATCTGCTGCACACTCCACAGCCTCTCAGATGCCCATGTGTTAGCAGCTCAACCTCACGCACTTTATTGGGTTTTCCTCTCCCATGAGAGAGGGGGCAGACACCTACTGGGGAGCCAAGTGGTAATCTCAGGAAACCACAAGAAGGCCAGTCACACTTGGTACTTGATGGAAGTGGGTGTGCAAGAACCAGATCTCAGGGGTTTGGTACAAGCATAATAGAGATTGGGGATCTTTTGCTATGAACAATGAGAAGCCAAGAAAGGGCTTCCAACATGTGAGAGATGTAATTCATCTTGATATTTTAGAGAGATCTTTCTGGCCTCCGGTTAGAGAATAGATCAAGGATGGCAAGAATGGTTCAGGGAGACTAGTTGGGAGACAGTTACCCACCTGAGAAGTGAGGGCGGCCTGAGTCAGAGTGGTTGTGGCGATGGAGCTAATAGGAGGTAACATCGAGATGCCTTGGTGATGACTACTCTATGGGTCCAGGTAGTGAAGCATGAAGGAACAGTCCCGCCTGGCACTCAGATCTCTGGCGTGACTACTGAGATGAAGGACGACACTTTTGCATGAGCCAAGGAAATGGAGGGCAGGCAGAGTGCAGAGGATGCTCTGTCTCAGAGAAGCCCATCGAGGAGGTGAAGATGGTCTGGGAACTGAATGGGGAGTGAGGAGACGACTGAGCAAGAACAGGCTGGGATCTGGTGTTGGTCCAGGCGAATGCTGGGCACCCATGAGGGACGGCCTACACGGTCAGTTAGAACATGCGACTTGTTTGCAGGGTCTGCATGGAGCACGCTGTACAGATGGTGCAGCTCCTGTTTCGAAGACCAGGGGAGATGCAGGCTCAAAAGGAAGCCATGTGATAACATGACAAATGGCTTCTGAAGGCCATTGCAAGTTCTCTTCCCTTCCTGACGAGATTCCGCGACCCGCCTGCATTTGACAGGTGCAGCTACTTAAGAATGCAGATTCTGACATGCATGGTGTTTAGCTGTCATGCAAATCCAGAGCCCCAGTCAAGTTTCAAAGGAAGGAGAAAGTTTATTGGGAAGAGAAGGAAGCGATTGCCAAGTTTCCTCCAGGATCCCTTTAATAACTCTGAAGCCCTGAGTGGGAGCCCACGAAACAATCACAGAGGAGTTTTGTCAGTCTGAGAAGCTGCAGTGAGCAAAATTGGAATCATTTACCTCCTGATTCTCAGACACTCACATATGATGGAGTCCAATTAGGAAGAGAAATGAAAACCGAGAGGATTTGTGAGCGTGGGGCAGCTGAGGCGTTCATGAATCTCTGTCCACATTGGGAGAGATGAGAACCGGCACGTGTATTCCAAAGCCCTGGCCCTGCACATCGCTGACTTGGCTAATTTCATGGACCCCAAGGGGCACCTTTGCTGGGGCACAAGAGTGAGGACTGCTGTGTGCCCCATGTAGGTGTGAGAGGCTCGGCAAGAATGGCTCCCAAGGACACGGAAAGAATATTTAGTTCTGAATATGATGTTGATTCAAGTATGTCTCCCCAAATATGTCTCATCCCTCTACCTGTCAGTTGGACCCTTTGGGAGAATACAGGTTTCCTTTTGTGATGTTCGTGAGATGCTACTGAAGTAGAGTGGACCAAAACCCAGTGACCTCTGATTGATTGGCGAAAGAGCCAGAGAAGGACGCACACAGGAAGAAGAGGTGCCTCGACACCAGAGACACCATGCTGACAAGCTCAGGAACAAGAACAGCGGCTGGAAGCTGAATGCATGCATCTTCTAGAGCAGGGCCAGGGAACCGTTTCACTGTCATTGTGGATACAAACAACATCGTGCACAGGCCATGCAAAACCATCAAACATTTCAATCAGGCACCCCTAATGCGTTGGCCAACACCGCTCTTCTTTGGTGAGGCATGTGATATTATCGATGATCTGGGAGGGTGATTTCATAGACCTTAGATGCCCACTGGCTGACGTGCCCCACCTCTGCGCTCGAGCCAACCTTGCGTGCAGACTTCTAGCTCTCATACCTGTAATACAATAAGCCTCTGTCCTTGAAGGCACCCCGCCGGTGGCATTTCTCTCCTGCAGCAATAGGTAACGGACAGCACATCACAGCACTGATGCTGCCTGAGAAGATAGTAGTTTGGACCACCGGCCGCTCAGTGTGCCCTCTTCTTCCATAGAAAGGCTGCGGCCTGGGAAGTCCTAGGGGACTGTTCTACTCTGTCCTGTGGAGGATGCCATGAGTCTGTACTTTCAAAAGGTCACTCCTTCAGGGACCAGCCCCAAAGCATGCTGGGACTTCATCACACCAGCTGGGGAAAGAGGGGGAGCCAGACACGAGACGAAGCAACCAGGAAGGGAAAGAATTGGATGGATGTTTCCCAGGGGATTGCCCCACCCTCTCTGTCTGTGGACTGAAGGGATTGGAAGCTGTCACCAGGAGAGATGGGCCCATCTGGCAAATGTAGCACCGAGCTACACCTGAAGGACTGCCCGGGAAAACAAAGCAAAGGAAAGTGATACCTGGCTGACTTCGGTGGGTTGGTGGTCACGTTGGGTTGGTGGTATTACTCGGTAAGTACTAATCCGGCTGCTGCCTGAGAAGATGGTAGTTTGCACTCACCGGCTGCTCAGTGCACCATCTTCAACCATAACGACTGCAGCCTTGGAAGCGCTATGGGGCAGTTCGACTCTGTCCTGTAGAGGTTGCCATGAGTCAGAATCACGGATGACAATGGGTTTGGTATGGCTCGGGCGGTCACTTCAATGTATCTGTTGCATGGCAGATACCCATTCCCAAGACCCCTTGGAAGACAGCTTACTAAGACTTGGCTCTGGTCGTGGAGGGTTCTGGATTCTATTCCTTAGGCTCAAACCAAGAAGCAAAAACAGGTGTTTGGGGAGGGATGTTTTAAACGGAGCAGTTGATAGTACATGAAGAAGGAGAGAGAGAGATCTATTTTGGACCGTCTGCCATCTGGAGAGATGGAGACAGGGACTGTTTCTGGCATCGGGGAGAGGAGAGTGTGGTCGTCATGTTCACCTCCTACCATGGGGACTATTTAAATCCCATACGTCTGCAGTGTGAGAGAGGCATTTGAGCAGGCATTTCAGCTCTGGGAAGCAGGACCGTCCAGGTGGGCTTGAAGCACGGGAGGAGTGGATGGGAGAGCTCTATGGAACTTCGTCAAGGGAACACACAGGAGACGGAGAAGGACCGAACAAACCGGTAGAGAAAAACCAGTGTAGCATTAAAACCTGAAATCCAAAGGACACAGGGTTCCCCCTCCCCACCAAAAAAGGAATGGTCTACATTTTGAGGTTTGCTTTTCTGTAAGACCTCCCACCAGTCAGATTGTAGCCGAAAAGACACACAGACGGGTTGGCCCAGGAGAGTGAGAACAGGGAGGTGAGAACAAAGGGGATTGAAAATGGACTGTTTGTCCCAGGCTTGATATTTTTAAAAAATCTTTGTGATTAGATGTGCAGCAAACAGAGATACCAGGGGTCAGAGGGGCTCAGTTTTATTGAGGAGACTATAGAGAGGGGCATAAACCAGTGAGCAGGGTATTCAGAACATAAGCTGAACCCATGTAAGATCCCAGCAGTGGAGTTCTTCTATGGAATAAAATGCTCATGGTCGTGGTAATGAAGGAAAGCTTAATAGATTCAAGGTGAAGGTCATGGGACCCAAGTTTTCAAGGAACAGAGAAACCACACTATATATCAGCGATTCTCAACCTGAGTCACGACCCCTTTGGGGGTCAAATGACTCTTTCACAGGGGTCGCCCAATTCATCATAGTAGCAAAATGACAGTGATGAAGTAGCAACGAAAATAATGTTATGGTTGGGGGGTCACCACCACACGAGGAACTGGGTGACCGGGTCGTGCATTAGGGAGGTTGAGAACCGCTGCTCTGATGGAAGAACTAAGTCGTCAACGGTTCTCACGATGCTAACCTGCCCTCCCTGGAGGACTGGCGAAGCCCTTAGCAAGAGCCATGGTGACTCTGCAAGATGCCTTCTCTCAGGTCTCAGTTTTCCTCTGACTTCTTTTTCTACTGACTTTGACTACTCACACTGTCCACGGCCCCAGGACAGTTTGCATCATGGCTTTTGGCTTGGTGCTTGCCCCGTGGATAACCGCCGCCTCTCCCTCTCTCTCTGCCTGCAACTGCCCAAGGGTCAGGCTTTCAAGTGGGCCTCCATCAAACATTCTTCCACAGCCTGATCTTTGATGTTCTTCGGACTTGGTGCGTGGATCTGTGCCACATTCGAATCCAAGGCGGCTTGCTCTCTCCCAAAACACACTCTATGCAGTGCCTGCTCCGGCTGCCTGGGGCTACTCTGCGAGCCACATCGCCTCGGCAGCAGTGTGAGGTGCTCTGGAAGCTCTGGCTTTTTTCTTGTATTGGTAGCCTAAGAACAACTCGAAGGTTAGAGTCTAGACCGTGAGGCAGAAGACATCTGTGTTTCTCAGCCCCCTTGCACAATACGGCCCACCCTTGCTTTGCCTTCCTGCAGCTGCTTGGGGTTCACTGTTCAATGCCATTTCATCTGGGTCTGGGTTGACCCAGCAATTTACAAGGAAGATAAATGAGTAAAAGAGCCCTGGTGGGGCAAGCATTGGGCTGCTAAAAGCCAGGTCAGCCGTTCAAACCCCTCAGCTCCTCCTCGGGAAGGAAACAGGCAGCTCTGTTTCCGGAAAGGTTTATAGACTCCCAAACCCTAGCTAGGGCTGCTTTGAGGCCGAACAGAAGCTTGGTGGAGTCGTGGGTTACCCGCTGGACTGCAGGGTATAAAATGAGAAGTTCGAAACCACCTGCTGCTGCACAGGAAAGAAGATGTTCTCTACTCCCATCAAGAGTTGCCATCTCGAAACCCACAGAGACCAGCTTGTCTGGCACGCAGGGCCGCCACGCGTCAGAATGGACTTGATGGCCGTGTGTATGAGGGTAAGGAGCCTCAACTCCAGACCAGTGGGTCTGGCGTTCAGTGGAAAAGGTATTCTTGCCCCGGGAACACAGCAAGGATTCAAGAGCAAGCCTTTAGACTTACGCTGTCCAAAACCGCAGCCACGGCTTGCGTGCACACTCTTAATTAAAATGAAAACCTCAGTTCATTTCTCGCCCATCGCAAGGACTGGAGAACTTCAGGTGGCTAGTGGCTACCATACTGAACATGTCCATCAAAGAACATTCGACTCCGCAGCATTGCTCTAGCCCCTAGGAAGGCTGGGCCAGCGACCGAGGCCCCTGGTTTGTTTCAAAGCGGCGATTGATGCAGGAATCAGGATCTTGTCATCAGAAATGAGGGCTACCTGAGGGCTTAGGTGCAGGTATAAGGTGTCAGACCCAGAGCCAGCATGAGACCTGTGGCCGGGAAGGTTTGCTGCTCAGACCGTGACTCCACTTCCAAAGCCCTACTGCATCATCCTCACTGGGGATAAAGTCTGAGCAGCTGTTTAAACCCAGAGTTTTCAAACTTGAGTGAGCATTGGAATCACGTAGATCACCAGTAAACCTGCCCAGCCCCAGAGACTCAGGGATGGAGTCTGAGGATCTGAATGTTGGACCAGTTCCCGGGTGCTGCTGCTGCTGCTGCTGCTGGTTTGGGGCCACAATTTGAGAACTAATGATTTGGCCCAAAGGAGCCCTGATGGCGTAGCTGGTTTCATGTTGAGCTGCTAATGGCCAGGTCGGCAGTTCGAAACCACCAGCTGCTCCTCGGGAGAAAGAGAGGCTTTCTGCTCCCGCAAAGCGTTACAGCCTCGGAAACCCACTGGGTGGTTCTACTCTGGCCTACAGGTTGGTTACGAATCGGAGTCAAATGGATGGCTCGGAGCACGGTATGTCTTTCATTTCGCAGCTTTATGTATTTGCCGCCTCAGATATGGAGAACGGAGCCTGCCTGCCCAGGCAACTGGGTATTCTCTGCCCTCGAGACATTGGGAAGCAATTATTTCCATTTTACTAGAGCGTCACCCTGTTGGTTTGACAGCCGCCGGGCTCCAGTGTCTTTTTTGATGTGTGTTTCGACATTTGGATAATCAGTTTAGTTTATAAAAGCGTCACCTGGATCTCCCCCAGCTTCATTTTCTATTCCCATCGACATCAGGGCTCAAAGAAGGAACAACAACTCCCGGTGCTGACAGCTCTACCATGACAATGACCAGTGTCTGAAATCATCCCGGCTGCTGTGTTGCATGTCGGTAGCCTATCGGAGTAGATCTCGCCTATGCAGATGCCGGGGTTTCAGCAGAAGATGGATGTTTCTGAGGCTGGGCAGTGGATCCTGAGCAAATCTGTATTCTTTTGTGGATGACTGGAGCAGCCTGGGAGATACAAATCCATTTCCCACTTCCACTCTATAAAAAAGTTCCATATTTTCTTAGATCAGAGAAAATAGATTGCGCGCCGGAATGCTCCAGCAATATGGGCGCGTCACTCAGCTGGGTTGGAATCTGTCTGCATTGTCCCCGGGGCCAGTTTTGATTAAGTTCCTTTTCCTTCTATTGCACTCAGCAAATCTGAATTCGTTATTGTGAGGAGAGCAGGAGGGAGAGGGGAGGGGGCGCAATGAAGGTTTTAACCTTCAGAAAGTTCAGAGGTTCAGTATGAATAAGCACAAAAACTTTCAGCGTGCCTCCGAATTCCTTGAATGTGCACATCTGCTCAGAATCCCCAGAGAAGTACCTCGCACGAAGGATCCCAGGCCTACCTCATGGCTAAAAGGCAGGACTGGAATTATGAGAGGGAGTGGAATTAGATAAAGTGGGAAGAGGAATCAATGTTTAAAAAAAACCCAACAACACAGGAGCTTGGTCCCAATCCAGGCTAAATTTCAGCTTATTGTTCAGTTTCTTCAATTCAAAGCCATCTGCTTCCCACAGCTCTCAGATAACGTCTCCCCTGCCAGGACACCCTGTTCCTGCTTAATTGAAATTAGTTTCCAAGAATAGTTGTCCAAGGCAGTTTCCAATGGTGGGAATGTTTTGAGAGTCACAATAGGCGTGGGAGCTTTGGGATCCAGATGTCTACATACCACACGGGCCAGATGTTCAAAGGCATCACGCTGCCTGCCACCTCCATCCCATTTCCAAAGCCCAGAGTTCTCTCCTTGGCCTGTGCCGCTCACAAATGGCTCCTCTGAAACGGACACCATCTCTCCACCAGGGACCTGCGCGACTGCATGTGTGAAGGGAAACAATCACGGCCATGCAGGTTTAGAGCAGCGCGTTTCCCAGGCTTAATTATACTGCAGGTATATAAATTACAGAAACATGTTAATGCTCCCATGATTAAAATTATAGAGTGCCTAATTGAAAAAGCATAAACTGAATTGAAGAATTCCTAATTATAGTTTGCTTTGAGGTGTTAATTTCCTCCATAGCGAATGCATAATTTCTTGGAACCTGAAGAGATGGCCTCTCCATCAGCATGTAGGCTGTCGGCAGATGAGAAAGGGTTATGGGTTTTCCTCGTTCAGGACATGGACAAGGGAGGCTGTGTCCAGGACTGGAGCCTGGAAGGCCCTGGGAAGGAAGCCTGCCAAGGGGATGGAGCAGGGAATGTCTCCATACCAACCAGTGCATACCTGTACAGCGGGTATGAGAGTCAGCGCAGAAGAGGACCCTTAGGAGACTTGGCTTCCTCTTTTCTCCCCAAAGCCTGACCCTCTGGCCTAGCTAGTGCGGCCTAGCCTGCGCCCGTGCCTGTCAGGTGGTGGCTGTGAAAGGGTCCTTCCAGACCCTCCGCATCATCTGGGTGCCTGCTAGAAACACAAATACTGAATCCCTGCCCCTGGACCTCGGGAGGAATCAGAAGCCCTGGGGCCCAGGAAGCCCTTGGAGAGAGTCCTGATGCTGTCCAGGGGTTGGGGAGCACCGTTCTAAGAAGGGAGTCCCGGCTACCCACAGTCACACCTGCTCTGAATGGAGTCGGAACCCGTAAGCAGTGGGGACTTTTCCAACATCATTCTATCCCACCAGCGTCTCAAGGAACCTGGTCTCTGATTCGTCAGATGCTGCACAGGAGAACGACGGGGCTTTCTACTCCCATAAAGAGTTAGTCTCAGAAACTCACAGGGGCAGTTCTTTCTGCCCTCTAATGGGGTCACCAGGAGTCAGCACTGCCTCCATCGATGGCAGGGAATTGGCTCTATGGGGGTTTTCTCAGGCGAGCCGCAAGTAAGCATCAGAGAAGCTGACAACTTGTCAGTGCATCATCTCTTGAGCAGCTCTAGACCGTGTCCGTAGTTTGGGTAGAGCCTTGGCCGCTTCCTGCTGTCAGTGATTTCCATGGTCGCAGGAGAGTTTTATCGGTGCTTTTGCTGAGAAATGGGTTTTCTGCAATATTAGACAGCAGGCGGCTGAGCCCCTACTGGGAATGGCTTCCAGCTGAGGTAGACTTTTGTGAATGCTGAGTCTGACTGGGGAGGAAGGGAGGGGTCCTAAATATCTGTAATAATTGCTGTTAGGGGCATAGATGGTTGGCATGTATTCTTCCTGAATAGTGATGGGCATGTTCAAGTGTGAAAGGCAGACAGGCAAGAAATTCTTTGGGTTTGGGAAGAAGCTCTCCTTGCACCCCAAGCAGCTATGAGCGCCCTGTAAGGGACTCAAGGGAAACAGGGGAATCTTCCATGAGACACATTGTATCTCTGTCTCCTCTGGTTGTCTTGCTTCTCGCGGATTTCTGTTTCCCAATCTAAGCACATCAGAGACTGTGTGTGTGTGTGTGCGTGCGTGCATGTGTGTGTGTGTATGTGTGTGCTGTAGCCAATCCCTAGCCAATGGAAACAATAACTTATGTCCCTGGTTTCAAGAATTCCATCAAGTTTCTAGCATAATGGTTAGCCATTCCCATATGTTTGAAGATCTGGGTCATTTCCAGTTATTTGTTGTTATAAATAACTCAGCAATCAACATATTCATTCATTTTTTTCTTTTCGTATTGTATCTTTAAATAGGAAAAATCCCCAGGAGTGGAGTTATTGAGATGAATCAAATGGAACTGAAATCTGTTGAGTACCTATTCTCATATACCAGGCACTGACAGCCAATTCATATACATTAACCTTCCTTATTCTTTAATTAAAAAAAGAAATCTCCAAGTACCAAATGCACAGATTTGGAAAAGCAAGTAGTCAAACTATTCCATGTCCCATCTTTTACAGCCCACCCCTAAGCCTGTACCCCAGAGGCAGCTGCATCTTCTTTCTTTGCCAGTTCCTCTGGGAATTGGCAATGTCACTCCATAATGTGTTATTTTAAAGTTATTGATTGCAGACATTATCTATTTATTTCTTGCTGTGATCGATGAGAAATTGGTTGTCTTAAAAGAGCCAGTCCCTCCCCTCTACATCCCAATGTTGTTCTACCACTATATTTGTTAGATAAACACACAATGACTAATTTTATAATTATATTTTTAAAAGGATACTGCACAGCCAAGTGGCATAACATTTTTACTATGGTATTACATAATTAACTTAATTCTTACTATGTGCCAGACACCACTGTAAGTATATATTCGCTCAGAAAATTTTCATGATAACCCTCCGAGGAAAAGACTGGCATTGTCACTATTTTAAAAATGGGTAACCTGAGGCAGTGAGCACGTAGATATTGCCAAAGATGGCACAGCTAGGTAGTGGTTGATCTGAACATAGTTTGACTCCATAGTCTGAGCTGTCAGCCAGTCTGCTACACTGCCACTGACTATTGTTTCTTCTAATTCAACAAAATAATCTTGGAATAGATCATTATTTTCTTTGGGAAATATTGTTATTACACTATCCATGCAGTCTGCTGACAGACAGACAGCCACACACAGAACTATTGTTTCCATATTACTATTACATCTTCCTATTCTCTGTCTTTTATGTGTGTGGGGGAGGTCATCTGTGTTCAATTTTCTAGAAAAATTACCCTGTACTGCATTTCTTGAAAAGTTTAGCAATAATTTTTAAGAAATCTTTCCTAATCCCTAAATTCCTTGTCTTGTTGGCCAACTCTTATTTATACAAGCAGTAATTTCTCTAGCCTTTCCGTGGTTATGAGTTTGATTTGGCAGAAGAGAGGTGCTTTCCTGACAATCCCATTCTCTCTATTTCCTCTGCAGCCATTTTTCTCATTTGTTTTTGGTCGTTCTTGTTCACATTGGAAGCATTTGTCCCCTAACCAGTGAGCATATTCTTACTATTTTAGAACTGTTGACTGGAAGTGCTAATTTGGGGGGATAGCTATATTAAAATTCTCCATAAATGAACCCTCCAGCCTCCTTCCCACCGTCATCTTGGGCATTACCTAAGCACTCACTGCATCAGTTTACCCTCTGTAAAATAGTGACAATACCACTCTGTTCCTCAGAGAGTTCGGATGAGAATCGACTGACCTAATCGTATGTGCTCAGCACTTGAAATGGGGTAGTGAGGGGCACACACGGAGCAGGCCATGTTCACGACTACAATGGCGCATGTGCTGCCTTCTCCGTGTCTGCTTCCACACTCTTCCCACCTGACTGCTCCCAGGGGAGCATTCCCCTGGAGATCTGGGAGAAAGTCCGCTCGCTTCTCACTCCCACCCCTGGGCTCGTTGACTCTCTTCACCCTGCCACATCAAGGAGTCCCTCTATGACCGTGTGTTGTCTTCCAGAGTTGTGCTGGCATGTCTCTTCCATCCATGCTTCCTTGCCTGTTCTAGTTTTTCTTGAAGATTTTTTTGGGCGTATTTTATGTCACATTAGGTGGATCTCCAGAGAGAAAGAGGAGATGAGTGATATGCATTAAAACTTCCTCTGCTATCTAAACATTCGCTAAATTATTATTTGACCCAGCCCTCACAACGATCGCAGATGGAGACATTATTTTTATCTCTAGTTTTCACCAATGATGTCAGTAAAATCGATGAAGCCAGGTAACATAGCTAGTAAGGTTCCCATCCAAAATCCAAATGTGATGCTGATTCCAGAGCCCATGCTCTATCTAACTCTGGGTCCTGAAACTGTTTCTGGTCTGGAAAGCCTCAGCCAAGTTATTTCCCCCAAATTAATCAATCAATTTAAAATACAGCTGGAGTGCTCTACCCCTACCAATTCCAACCCAGCTTTAGCCAGACGGTGTGTGATAATTTAATGCACTTTGATAATGTCGTCCAGTGGGTTACACTTGGGTAGCTAACCAGAAAGTCATTGGCTCAAACCCACCAGCTGCTCTGAGAGAGGAAAACGAGGCTATTTGCTTCCTTGGAGATGTATAGTCTTAGAAACCCCAAAGGGATGCTCTCTTCTATCCTGTGTGAGCGCTCTGAGTTGGAATCGACTCATAGTCAATGGCAATTGGTCTAGCTTCCTTTTTGTGCGTGCAATAACGTAATGGGTTTTACATGGGAATAGAATGCCATTTTGATTTGTACTTTCTGTCTTCATGATACATTAGAATTTTCTTCAAGTTATTTCATATGATTGGCATTTCTTCTTTGGTGGGTTATCATTTTATACCTTTTCCACATTTCCTTTTGATAGTGGTTCTCCAGCAGAGGTGGTTTTGTCCCTCTGCAGATATTTGGCAATGTCTTGAGAAGTTGTTGGGCTGTTACAGCTGACAGGGGAGATCAACAGGATGACTGGCATCTAGTTAGTGGCTGGTGATGAGGAAGCGGCAAAATCCCAGAGTGTGCATCAACAGTCAGCCATAACGAAGAGCTCTCCAGGCCAAACTGGGAAGGGGGCCAATGGGAAACTCTGACTTACATGGACCTTACAATCATCCTTAGTCTTGGCTCAGAATGTACAGTTAGATCAGTGGTTCCCAAACTCTCTCATCCCTAGATTCCGTTGCACAGTCAAGAATTAATGAGGACCCCCCAAATAACCCAGCTCTCTTTCTGTGTGGTTTACCTAACAATATTTACTGTAAGAGAAATCTCTAAATTTATTTTCAATTAAAAATAATAACAAACCCATTATGGAAATGTCAATAACATATTTTACTTAAAGAAAACAAATTATTTTTTCCAAAACAGATATTAAAGAGGTGTGTTGTTTCACATTAAAAAAAATCTTTTAACTCTCTGCCTTAGTAGGAAATACTTGATTATCTTACAGCTGCGCTTAATCTGTTGCCACGAGTCCTTTTTCTTGTAATATGTGATGCAGTCTGGCCTCAACCGCTAGGTCATTAGGAAAAGGAGGAGCATTTTAATAACCTTTTCAGATAATGGTGGATATTCTCTGATGACACAGCAAATCGCAAAACATGGCGCACCTGTTCCTCACTTATCAATCATCTTGTTCTCCAACATTTTGCATGTAGGACAATAGTTTTTTTTTAAGTGTACCATCTCATCCACTTCGCATGTTAAAGAGAAATGTCTGCAAGTACTGAATGTCGAAGTGTGAGGCAGTAGGAACACTAGCTGTGACGGTTAAGGCTATGTGTCAGCATGGCTGGGCCATGAGTCTCGGTGCTTTAGCAGGCATGTAGTAATACAGTTATGCCACGATGAAATTGTCTTCCATTTTCACATAGTGTCAGTTTTCACAAACTAGCTTGGTCTTTGAAGCCTAACCATGCCAGCAAATGAGAAGAAAGTGTCTTTCCTTAAAGATTAACTGCAACTCGTTCATATCAATTAATTTTGCACACCCTATTATAATCTATTGCACTGTTTTCTAGCATTCTGGCCACAAGAGGCCTTATGGGAGTTTTTCATCGACAAATGCTGTCCAGCCTTCTCTCCACCCCCAGCCAACCCTTGAGGCAAGAAACTGCCAAGGGCCACTTTGATTGGACATCATAAACTTAGGACAAGACTTGCAGAGAAGTCTGTGAAAATTACTGTGTACAAATAACCTCTTGGATAGCTTGTTCCCAGTTCATCTGCCCAGCCCCATGCCCAAAGATTAATACCACAGCTCTGGAATCCACTGATCTAATTAGCACTCCAGGAATTCTGCTGCCAGACTGGGACCCGGCACTGCAGTTGGTTACACAGAGGTGCTTTTCAGCTCACTGCATTCTTGCAAAGAGCCTCATCAGTGGGTTACATTTCCCCATAGGAAAGGTGTTTTAATTGGTGTTATTACTCTTTTATAGAATTTATTTGCCCTATCTGGCACTCATATGCCAGCTATTATAAGTAATTTAATGCTTAATTAACAACCGCTCCACTTACCGCCTTAAGAGTTTGGAAGGGCCTTTTGGGGATAACCGATTTTAGGTAGTCTTATAAAAAGCTGCCTAAAGGAGTTTGATCTAACACTTTCCTTTCCTGAAGCAAAAGTCTCTGTCGCCTGTAGCAAGGCCCCGAACACCCTATCGATGACTCGTGTTAAAGCAGCCATAATCGCCTCTTCCCCTGGACAAGCTTGACTCTGAGTATCAATCAGGAAGTTCGGAACCTGAGTGCCTACGGAAACCAGTCCTGTTCAACTATCCTTTCTCCCCTCGCTCCTCTCACATCAGGTGGAGAAGAGCCGCCACAGTCCAGCTGAACACTTGGCAGAGCGCAAAGGGTTGCCTTGAAGAGCATATGAGGAAGAAGGCAGGATTGGGGGACCTGGGGCAAGGAAATCAACCTGGCTCTCCTCCTGGGGGTAGGAGGGGGTCATATACCTGCTTTATAATGTTCATTTAAAGGAAAACAGGAAGTTTTCCAAACACCCCCCCCCCCCTCACAAGTGTTCCATTTCACTTTTACTGTTTCTGAAATGGGAATGTACAAACAAAGGACTGTCCCAAAATCTTGTTCACATGCAGATTTTAATTCATCAGACTGGAGCCTGGGCCTGAGATGCTGAATTTCTTACAAGCGCAGACTAGCTGGGGAAGGGAGCTGCTGGAGTTCAGGGAGAACCCCAAGCAGCAGGTGCTGTCGCGTTTGAAGCACTCAGTTGGCTTTGGGTACTTTTCCTTGGCTGTCTCTACCTAGACAAACTCTTTAGAAATTCTTGCACACATGGGCCACCCGCGTGCACTAGTAGGGTTGTTGGCCAGAGATCGCTGTCATCAGACATACTCTCCTTCATATATTATCACGTCTTTGATTCACTGCTATTGCACTTTTCCGCATGGACTTGGAAAATAAAACTTCTGAAGTCAGGGAGGAATAGGGAATATTTGATGTCTATTAAAAATTCAGTGTTACTCAGCAAGGCAGAAATGTATTAGGCATGGATTATGCCATATCACCCATGTGCAGAAGTACAGCCATCAATTTCAAACACATTGCAGCCACTGATGCTATGTTACATTACAATTTTCCCCCAAGTGTTTTCATGTCCCCAATCATTTATAATTTTCACACACTACTGTGGTCGATATTGCAAGTATAATTGGATTGGACTGATTGATTTTAAAATTTACTTTATATTTATCCCCAATATTATTATAAAATTACTATAGAGATAAGAAAACAAAGAAAAAGTCACTGTTAGCATCAAATACTAATGTCAGGCCTGTTTTTCCATGTTTTCTTGACGAAATTTAAAGATTCGAGTTTATCTAATTCCCTCCCTCCTTTATAATGTTACATCCTACGTGTCACATGCTGCATTTGACACATAGTAGCTATGACGATTTTAACGGCAGTTATTGGGCCCTTATGTTTTTCAGTTCTCTGAATAGCTAACAGATAGTCTTTGAAGCATGTATTGGGGACTCCCTGCAAGTCCTACTGCATCGTGATGCATGCGCCCTGTGTATACGCATGTCTGTAAATGTACGGCAAAAGGGATTGCTACAAAATTATGGAACGCTTTGTGAAACAAAACTATCAAAATGTTTTCCATTCTTTTCCAACCTAGGTCTGTATAGGGCTGAAGATTTTGTTTCCATCTCTTTATACAGCGCTGGTGGCCCTAGGGGTTAAACATTGGGCCAAGAACCACAACATCCATGGTTCAAGCGTACTGTGGAGGTTGTCTGCTCTTGGCAAGATTTACAGTCTCAGAAACGTTATCTCAGGACCCTGTGTGTGGGATTCAAGGATAGTGGGTACCTTCCCCTGAAGAATTCTGAACTCTTTAATTTGGACTACATGCAAAAGGCAATTTTGGCATCCTTAATTTAAGGTACTCAAATGATAATCCTTTTAAATGTTCTCAGAACTTTTGGAGCAAAACAAAGTATAAACGGGCAAGATCAAGGCTGTAGAGTTGAAGGGGATAAGACTCCCCAAGGAAATTCCCATTGGTACTCGAGAATATGCGCATTCATTGTGATGGTGGGGGGAAAATCCTCGGTTCAACTTTTTTGGCCTTTTGCTCACTAGTTCAGTTTTCAATATTCTTAAAATGTCTTCCTAATAAGCTCCTTTGATTATCCTGTGTCCTTTGGGGAAATCTATCAAGATAGCCCCTTGGGAATCCCCCAAAACAATCACCTTCTGAGCTGACCTCTCTGCCTTGAATTTAACTGGCCCAGCAGATCCCCCTGAAAACCATTGTCTTGATGGGACTTTGCTCTCAGGACCCTATTGGTAAATATCCTTCAAAAGGCTGCTGGAAAGATCTGGAATTTAAGCTAGCTGATCTTGATGATACACTTTTAAAATTTGGGGGGGGGGTAACCTTTTGGCTTGCTTTGGTTTTTGAAGGCACCAGAAGATAGTAAGACAGGCGACTTCCTGAGAGAACTTCTCTGTAGCCACCCACTAATCATAGACACGTGCTTACACGGGTTTTGAGTGGGATAAGCCCCTGCATGTGTGACCTAGAACCCTGTTTGCAATACTTTTTGACTTAACCCTTCTATGTAAACGTGTGAGGGGTTTATACCATTTTATTGTGGGGCGATAGGCATCGTCATATATTAGATCTCTGTCTGGCAATCAATGTATCTACACACACACCCCTGCTAATTACAGGTTTGCAAACACTGTGTTCAGCCTCCTAATGATTCTTGTTGTTCTAAATGTTCTTAAGCTATTTGCACCCACATGTGCCTCCCAGTGAATGTTTTAATATTCCCTAAATAGGTACCAGTGAAACTGGTCCAAATCCTATCACAACTGATCCAAATCCTATCACAACTTCTACTTAGCTAGCTATAGTCGTGTTAACAATGAGCCTTTCCACACTGAACCGGGACTGGGAAGCCTCTGCAATTGAGTTGTTTTCTGAGAAAGACACAGGCTCCTCCCGGTAGACTGCATTCACAGCTACCGGATAAAAACTGCTCCTGGCGGATAAAAACTGCTCCTGGGTAGTCCTGTAGGTGGTATCTCTTGCATTCTTCTCCCTAGTACTTAGAGCCCTGGTGCATAGTGGTTAGGCACTGGGCTGTGATCCCCAGGGTCAGTGGATTGAAACCACCAGCTGGCTCCAAAGGAGAAAGAGAGAAAGACGGGCCTCCCTGACTCCTGTGAAGTGAGTCTCAGACAGTCTCAGGGGCAGTTCTACCCTGCCCTGGAGGGTTGCTATGAGTCGGCATCAACTCATGGAAGTGAGTCAGTGAGAGGACTTTGCTGCCATGTGTTTGTGTGTGTGTGTGTGTGTGTGTGTGTACAGCTTCCTGGATAATGTTGCTAAAGAGTGAAAGTCCTTGTCTTCCCATCATCCGGCCTAGACCTGATGGAGGATATTAGGTATAGATTTCAAACATAATTTTAAAACATAATAAGAAAAATGAATCCTGTCCTACAATGAATCTTCGTGAATCTTTTAAAATCAGAAATGAGTATTAATTTATCGCATGCCATTTTGGTATCTAGTTATGTGATCATAATAGTTTTCTACTTAAACTTCGTTATGTGATAGATTTCTATATTTTCTGTTATTAAATCTATATTTTGTACATAGCTAAATCACCTGCTTATGGAGGACCCATTTAGTAATATATTAGAATTATCATTTTCAATAATATGGGATGTTTTCCCTCTTTTTTTGTCACGTAATTGTTTGTACAACATGGGAATTATCTGTTCCTGAAAGATTGAAAGAACTCATTGGAAAAGCCATCTGGCTCCAGTGTTGTTTATTCTAATTTTCTTTTTATGGAATGCTTAATTAATTTATTGTCACTCTTTTTTGTTTAATAACAAAGGCTTTTCAGATTTCGAAAACAGGCTTGGTCTTATCCCAGAAGCTTTAAACATCATTGTTCTCATCCTAATGGTTTCTAAAGAGCGTGAAATTGTGGTTTTGATTTCCTCTTTGATAGGAGAGTTATTTAGGAAAGTTCTTAGTTTTCCCAACTGCATGATTTTATTTGTTTAGAACTTTGGCTTAATGACTTTTAGTCCCATCTCATTGTACTTAGAGAATATTGTATATACCATGTTCATATTGATTGATTTTTATGTGCCCCATTTGTCAATATGATCCTTTAAATATTAGTGTACCTTCTGTCATTTTTTTCTAGCAATAGTTTTCCTAATTTCTTTATTTTTTTACATGTATTCAGACATTTCAAACACTTGTGTAGATACATCTTTTGTGTGTGCTTGTGAGCTCTTTTATTGTTAAGCATCAACGATTTCTGTACCTCAAAGTTGTTTGAAAAAATAAAAATCTACTGGATCTTGCAAGAATTGTGCAATAAATCAAAATTGTATATATTTTGCCAAGTTTACTTTCTGTCTCTCCCTGTTCTCTTCTCTCATATGGTTATTGAACCATTTGAGAACCAGTTATAAGAATCAGGACACTTTGAAGTACCTTTGCATGTATCTCCTAAGGAAAAAAACCAGTCTCCTATATGTCGTGGCTGGATACCCTTAAGTTGGTTCCTACAGGACAGAATAGAACTGTAATCATCATATTCAGGATATTTAAAATTTATATAATACTACAATATTGTATATACTTTTAAAAGTCTTGATGCCGCAGTTAAGCACTTGGCTGCTGACTCAAAGGCCAGCAGTTTGAATCCATCGGCTCCCCCTCAGGGGAAAGCTGAGGCCGCCTACTTCTATAAAACTCTACAACCCTGAGAATCCAATGGTACAGTACTACTCTGTCTCATAGGCTAGGCTTTGCATTGGAATCAACAGCAATGGGTTTAATATATACTTCAATTTTCATATTTCAGTTTCCCATCTGTCAATTCATTGTAATCTAAGGCATTTTCAAATTCAATGCGAGACCCTATCAAGGGTAACACCTTGCATTTGCTTACTGTGCACATTCTGAAACTTTTCAATAAGTGCACCGAAATACAGTGTGGTGGACCTTACAGGGTGAGGTGTTATGTAGATTGGGTTTGTTCCTCCTACTGAAAATGCCCATTGTGGTTTTTCGATAGTTGTTTTCCTTTTCCATTGATTTAGGTTGTATTTCTGGGTGCTACATTCATAGACACAGATGTGTATGTGCATGTATATTTTCCCATTTCCTCTTAACTTTCCTAATTCAGTAGTGGTTATTCACCCTCATTTCTCTTGTTAAAACATCAAAGTGCATAAATGTGCTTCCTATTTTAAGCAGAGAAACAAGCAAACCCACTGAAACAATAATTTAGCTGTCAAGTCAAGGTCATATCTGCCTCATTAGGGTTTCCAAATTTCACCTGAGGGCCCCATAGTTTGAACATGTTTCTTTCCCCCAAAGGAAACAATGCATCAGTTTAGGAAGATTTGGCATTTTGAAAATATGGGATGTTTCATCCAGGATAGCAGCATTTCAGTCAATTTATGCATTTCTAATTCAGAAGAATTAGTGAATGCCCATGACCAAGTAGGAAATTCAAGAAGACGCAAAAAAAGACGATATGATTTACAATCAGGAAAGGGGAATCATCTTTGACCCCCCCTAATCCAGCTGCATGCTGAGCAGCTCATCGGAGAAGCTGGACTACATGAAGAAAATGGCATCAAGTTTGGAGGAAGGCTTATTCGTAAGCGGCATTGTGAAGATGACCCAGCCTTGCTTGCTGACAGCGAGGAGGAACTAAACCTTTCTGACGAAGATCATGGTTTGCAGCCTTCTGTATGGAATGCACTCAATGTAAAGATAACAGAAATCCTCAGAGCGAGACCTCTCAACAATATCATTGCAAAGTAAGGATTGAAATTGCTAAAAATTTCATTTTGCTTAAATCCATAACCAACGCTGGTGGAAGTAGCAGTCCAGAAATCAAGCGCTGTATTGCAGTGGGCAAATCTGCTGCATAAGACCTCTTCAGAGTGTTAAAGAGCAAGGACGTCATGTAAAGGAGTCGTGTGCACGTGGCTCAAGCCATGGTGTATTCAGTCCCCTCATCTGCACGTGAAAACTGGACACGTCATAAGGAAGACCACAAAAAAAAGATGCATTTTAATTATGGTGTTGGCAAAGACTACTGTCTTGGAAGAAGTTCAGCCAGAAAGTTCCTTAGGAACAAGAGTTGTTTCCTGCACTTTGGCCCAGTTATTGGGGAAGAACAGTCCCTGGAGGAGGATATCATGCTGCGTGAAGTGGAGGGTCACTGACAAAGAGGAAGATCCCCAACAAGATGATTGACACAGCGTTTGTTACAATGCCTTCAAGCCTAACAGCGATTGTGGGGCCACAACAGGCCCAGACAGTGGTTTGTTGTTGTTGTTGTTGTTTTGTACATAGGATCTTTAGGAGTTGAAACCTGCGTGACAGCATCAAACAGCATTGAAACCAATCTGAATAAACCTACCTGTTCCCCCAGATATATAGCCTTGGAAACCCTAGATAAGGTATCTGTGAATGGGGATTGGTTCCGTGGTATTAGGTGGACCAATCCCAGGTGACATGGTGGTCTAGTGGGTTAAGAGTTGGACTGCTAACTACCAGGTCAACAGCAATCATGATGGCTCAAGTCAATTCACGTGTGACTTCCCCAGCTGATCTGAAGGGGAGAGCTGAGAAAGTTCACTCCCATAATGACTTACAGGCTCAGAAACCCAAATGGAGCAGTCCTAAAGGGTCATTATGAGGTGCACTCGACCCAGTGGCATTGGGTTTAGGATGCCCTGATGTAGGCTGGTAGCATAGTGGGTCATGAATTGGGACGCCTCGGTGTGAATGCAGCTGTGGGTGGGTACCCCACCTTGACCCAAGCCATGGTATTTTCACTTGCCTCAGTTGCATGTGAGAACCGGACAACGAAAAAAGAAGTCTGAGGACTCATTTGAATGGTGGTGCTGGTAACAAGTATTGACTACACGACAGACTGCCGGAAGAATGAAGAACTCTCTCTTGGGAAAAGTGCAGCCAGCGTTCTCCTTGGAAGCAAGCAGGACAGGATTTCCTCTCACATACTTTGGCCATGTGATCAGGAGGGACCAGACCCCTGGCAATAGCCAAGCACTCATATTATACTTAGCAAAGTAGAGGGTCAGTGAAAAAGAGGGAGACTCTCGGTGAGATGGAGTGGCATGGTGGCTGCAACAATGGTCTCAGGCACAACAGTTGTGAGGATGCTGCAGGACTGGCCGTGTTTTGTTCTCTTGTGCCTGGCGAAACTAGGAGTCAGAATGGATTCGACAGTGCCTAACAACAGAGGCAGCTAAGCCCCGGGCTAGGTGTTGAAGACACTCCTTCCTATCACTCAGTAGAGATTTTCTTTTTTTCTCCTCAAGCCAGCTGGGTACATTTCTGTATTTTATGTTACTCTAGGCTATATTTAAAGGGCCATAGTCTAAAAGAAGTTTTTCGTTACATCTTTTGGCTTGTTATTCATGGTGCACAGTTTTTTATTTATCTCTCTCTCACATCAAACCGCTTTACTGAATTCTTTCATTAATTTTATAAGTCTGTCAGCTGATTCTCTTGGATATATTAGGTCACAGTCATATTATCTACAAATGATGATGAATTGTTTTCCTTTCCAAAATGTGACTCTCTTCTGTTTTGTGCCTTCCTGCATTGACTACAATTATCCCACTTGAGCGGCAAGATTCCAGAGGTAAAGTGATTTGCTCGGCATGTCAGGAAAAGCTAGTGGTGAGGTCAGAACCCGCGTCTTGCTTGTTAGTTCACTGTGGTTTTAGAGAAGGTCACCAAACCAAGGTTATTCTCCCAATGTCGCCGAAGTAGCCTGTTCATTCATTGCTTTTCCCCAAAGGCAGGTGACATGTGCAATGCTGACAATTCTCTCTTAGTGCTTTAACCTCTGAAGCATGTATACACACACGTACGCATGCATATGGTATACATAATAGCACTACATGACATGGGGGGAAATTAAGCAGAGAAGCAGAATAGGATAGTACTGTGTCCATTGGGGTTGCTATTTTAAATACATTTGTCAAGTGAGAAACTCACTGGTCAAGGTGAAGGAGCAAGCCAAGTATGTATTGCATAGGGGATACTGACTTCAAAGGCCTTGAGAGGGGAGCATACTCAGAATATTCGAGGAAGTCAAAGAAGTCAGTGTAGCTGGAGCGGAATCAGGAAAGAGGGGGTCAGAGAGAGCAGTTCATGAGACAGGACCTTGTGGATGTTGTAAAGATTGCTCCTGTTTCTCTAAGGAAGAAAGGAACCATAGGAGGCCTCTGAGCACAGGAGTGGTATCCCACCCGCCCAACATGTTTCTAAGGCACCAGTCAGTCCACTCTTCTCAGGAAGCCGAGATCAGCTAGGAGACGATGGCAATCATCTAACCAAGCTAGTGGCCAAGTTGATTGTAGTGAAGATGACGAAAGATGGTCAGATTCTCTTGACACTGGAACCACATGAATTGCTTAGGGATTGGGTGTTTGATAATATGAAAGAGGTAAGTCTCGTGATGGAGAGGGAATACTTATGTATAATATCCAGGTCTAATTTGATCTTCAAATGTGTCTCATCCCAGTCAGTCCATGCTCAACACTAGCTAGTTACATATATCCCCATGAAACCCTGGAAAAGAGTATAGGAAGCTCGAGCCATGAGAAGATAATTGTCTGGTTTCTCCTTACCAGGTGTCTTTCCATTGCTTTCATCCAAAAGTAAGCTCTGTTTATTTGAATAGATTTTAGTTGAATTGCTATAATTCCTTCACACAACATGTATTTCTTCCTCTGAATTTCTATGCAATGTATCAAGTGCAATTCAACTACCTGCAAAAAGGTCCAAATGGAAACCAAGGCAAGTCTTGGTTAGCTAACTTGGTCACACTGTAATATTCATGCGCGCAGCAACCATGATGGCTCAAGTCAATGTCTATAGAACACTTAGTAGAAAGCACATCTTTGGACACATGACATTTAGCCTCACAGTGTCCCATAAGCACTCCCGGTCTCCAACTCCTTAAGGTCCAGAATTCATCTCTGTCCTCACTTCCTTGGATTGTGCTCTACAAGGACTATCTGCCTCTCCATCTTGGTGCTGAGGTTCTGGTGTCCAGAGGCCACGTTACATTCAAACTTGTTCCTTGTACACAGTAGTCACTCAGGAAATGCATGATCAATAAATGCATGAAAGACAGGCAGAAGTGACAATTGATCACACAGCTAATCAGAGAAAGAACATACACCCACACACTTTGATATCAATTGTACTACTTATTGCCCTCCCCACTACAAATACACACACATACACATATACACACACATACACACACACAAAATTCCCTTGTCTTCTCTGAGGGCTATTTTGACTAGGCAAATAGCGAATTAAAATGGGAATTCCCAGAGCCCTGGAATAAAAGTTGATTTACTAAGATATATCATTGTAAATCTCCACTCAGTAGATCCAAGTGACCTTTAATGTGGGGAATGTAATTGCAGTGCTGGATTCTGTTGGGGATTACAAAGTTCACACCTGTTTCTTAGACCGTCTTGTACAATAATGCCAATGGTTTGTCTAGTCTTTTCCTATTAAATTGTGTGCATACTTGAATGCTAAAGCATGGGCTTTTGGAGAGAGAAATCCTATACATGATCATTCAGTCCATTGCACTCCTTTCTTTAACACCTATATTGAGGAGTAATTTACAGAGCACCAGAAAACGCACCCATGTTAAGTATATGATTCAGCCATCTTCAGCAAAGGTTTACAGTTGTGCAACCATTAAACCTGTCCCATTTAGAACACTGCCACCACCATGCCCTAGCGATCCCCTCCTGTGTCCTTGCATCTGGTTCCTACCCCCAGTCACAAATAACCGTTAATCTGATTTCTGTCTCCATAAATTTCCCTTTCTTCCACATGTCATATAAGTGGAACCATGTAATGTGGAGATGTGTATCAGGCTTCCGCCATTTAGCACAATATTTTTAAGTTTCATCCATGTTGTGGAAAGTATCCATAGATTAGACCAGAGCATGCACACTGCTACAGATAAGAGCCCACAAGGCGGATAATCCAGGGTAGATAAACCCCTCAGGGCCAACAAGGACAAATAGAGATACCAGGAGGATTAGGGGAGGCTCGGGGGGGAAAAGGGGAATGGATCATAAGGATCAACCTAGACCCCCCTCCAAGGGGGAAGAATAATGGAAAAGTGGGTGAGGGGCGATGGAGGACGATTTAAGATATGGAAAAATAATCTAAAATTCATCAAGGGTTCATGAGGGAGGGTGGGTGGAGGAGGGAGGGGAATAAATGGGGAGCTGAGATCAGGTCTCAAGTGGGAAGAGAATGCTTTGAAAATGATGATGGCAGCATATGTGCGAATGTGTTTGACACACTGGATCAATGTATGGATTGTGATAGGAGATGTAAGAGCCCCCAATAAAAGTATTTTAATGTATTCATAGATGCTTTTGCTGCAGAATAACGCTCCACTGGATTAATATACTATATATTAGCTATCTATTCAATTCATCAGTTTGTAGATATTTACTATTTCTACACTTATTGTTTTTATATTTTGGCTTTCATGATATTGTTATGACTGTCTACAAGACATTGGGTGGAGATATGTTTTTATTTCCCTTGAGTAGATACTAAAGAGTGGAATGACTGGGTGAATGGTAAAGTCGTGATGATATTTTTAATAAAGTGTCAATGTCGCTCTAAGTGGCTGAACCATTTTATCTTCCCTTCAGCAGTGTGTGATGGATCTAGCTTTCTCACCTCCTCATCCACATGTACAGGAGCCTTGGTGGCAGAGGAGTGAGCACCACCTGCATGGTTAGCAAAACCTCCAGCTACTCCGAGGGAGAAAGCTGTGGCTTTTGGCTCCTGCTCTGAGTTACAGAAACTCACAACGATAGTCCTACCCTAGCCTACGGGGTCGCTGTGAGTGGGCATGGACTTGATGGCAGTGAGTGAGGTATCAAGATGTATTCTTCTTTGTCTTTTTTACTCTGGCCATTCTAGTGGGTGTGGAGTACTTTCTCGTGGCCATTTTAGTTTATTCCCTAATCATTAACGAAAAGCCTGAGTGCTGCAAGGGTTTTGTGCTTGGCTGTTGCCCTAAAAGTGGGTAGGGTAAACCCGCCCAGCAGCTCCGCATACACAGAGACTTGATGATCAGCTTCTATGAAGATCGCAACTCCTAAGACCCCTTGGGACAATTCTACTCTGCCATGTGGGGTCACAGTAGTCAAAATCAACTCCATGACAACTAATAACAAAGGACTGATAACGCTGAGCATCTTTTCATTAGCTGGTCACACATCTAATAGTTTAGTTCTGGACTCTCATTTTTCATTGGTCGATATTCCTACCTTTTACTAGCTCTGCCCCGCACCGATGTATGTTCAGCATAGTTCCACTTCCTCCTCCTTTGTGCTATTTTGTGATATGTATGCTTTAAGCCCCTCCCAAAACATTATCCCTTGATTCTATGCATTTGTGTTTTGAATCACTTAAGACAACATATCTTTATATTTATCGGTGGATTTAACTTTTCTGGGCCTTCCTGAAGGTGGACAAAGTTCAGCTGTGAGCTAAAACATCCCCTCCTGTCTGTCTTCCGAGTTCTACATTCTGAGTCAAGCAACCCTTAGCTAGAGATACCTTCTCTGGGCATAGACAGCCACCACAGGGCATATTCTTGCTGATGGATGAACAGATGGCTCTCATACATCTGTCTGGTCCTTCTCCATGGTACTTTGAGAAGCATGAATGTGGGTCATGACCCCTTTGGGGTCGAGCGACCCTTTCACAGGGGTCGCCCAATTCGTAACAGTAGCAAAATTACAGTGATGAAGTAGCAATGAAAATAATTTTATGGTTGGGGTCACCACCACACGAGGAACTGTATGAAAGGGTCATGGCATTAGGAAGGTTGAGAACCACTGTTCTAAACGATTAGCAAGGGGCACAATCCAAGGGAGTAGGAGAGTCGAGCAGAAAGATTTTTCAAAGCCATTCCTAGGAGTACCTGCAGTTTATAGTCTTAAAGAAGTTTCAGGTCAATTATCCTCTACCAGCTATGACCTTGGGATCTGGACCCAAGGTGGAGTGTCCTTGCCTTAGATGTCAGGAGAACCTGAAACTAAAGGATCGCTAAAAGGTGGGAGTTTTCAGTGAGCCTGGTTGTGTGAAGTGAGGTGTTGCGGAGCCTCCTTCATGACAGCCATGGAGGTAAATGATAGATGATATTAAAGGTGAGCTGCAGAGTGAGGAAGCCAAAGCCATGTTAGCGAGAGACAGTGCGAGCTCCTCTGTGCCCGGCAGCAGCCACTGCACAGTGGCCTGGGTGAGGTTGGCGCATAGCAGAGCTCCACAGGATCCTGCAAAAGCAGAAGTTCAGGTGAAGTTATGCAAAGAAAGATAGTCATAAATGCCCATCTTCTCCGTGGGAGAAGTAACGAGCCTGCCACAGAAGGGCAGATGCGTGAGTGAACGGTGTGCGCCGTGAGGGCCGCACTGTCAGCGCTTCCTCTCTCATGCTCACGCCTTTTCCACCGAGAAGTGTCCCGTCTCTGTACGCATGACCCAGTAGTTTACTGCAACCGCTTCCTTTGAGCTAGAGCTGTGACTTCTGTGGAGTTGTTCTCATTTAGGTATGATATTGTCATTTCTAGTGAGCTGGAGAAAGGCTTGCTCTCAGGTGGATGTGTTTTCAAGAGAATAATGGTGAGCATGAATTTACCAGAAATGGAAACAATGCCTAGCTGCTCTCTCCCCTCCTCCGCAAGAATGTATATCAAAGAAAGGAAAGTTGCACCACTCATAAGAGCTGAATCTTTCCCTCTTCTCCGTGATCGATGTTCCCTGGTCTTTGAGCGAGATGGAGCCATTGGCAAACAGATTTATATGACAAAATGGTTTACATCTTTCTGGCTGTGCTTGCAGATTTGCCTCTGAATGGCCGAGATGCTGAGGCAGGAGGCCTGAGGGAGATGCTGGGAACACTTGGGCACATGAATTCCAGTTGTAGCTGAGCCAGATGTTGACCGAGAGTTTAACCCCCCAAATACCTGTTTGTCATTCTTTATTATTTCAGATGAGCTGGATGTGATGCAGCTGAGCAGTTTAGGCCACCAAGTACAATCAGCTCAGAAAGCCCTTCCCATTTTTTGTTGATTTATGGAAAACACAGGCAGGCAGAGAAGAACAAAGGGGAGTGAACTGTAAATGCGAAGCATGGGTTTCTGCTTTTGCTGCAGTTTGACACGCCTGAGTCCTTCAGTCTCCCCATCGTCATCTGGCTCTTCAGTGTCGTCAAATGTCTGGTGAATTTCCAGTCATCTGATTGGCAGGGAGGAGAAAAGGTGGACAGGATTCAGGCTGATTGTTGTAAATACACTATATTGCCCTTGATGAACTGTGTTAGTCTGGGTTGACTAGAAAAACAAATCCAGAGACACTCATCTGTGTGAAAGAGAGAGTTTTATATCCTAGAGTAATTGTCTATTAAGCAAACATCCCAGCCCAGTTCAGATAATGACCACAAGTTCAGTATTAGCCCATAAGTCTGATATTCGCCTACATGTCTGATACTAGTCCATAAATTAAACTCTTCTACAGACTGACACAGAGCAGGCAATGATGCCGAAGGCAGGAAGATCACAGGCCAGTGGGCGAAAGTCTTGTCAAAGCATCTCAACACTGGCACTGTTCTCCGCGTGGCCCCTCCAGCTCCAGGGCTCCGACTGCCATCAGCCTAGCTTCATGTGGCTTGTCAACAGAATGTGAAGCAGAGGGAGAGTGTGTCCTGTCTCCAGGGAGGAAGAGAGGAAAACTCCCAGAATCCTCCTGAGAAGTCGATGCCCACACAGAGGCATCATTGGCTATGACCTGATTGACAGGCTAGACTCCACCCCTTCGCTCAAGTTGACAGGAGATGATGCAACTGCCACATGAACCTTTTCAGCATTCTGTGGTTTAGGGCCAATGAAGATCGTCCAGCTGGTTCTCTGTAACTGTGGAACGTCATGTCAACCATAGACACTATCTAAGAGAAGCCTTTGACTCTTCTTGATCCAGGCCATCTGTAGGAGGTCCAGCAACAACAGTGATCCAAGGAGTTAGGTCCATCCGCATAGTACTTCTGAGCCTCTGGAGTCTTGTTTAGAGGTCAAAAAAGACAGGAGGATTTGGGGGTAGGAAGAAAAGGCTGAACTGAGAAACCAAGAGAAGGTCTTGTCATGGGGGTAGGGCCAGCCCACCAGGTGATTAGAGCTGACTGCTCTTTCCAACTACAGCTCCTGGTAGTAAGGTGCTTGGCCCCTTCTAATCAGGGGTTGGATAGGTTAAGTGTCCCTAACATGAATGCAGTAGATTCTTGGGTACTACTGTACTCCTTATTTAAAAAAAAACTCAAAAAGTGATCAGATTCATAGTTACCCTTTGCTCTTCACTGATGTCTCCTCTTGCCATTTACACAACGGCCTCATGAATAATGGATTCTCAATGGATCGAACTACTGGGCATGAGCACTCTGGCCAGCTCAAACTTTTACTTGATATGATTGTTACATATAAATCAGCGCAAGTACTGAAACTCTGCTAAAAAAAAAAAAAACAACACCTCTCTGCTCTGCGATCTCTACATTTGGGGAGTGGGTCTCCTCCTTGCAGGGAGCACTTGGAGGTTTGCTCTCCTGATAAACACAGTAATTATGTCATTCAGAAGGAGCCCAAAGTTGAGGGGGAAATTCTTATTGAAATGGTCATTTAATTAAAACACATGCTGCCTCCAGCTGGCTCTATAGCCACATGTAGGTGACACAGATACCTGGATGCACACGGAGAGTGTGGAATGTTAGCGTCATCCACTCCCTGTTCTGACATTCCTTTGTCCACTCAAGTTAACCATATTGTCCGGGTGCTAGACCCTCTTGTTCAGGAAGATGTTCACCCATTTGTCAGAGAAGTGCAGTCTGCTACAGAACCACACGCAGACACTGTATACCGTCAGATGTGGTCATGCTCGTGGGAGGTCGCCTACCTTCCCTCGCGTATCACTCAGATTCCCTCAGGGCAGTCAAGTTCACATTCACATGTGCACACTGGACAGCAGGCGCGCTGACTGAGGTGTTGCCACTGCACACGGTGAGCCATCATCCAGGCAAGGCATACACGCACACATTCTTCCCGTTCCCCTGTCATTCCCGACTGTCCCCACGCTCAAGGAGACACAGATAAATACGTGCCGTGATGTGAAGCATCTCCTTAAGGCCATCACCCCATAATATTCTTTCCTAATGAAATAGTCTGACATCCCCTGATACTTTGTCTTTCTACAAGCAGTCCAATTAAAGTGTGTTACATGTTGGGCTGCAAACCACATGGACACTGTTCGAAACTGCCAGCGCCTCCGTGGGAGAAAGACCAAGCTTTCTACTCCTGTAAACAGTGACAGATGCCAGTGAGAGGCCTCCCCATGAGCTAGCTGATTATGCTGTCTTTAACTGATTGGCTTGTGGTTGCAACTACAAGCATCTCATTAACCCACAACAGTCTCCTGTGAGAATGCATCGGACAGTATGCTCCATTGGCCTGTAGGCTTGGGTTGTCTCAGATCTGTGTTCAATCACCATCTTCCAAAAGAATAGCCTTCGTTTAAGAGGAGGAGGAAGTAGGGTGATTTAAAGGGAGGAAAAAATATGATGCAAACCTAGATACTTTAGAATGTTGTTTTTATAAAAGAACCCTAAATATTTGGCACAGAGTTGATATTTGATAAAGGCTGTCACCTCTATCCAGCACACGCTTGCCCTTTCTAATGTCCTTCTGGGATACAGAGAGCAGTATGCGCTCATTAGGCAGGGGCTCAGGGGATGAGTCCTTGTTGATCTTGATTAGGGGTTCTGCATCCAGTCAGGTTGAGTTTCATGTTTGCTTTTACTTTTCATTAAATTATTTTTATTCGAGTAAGCATACGATGATTACCTACTGGGTGAGGGTCACCCGGCTGGAATGTTTGGGGGGAGCGAGGGGAGGGCTGCTGTGGAAACGACTTAGGCACCACTTCCACTTTCCAAAAGTTGACAGACGCCCATGTTCATCTCACGGCCATCTTTTCAGCGAGCAATTACTGAACTCTCGGGGAAATGAGGAAGGGAAACCTCATCCAAACAAGGAGGATTTCAGCAGAATTCACAGAGAAGATGAAAGGTAATCTTAGCATGTAGGGAAAGGCAGAGGGGAACGCTGTAGTTAGAGGAAGGATGTGCCCGAGACAGCTGGGATTTTAGTGAAATAGCAGAGGGTCTGAAGCCACTGAACAACACAATACATCACAGGAAGGCCTTCAGCAATTTTCTACATATGTTGCCCTCATCATTCTCAAAACATGTGCTTTCTGCTTGAGCCCTTGGTATTAGCTCCTCATTTTGCTCCTCCCTGCATGCTCCCCCCTTCCCCATGAACCCTTGATAACTTATAAATCATTATTATTTTGTCATATCTTACACCATCCGACATCTCCCTTCATCCACTTCTCTGCTGTCCATCCCCCAGGGAGGAAGTTATATGTTGATCCTTGTAATCGGTTCCTCCTTTCTATCCCACCTTCCCTTCAAACTCCCAGGATCACCACTCTCATGACTGGTCCTGAGGGGTTCATCTGTCCTGGATACTCTGTGTTTCCAGTTCCTATCTGTACCAGTGTACATCCTCTGGTCAAACCAGATTAGTAAGGTAGAACTGGGATCATGATAGTTGAGGGGAGGAAGCATTCAAGAACTAGAGGAAAATTGTATGTTTCATCATTTCTACACTGCACCCTGATGGGCTCATCTCCTCCCCACGACTCTTCTGCAAGGGGATGTCCAATTGCCCCCAGTTAGGCCCTGGGTCCGCACTCTGCACTCCTCCTCATTCACAGTGCTATGATTTTTTTCGGTCTGTGATGCCTGATCCCTCGTCCCTTCGATGCCTTGTGATCTCACAAAGTGGTGTGCTTCTTCCATGTGGGCTTTGTTGTTTCTCAGTTAGACGGCCACTTGTTTACCTTCAAGCCTTTAAGACCCCAGACTCTACATCTTTTGATAGCTGGGCAGCATCAGCTTTCTTCCCCACATTTGCTTATACACCCACTTTCTCTCCAGTGATTGTGTAGGGACAGGCTGGTGTACTTCTTCCATGTGGGCTGTGTTGTCTCTCATACTTTTGTCTCACATGCACATACAATGGATGTATACGTGAATTGTGATAAGAGTTATACAAGCCCCCAATAAAATAATTTAATTATTTTAAAAAACCTTTCTTTTACAATTGACTCCAAGAAATATAGTCTTAGTGTATTTAATATCCCTGAGAAAGTTGTATTAACAGCATGTTTCCAGGTCACCATTTCCTGTCACTGTCCTTTGATTCTCCTGCACTCCCCGCATGCATGTCCCTCCACAATCTAAGCTGACAATCACTGAAACCCATGCATATATTTGTTTTATTTGCATCACTCGCCGGTCCCCAATTTTAGAAATCCCACTTCTAACTTTTATGGTTGGCAGAAATCCAACCAGAATACTGTGGCTGCTGGCCTTTATCTAAACCCTAAAAAATGTATGTGTAGATTGATTATTGTGTCTCAGACTTAGTGGTTTATTTTTATGAGATGTATGGTTCTAGGTTCTATCCATGTTGAAACCTTAATAAAGTTCTTTGTCTTACTTTTCAAAAAAAAGAAGGCCTTCTGAAATGGACCTGAAAGCCAGGAACCAATGGCCTCCAATGCCAGGATGGGTGGTTTAGATTGCATCATTTGGACAATGGAGAGCACATGACAATGTGTGAAGAGGGGTGAAGATATATAATTATGGAGATAAACCAATCGGTGAATAATTGGATCAACTAAATTAGAAGCAAAGAGAACAGCCAAGTTCAGATACAAGTGGGGACCTCCTCAAGCTGGGCATTATAAGTAGAGGCGAACAAGGGGGAAGTGAAGAAGGGCAGGTGTGACATTGCTGAGGTCAACTCAGTAGTGCTTGTTGATTAGAAGTGCCAAGCGACAATTGAGGAGGTGGGAATTGAGGATGGTGCCTGGATCCAGAATCTGGGTTCTTAGATGGTGGTTTTAAGTTCAAAGGTATTTCTACTAGCATTCTAGTTCAAACGTCCATAGGTTTATTCCAAACAATATATGTCTAAACATATCTCTGAAATCAATGGATGGCTGGAGAACAGTTCTCTCAATACTACACTTGTCTTAGTCTTGTAGTGGTGCCTTCAAAAACCTCAAGGTCTGTAGCAGTTACATAATCTTCTGTAAACTTTCGAAGGGGTGGAGTCTAGCCTGTCAATCAGGTCATAGACATTACTGCCTCTGTGTGGGCATGGACTTCTCCTGAGGATTCTGAGAACTCCTGTCTTCCTCCCTTCCTGTTGACAAGCCACATGGGGCTATGCTAATGGAGCAAGAGCCCTGGAGCTGGAGGAGCCACGTGGAGACCCACACCAGCACTGAGATGCTTCCACACCCACTGGATCCACAAGACTTTCCACCCACGGGCCTGTGACCTTCCTGTATTAGTGACCTTCCTGTATTAGGCATCATTGCATGTGTTGCTTGAGTCTGAAGAGGAATTTCTAGACTGATATTGGCTACATGGGCTAATATCAGACTTATGGAATTAATCTGGACTGGGCTAGAATGTTTTCTTAATATACAGTTACTCTTTTATATAAATCTCTCTCTTACACACATCTGAGTCTCCCTAGTTTGATTTCTCTCATCTACCCAGACTAACACAAAGTCCAATCCAAACAGTGGCGTCCAAGGAGATCTGCTGGGCCTTGAGTTCAAGATACAAAGGTCACCTTAGAAGGTTATGGCAGTGGGTTTTTTGGTTGTTTTTTGTTTTGTTTTGTTTGGCATTCAAAGATGTGATCTTGATAGATTTTCTCCAGAGATGCAGAATGATCACCGAGGCATGTTAGGAAGAAATCTCAAGAAAATTAAATGCTGTTTTGGTGATAAAACAGTCAGGAAAGTTGCACTGAGGACTTTAACAATTTTTTTTATGACAATTCACCTGTTCATTCTTTGAGGGTAGCGAGGGCTGTCCTTAGGGAATTTGCTGGGGAATCTTTACTCCATTTACCCTGAAACCCTATTCTTGCCCCTTTCAAGTTCTTTTTATTTCCCAAAGTCAAATAACATCTAAAAGGAATAGTATTTGACTCCATTAAGGATTCCCAAACTGTCATTTTGGCATGGTATAAATGAAGGAACTCTAAATTCTACAGAAAAGAGTCAGGTGGAAACACTGCCTCAGAAATGTGTAGACCTAAATAAAGGCATGTATATATGTAAATATGTTTATATATGAGGATGGAGAAATAGATTTATGTGCATATATTTATAGGTTTTATATTAAGGTGGCAGATGGACATTGGGCCTCCACTCAAGTACTCCCTCAATGCAAGAACACTTTGTGCTATCAAACTGGCATTCCATGATGCTCACCTTTCCGACACAATCCCTGAAGAAAAACGTGTACATAAGCAATGTGGTGAAGAAAGCTGATGGTGCCCGGCTATCAAAAGATATAGCATCTGGGGTCTTAAAGGCTAGAAGGTAACAAGTGGCCATGGAGCTCAGAAGCAACAAAGCCCACATGGAAGAAACACACCAGCCTGTGTGATCATGAGGTGCCGAAGGGATCATTTATCTAGCATTAAAGAACCAAAAAAGTCATATCATTATGAATGAGGGGGAGTGTGGGGTGGAAACCCAAAGCCCATCTGTAGGCAACTCGACATCCCCTTACAGAAGGGTCTCAGGGAGGAGTTGAGCCAGTCAGGGTGCGATGTAGCAACAATGAAAAATACAACTTTCCTCTAGTTCCTAAATGCTTCCTTCCTACCCCACCTCCAGCCACTATCATGTTCCCAATTCTACCTTACAAATCTGGCTGGACCAGAGGATGTACACTAGTAGAGATAAGAACTGGAAACACAGGGAATCCATGGTGGACAATCCCTTCAGGACCAGTGGTAAGAGTGGCGATACCAGGAGGGTGGAGGGAGGGTAGGGTAGAGAGGGGGAACTGATTATAAGGATCTACATATAACCTCCTCCCTGGGGGATGGACAACAGAAAATTGGGTGAAGGGAGACATCAGTGTAAAATATGACAAAATAATAACTCATAAATTATCAATGGATTATGAGGAGGGGACACTGGGGAGGGAGGGGTAAAATGAGGGGCTGATGCCAGGGGCTTACATGGAAAGCAAATGTTTTGAGAATGATGAAGCTAATGAATGTACAAATGTGCTTTATACAATTGACGTATGTATGGATTGTGATAAGAGTTGTATGAGTAAAATGATTAAAATGATTAAAAAGAAAAAGAAATATGTATACCTAAGGGGCGATCTAAGAGGTTGAGCAACAGTAATTTCACATTTTGATATTTTTGTTTAATAAGGATTTCTATGATTTTGCAGCTGCCCTCTTTTGTCACTTGCCCTTGCATGTTTCATGAAGGGGAGAAAGGGAGAAGTAGGTGCGGGCAGCTGTGGCCTTGGGACTCAGCCGAGTTTCGTCCATGTCCGGTGTGAACCGGCTCTGGGGCCTCCAGGCAGAGAAGTTCTAAGAAACGTCTATCTAAGGTAGACAGGTGCGAGGACAGTGTTTCCAGTTGGGAGGGGTTGTGTTGACCCCTGAGGACTTCATGAGTTGGCCCCGTCCTGATTGCTGATCCTCTGCCTCTTCTGTCTCCTGCCAGTGTTTATCAGCTGGTTGTCAAGGAAGAGCGGCTTCAGAAGTCTCGCAGGGCAGCTGATATCGTTGAGTGCTTCTCGGTGCCGCTGAGCTACAGGAATGCCTCTAACGTGGATTCTCTACACTACTTTGCTGCTGAATTGAAGCCCGCCAACCTGCCCGTCACCCAGCCATTTACCGTGGGTGACAACAAGACATACAATGGCTACTGGAACCCTCCTCTCTCGCCCGTGAAAAGCTACAGCATCTATTTCCAGGCACTCAGCAAAGCCAATGGAGTAAGTATGGCCCCGCGAAGGCCTTTCTTGCCTGGCTTTTATCTTTCCGTTCTCAAATGAGATGGTGGTAGGCTTCAAAGCAGAAGCCAATGAACTCAGACTTGTGGATCAGATAAAGGGCCACTTCTGCTTCCGTGAGGAAACATGTCTCGGGTCACAGTCACTCCTGTTAATTCACGCATTGTCTATGGCTGCGTGTGTGTCCCAGCAGCACAGTTGAGTTGTTAGAAATGGTATGGTCCACAAAACCCAAAGTATTGACGACCTGGCCCTTTGTGGAAATAGCTTGCTGACCTCTGCTCTGTCACACATCGTATGACCTGCCTCAGAGTCCTCTTCTGTAATGTCCACCGCTATGACAGCCAAGCCCTGAACATTGCAGCTCCTCGGTGACTGCAAGCTCCTTAACATGACCATTAGTCACATTAGAAAACGTGTTTTTCTCTTACAGAGCAGGTACCTCTAGATGTCAAATATTTCTTTGATCGAAGAAGTCCCACTCACCTATGGAAATCTCAGAGTTGGCAATGGTCTTAAGGCCTTGCAGTAACTACCTGTCCCTCCCCCCCCCCACGCACACACAAAACAAGGTGCCAATTGGCATGAAACTATCACAGTTAATTAATGTTGGTGCTTATACTTAACCATCTCCAGTGGCAGAGAACTCACTTTTTGTTAAGCCAAGCTTGCTAATTTGGGGTGCCCTGTGAGTCTTAAGGAAGCTTTATGTTGTGCTCAGTTTAAAACTCCCTCCTCTTGTAGCTTCCACTCACTGTTCTTGGCCCATACTCTCCAGGTCCCATAGAAACCATGTCCTCTCCTCAGGCATTCCTTCAGCCACCTAAAGATCCTAAAGACTCTTTTCCAGCGCCCACTTTCCCTTTATCGCCGCATCCCATTTAGTCTTTTCAGGATACCTCACATCCTTAGTTCCTGTAATGATGCAAGTTTTAATACATCCTCTTGGATGTTTGTTTGGTGGGTGTATCTCATCCTATGCTAGGCATGAGGTAGGCATTAAGGTTAGATACTATGTGTGTGCCCTTCGAGAACTTATAGAAATGTAAGGGACTCTGGCATGCGTCATGAGTGTGAAGCTCGCTGGAACGGGGGTGGGGCAGGGCTGTGAGAAAATCCAGGTTTGGTGAAGTATGCAGGAAACAGACTGTGAGGTTCTGGATGGCCGGGAAGAGAGGTCCATCTGTCGATGGCAGCCATTGCCTGAAGAGAAGCCTGGATGGAGGCACTGGTTAACATTTAGAATGTCCACGTGCCCATTTAAATTCCGCATTGGTGTTTCACTTCTGCATTATTCCTGGCTCAAGCAACACTCCTTACAGAGAGTATACAACTACAAAGAGAACCTGCCAGGCTGCCTTCTACCTGGGCAAGTGGTCTTCCTGGGGGAGGAAGCACACTGATACATTGAAGAGGGAGACATAAGGATGGGCAGAGGCAGCTGGGGGCCCATCTTGTTCTTCTTGGATCTCTGCAGCCCCAGGCAAACTGTTCATTGGTTTAGCACAACTCGCAGAGAAGATGTGTCTTTCTTTACTCTTGGTATCACATCATGACGTGTTATCAGGTTTCGAGGCTGCGATGGGCCAGAAGAAACTGCATTCTGTTTGTCTTGTGCTGTATGCTCAATGAGATACACCTAAAACCTGGCAAGAGGTCAAGCCTAACTGGCAACATCACCCCCTGAAAGAATTGCCCCACCCTGGGTCTAACTATGCTGTGACAAGAGCAGACGAAGCGGGGGGTGGTTGGCGGCTTGCCCCGACATCACCCTGCATCTCCTTTGCTCAGGACATGGAGCTCTGTGACCCAGAAGCGAAGTCACTCAACTCCGATGCTGAATCTTCTCAAAATCCATTTAGCAACGGCGTCTAGGTGCCAAGAGTCGCGTCGTTTCAGAAGCGTTCTATCCCACACCATCTGTACTTCTTCTCTGCCACTAACGTTCTCCGGACTATAGCACACGGAGAAGGGAAAGGGATGGGTGCTACGGTGGGTCTCTCCGATGAGCAGCCAGGCTCACAGCACGGAGGGCAAAGACGGTGGGAACTGACCAATGTTTCTGACAAGAGAAAAGCTACACACAGTTACACAACCTTTCCTACCAAGTCTTGCTGAAAAGAATGGAGTGGGAGGGTCATAGGAGCGATCCTGGGTCTACCAAATCTTTACCTGGTCCTGTTCAAACTTCTCCACAGCCTCAAGGGCAGCAGACAATGCAGGTAAACTGGGGGAATTTGGAAGGAGAACATTTTATGACCCACAAATTCCTTCTCAGCCCAGTTGGTATTCATGCGCAAATGCCTCAGAAAGACAGTTTCAGCATCGAGGGGCTGCCCCACACCCTGATTCTAATAAATCATCCAAAGAGCTATTGACTGAGCAATAAGTCAAAATAAAGAAATCAAGGATAGAGAAAAATGGAGCAAAGAGACCCACCGTGCGGGTGGAAACTAATTAACTGTAGCGTTAGTGCTAAGTAATGGCTCAAAATCTATTATAAACAGAAGGTTAATGTAAAAAATAATTACCTAACGAGAAAATATAGAAGGTGAAAAATTAACAGTTGTGGTTGGGGTCCCTAATTTGCTCTTGTGCCAAAACAAGATTGGAAAGGGAGGATTGATGGGAGCAGTAAACTCCGCTAATTTTCGCATTTTCGACAGGAAGACGTCAATAACTGCCATCTTATTTTTGATACTGGGATTCAACAAGCAGAGCTCTTAAAATAGAACGTCTGTCTTACAGTCTATTGAATAAAAGCACAAACTTAAAAAAAAAAGAACCATCTACATAGATACATAGAAAAGAGGAGGAAACATAAGAATCAGCAACTAGAACACAAAGCAGAAGACAAAAATGTGACACGTGACAGAGAAAACGCAGTTTTGCTTTCCTCTTGAGAGAAAGAACAAAAAACAAAGAACAACTTGGGTTTTAAAAAAGGTATCGGAATTCAGCAAAACTAGTTCACTAAAATATTGAACATGAAGAGTGGAGCAAAGTTATGTTAAACTTAAACAAAGGAAAGGAAACAAAATTACCCTGTGCTGAGGCCCACCAGGGGCCAAGTTGGAAATGTGCTAGTAACTGAGTTACTTGCTCCCCAGCATCCATGCACGTTCCAATCGGATCCAGAAAGCTTGTTTTACGGCTAGTAAAGATGAGCGGCTCAGCCGTCACCCGCTGGTCTGCTAAGCACAGAACTGCATTTCCAAATCACCAGCCACTCCTTGGGGTCAAGGTGAAGCCTTCTATTCCTATCACAAGGATCTACCTACAGCCCCCTCCCAGGGGTGTACAACAGAAAAGTGGGTGAAGGGAGACATCGGTCAGTGTAAGACATGAAAAATAATAATACTTTATAAATTATCGAGGGTTCATGAGGGAGGGGGTGGAGGGAGGGGAAAATGAGAAGCTGATACCAAGGGCTCAAGTAGAAAGAAAATATTTTGAAAATGATGATGGTAACAAATGTACAAATGTCCTTGACACAATGGATGGATGGATGGATTGTGATAAGAGTTGTATGAGCCCGCAATTTAAAAAAGTTGCAGTCTGAGAAACTCATAAAGGCAGTTCCACCCTGACCTACAGAATCACTGTGAGTCAGAATCAACTCGGTGGCAGTGAGGTTTTTGTTTGTTTATCTGCTTGTCCAAGAGGACAAGAATTCAGCCTTTACAGTCAAACTGCCTATAGACCAAACCCTAGTTTCTATGTGACTTTAAGCCAGCTATTATGAGGCAGATTTGATTGATTGTTAAATTAATTAAACACCAAGAAAACAGGACTAAGGAGCCCTGGTTGCCTAGTGGTTGCACATTGGCCTTCTAACTGAAAAGTCAGCAGTTCAAAACCACCGGCTGCTCTGTGGGAGAAAGGCAAGGCTTTCTACTCCTATAAAGAGTTAAAATCTCAGAAACCCACGGGGTACTTCTGTGAATTGTAATCAACTCAATGACAGTGGGTTTGGGTTTGGTTTTAGACTCAAAACACACTGCCATTGAGCCAATTGTGACTCATAGTCACCCTGTAGGACAGAGTAGAACTGTCCCCGTGGATTCCTGGAACCACGACTCTTTATGGGCATAGAGTGCCTCATCTTCTTCCTGCAAAGCAGCTGACTTTGTGACTTGCAACCCAACACTCACTAAGTCAAGCACATATCATAGACCGCATTTCTTCTTGGTTCTAGGATTACAACAGGGAGCCAAACCAACAAAAATGCCCACCCTGAGAGCTTCAATTCTAATAGGCTGTTGTTAGGGGCTGCCCAGTCCTTTAAGGTTCATGGCAACACTATGTACAAAAGAATGAAACGCCCCGCCCCTCACCATCCTCACATTGTTATTTTGTTTGAGTCCATTGTCACAGCCATTGAGTCAATCTCCATTTCCTTAAGTCTCCTCTTCTGTCCTGCTTCTACTGGACCAACCAGGACCTCCTTGCCCAGGGACTCCTCTCCCCTGATAACATGTCCAACACGCTTGAGATGAATTCTCACCATTCTCGCTTCCAGGAAGCAGTCTCGTACTTCCTTCAAGACAGAACGGTTGGTCCTTTAGGAAGTCCGTGGCATCTCAACATGATGTGGCAGCACCCTGATTCAAATACAGCGATTCTTCTCCAGTGTTCCCTATTCAGTATTCCTCCCTCAACTTCATACGAAGCCATTGAAAATACCAAGGCTTAGGTCAGGCTCACATCCGGTCTCCAAGTGACATCCTTGCTCTTCAGTACTTTGAGTAGTAGGTACACCCAATCAAGACATCGATTGATCCCTTGAGGATTTATTGGGGATCCAAGCAAGATGAACACTCTGGTTCAGCTATTGTTAGGTCATGTCTGCTACATTTTCTCTACCCTACCTGCCTTGACCATTTCCTAAGATGTGGTTTGTCACACATTCCAAGAGAGTTTGTGTCGTTGTTGTTCTCATTTGGGGGTCATCACGCAAACGACTTCTGCCTGGATCTTTCCTCTGTTCTCTGCAGATGTTGCGGTTTCTATTATTTCTGGAGTCCTCTTCAGCGTCACATCCTCTGAGAACGTCCTACTCGTATTTTCTAAGAACCCACCAAACGCTCACATTCACTTTACTCTGTTCCTTTTCTCTATAACCCTGGGAATATTTTTAAAGTACGCATGTGTGGGGGGAGGTCAGATGCTTACAGACATCCTCCCTGAAGACAGTCAGTCACCAGACTACTGTAGGACCCTCTCCCTGCTGTTAAGGACAAAGGACAGTCATCTTGGTCCCTGTGGGTGGAGTTCACACCCTACAGATAATGGTCTCTATCAGTTGAGCCAGGAAACAGGTCTAACCGGCTCTGTGACATCCAAAGTTAGGCTGCCATCCTGTATCTAGGATCTGCCCATCTTGCCACATGTGTACCCCCAAACTCTCCTCTTCCTATTGCGTGGATACCCCTAGATCATCCCCTCCCGTTACTGTATTACCTATAGCACAACCCATTCCTGTGACATATGTCTTCACCTGTAATTAGGGGACTTGCATGTCCCCACAGAATATAAAAGCCTTGGTTAGCATTAAATATCTCTCTCTCTCTCCACGTGGACCACCAAGCGGGCCTGAGGTGAGCATGAAATGTGTCTGACTCCATTATTCGACTCTCTCTTCTACCTTCATGCTCTCCACGACTTTACTGTAATCTTACTTATTATCGCTGTACAATTGCGCCTCCTGGAGCCCTGATGATGTGTTGGGGGCAGGGACCCTGGCACACATGCACCTCCCTCACTAATCTGAGAGCTGTTCCAGGAGGTAGGAAGTCTGTGTCTTCCATCATGAGGACAACACTCAGCATATCCTTTGGGCGTGGCATCAGGAAAGACCAGTTGCTGGAAACGGATGTTATGCTTGGTAAGTGGGAAGGGAGAGGGTCAGAGAAAGCGAGGACTTCCTCAATGAGATGGACTGACACCTTAGCTGCAACAGACTCAAGCATACCAATGATCTTGAAGATAAGTGTAGGACTAGGCATCCTTGGGTTCTGCTGTACATAAGACCTCCCTGAGTCGGAGCCCACTTGACAGCAGTTGACACAACTAGCAGTTTCAACATCTCTCACTGCCATTGAATCAATTCCAACTCAGAGTGACCCTGTAGGACAGGGTAGAATGCCTCTGTAGTGTCTGAGACACTAACTCTTTATGGGAGTAGCAAGCCTCGTCTCTCACTGGCAGAGCAGCTGGTGGTTTCAAACTGCTGACCTTGTGGTTTGCAGTCCAGTGCGTGATCCACTCCACCATCAGGGTGCATACACTCAACAATTGATTCACAAATGATGTGAGTGCAGATTGTTGCCTGTCTGAGCCTCAGTCTTATTACCTCTAACATGGAAGTCATGTATGTCTAGTGATTTTGAACATCAAATGAGGCAAGCTATTAGCACTGAAAGGCACCAAATAACCATGAAAACACGATGAAATTCCGTTCTTATACTCTCTGAGATATGGTTCTGAGCCATTTTCACCACAGGCTGATGAGTCCCAAACAGCCTTCCTTTTACTCTAGCAGTCCTGTTTCCCCCGATGTCTCATTTCCCAAGCTCCAGACTCCTGGGCAGTCTTAATTTCCTCCAAACTCTTCAAACGGTACCCAGAGTAGCTGTCTGGTTGTAAACAGCGGGTGGGTGCCATTTTACATTGTCTCTTTCCCACTCTTCCAGAATGAGGTCTGCTGAATCTACTGTTTTCTGCATCCCCACCACCATTAGCCATGATTGTGAAGTTGAAAGGGCCATAATTAGTGGTTGGATGCAAAACAAGTGTGGTGAATTCATGCAAATACCCCTCAGGAGCCACCTTTTGTTGGGCAATGCTCTTGTGCATGTTCTGTTTATGCAGAGAGCAAACTCCTTCCTTGCCATCTCCTTGTCATTATGTGGGGACACATGTAACCTGGCTGATGCCTCTGGCAAATGCCGGCTGAATATGAGAGGTGGATGTCCAAGGGGTGATTGCTCTCTTTCTCATGCTCCCTCTTCCAGCTCCTGAACTCAATTGCCTCTTGAGAGCTGCTGATAGCCAGATGCTGTGCAGAGGGATGGTGTTGTAATCGTTAGGATGAACTGGATAAGTCTGGATTCGGGAACATTCTGTGTCTCCGAATGAATGGAAATATACATCTGTAGTTGCTCCCAAGCACTGTTACAAGGACGCTGGCTCGTGCATGGGTCCTGTGTCCTGGCAGTGGCCTGGTGGATGGAGAAGAGGACAGAGAGAGAGCCCGAGCTCAGACAGACTTCTGAGCATTCTGGCTGTTTGCAGCCACGGCAACTTCAATAGGTGACTGGACATCTCAAGATACAGTGTGATTCATGATCTACTGCCCAACCTTGGGGAAGGGTGACACAAGGCCCAGGAAAGTCCTCTCACCTTCGTGTTAATATTTGTTCCTTTCACTTTTGTTGGATGATTTCCCGGGGCTCCTCTCCTGGTGGAAGGCCTGGAACATCCTTTCTTAGCCCAGTCTGTCCAGCAGGTCCCATGAAAAAGCATAAACCTTCCTAACTTGGGGGGAATGCAGGTCCCAGAAACACCCCACCTCTTGACTGACTTGCCTTACTCGGATGCTTTCTAATGTCATCTCAGGCCTTATGCATCTTAGCTGAACTTCTCACAAGTGGTTTCAACCTTGACACTTGGCATTGTGGATCTTATCTGTTGAGCATGATCTTGCACCTCCCAGCAGCTCCATTTCCTTAGTCGGTGTCAGTCCAGTGATGGTTCACTGTTTCACTCAGCGAGCGCTTCTCCCAACCCTACTATTCAGTATAATGGAGAGACCTCAAAACAGTTCAGATCTGTTCCACTCATTAGTGACTGAACCCAGAGAACAGACAACTGTGAATCAAAGGCCTACCCATATATGTTTTCTAACTTTCACCGTTGCATTGTGTGGTAGCATTTGTAGGAGTCGTCGTGTTTGCAGTGCTTGTTGTTAGGTGCTGACGAGTTGGTTGCAACTCATAGCTACCGTACGCACAACAGAAAGAAACACTGCCCAGTCCCGTGCCATCCCATGATGGTTCCTATGGTCGAGCCCGTTACAGCCACTGTATCAATCCATCTCCTTGAGGGTCTTCTTCATTTTTGCGGCCCCTCTACGTTACTAAGCATGAAGTCCTTCCCCAGGGGCTGGTCTCTCCTGATAATATGTCCAAAGTAGGTGAGCCAACATTCCCCATCCTGGCTTCTAAGAAGCACTCTATCGAGAGAGGACTTCTTCCAAGAGAAAGTTGTTTGTTCTTTCAGCAGTCAATGATACTTCCAGTGTTTTAGAAATCGTTTTGTATTAGGAATATACAAAGTTCTGGGTTTTATTTTTGGCTCAGTAGCAGCCAAGTGGAAATGAATACGAGTGAGCATGGATTTGGGAATGCAAGGTTTTATAGTTAGCCATTCCATAAAAACTCTGGAAAGGTCCCTTACCAGTTCCTGTCACTAGTATCTAAACCATGAAGCGAGCACCCTTATAGCTAGACCTCCTTTACACTCTGCAGTGGACTCGCCTCCCTGCGGCTCCTCCTCCCCTTTGGGCAGATCTTGCAGGTTTCCACACCACCATTTGAGTTTTATTACATGTCCTCACATGCCTTGGACTCCTATAAGAGCCCTATTGGGTGAAATAGGCATTCTCCGAGGTCACCTTGTACAAATACCAAGACAAGCTCTCCCTGGTTGCTAATTTATTTCTTCACTCACGGTTCTTACGCTTCTCATTATCATGATATGGCACTGGAGGGACCAAGAACATTTTCCTTCCCATGCAAATATATTTTAAGCTTATTTGAAGAAAGAAAGTTGCCCCAATGTTGACAGATGCTAACCTTATCAGCACAGGCCTTGCCACATCTGTGTTCTAGGTCATAGTCCCCCAAAGGCTCATGGGAACAACAATCTAAGATTCCATAGAGCAGGTCCTCTGCCCCCACTAGGGTGGCATAGTGGGTTATGAATGGGACTGCTATCCACAAGGTCGCCAGTTTGAAACCACCAGCCACTCAGAAGGTGAAAGATGCTTTCCATCTTTCCACCAAGAGTTAGACCCTCAGAAAACCCACAGGGGAAGTTCTGCCCTGCCCTGTAGGGTGGCTACGAGTTGGAATCAACTCAACGGCAGTGAGTTTGGTCCTTGGAAATGGTGCAAATGGTGAGAAACGTTTGGGTTTGGGAACTCAATCTGTGGATCTAAGAACTGCCTCTATCATGTGTCAGCTGTGTAAACTGAATGTTTGCCTGATTAGCCTCAATTTTCCATATGTCAAATGGAGATGTAACATGCCTTCCCATGCCCACTAGTGTCTTTACAGTAAATAGTCTTAAATGAAAACACAGTTGTTAATAGAAATATGTGTGTGCCTCTTGTGAGACGTGTACTAGCTAAAGTGTGTGTGTGTGCATGTGTGTAATCAGATGAGATAAAGTTTTCAAATTAGCATAAGAATGTTGTAGGGAATAAAGAGGATCACTTTGCTAGAAACCTAGTACAGCATACCCACAGTTAATTACAGGCGAGTTTATGTGCTTGAGTTTGAGGGAAGCCAGGCAAACAGGCACATGGGACAGGGTGGGAGGATGGTAATGCACCTCTCTTGCTTTTCTTGGGAGATCCTGGGAGGGGAATGTATCGCACGTCTCCTCACAGAAGGTGCCTTGAGGAGTTGCCAGTCAATACCGTCAAGAACAGTTTTGCTGAAACCCTCAATTAGCCCCTTTAATCAATCCTATGAAATCTGAGGATCAAATATTAAGCCAGAATATAATCGAGCAATTTAGACTCAAGGATTCTGTCTCTTTCTTGTGCTATAAAAATGGTGTTAATGCTGCTGCGTCTCGTGGATTAACGGATTTCCACGTTTGCTTCCCCTCGGCGTTTTTGATGACTTGGGTTTTTCTCATTGTGTGGATTGACACTGATGTGACCCTAGGCAAAGAATGTTCATCTCTGAGTCCCTTTTCTCATTTGAAAAATTTAGATGTTCACAGTAACAACTTCTCAAGAATGTTTGTAAAGATTCAATGAGAAGATGCATGAAAAAATGCTTACCATGAGACCTGGCATACAAGACACAATGTTCGCATTGTTGGCCTGCTGCCTATAAGACTGGCGGTTCAAACCCAGCGATGGCTTCCCAGGAGGAAAATGAGACTGTCTGTTCCTATAAGGAGTTACAGCCTCAGGATTCCTAGATAGGGCGACTTTGGATCTGAATCAACTCTATGTCAGTGAACATAGAGCGGATAATTAGTGACACTGAGGACACGGATGTGACGATTAGTGACAGTCGGTAGTTAGAAGCCAAGAGCCCCTCTACAGGAGAAAGGCGCCTGCCTGCTTCTAGAAAGATTTGTAGCCTCAGAAGCCTTATGGAGCTGTTCTACTCTGTGCGATAAGGTTCCGATGAGTTAGAATTGACTAAATGGCAGTGGGTTTGGTTTGGGTTGTGTACTAATAACAGTTATCATAATAAATTGGCCTTTGATTACATCTGTCACCTGAGAATTTCAAAGACTTTACAAACATCAATTAGTAATTACAGCCCCGTGGATTTCTCACAGAAAGCAGGGATCATTAAAGTCAGATCCGAGCTGCACAGGGGGGCATGAAGGACAGGGTGGGCGGGTTCAGACCCAGGAGTTTCCACCCCCAACCCCTCTCCAGGAAGCCCCAAAGGAACCACACTTCCGACACCCTAATTGGGGGATAATATGTACAGCTGCTCCATATCCTCAAAGTCCCAGTGCTAAAGAATAGGAAGCAGGAAACAGAATTGTAAGGGAGCAGATAACTGTCCAAAAGAAAGAAAGAACAACTCAAGCCAGTTGCCATCACATCAATTTCAACCCAACGTGGTCCCACATGACGTGCTCCGTAGGGTCTCAAATGGCTGATATTTCAAGACAGATCACCAGACCTTTCTTCTGGGGGGCTTCTGGGTGCTAAGCACCTCACCACTGGCCACATCTAGGGAGTCATACTCTGTCCATGTCCCCTCAAGTTTTCCAAAAGGGAAACTCAGAGGGGGAAGTGACATCTCTCAGGCCAGAGCCAGGACTTTCAAGACATGAACCTATTCTCTCATATCCCCATCAACATTCTAGACTACAAAACTGTGTGCTCTCAGTGGAGTAGGCACAAATGATGAAAGTAAAAAAATAAAATGAGCATTTATGAAAGGCTCATTTATTCAGTGTCAGTGGATTAATATACACATATTAAAAAGGTACACCACCTGCCTTTAGAGATCCCACAGTCCAAAGGTAAAGGCAGTCATGAAAACAAATGTTTCAGTAAATTGTATCAGGAGCGGGTTGGCAGAATACCAGGAGTCCGGGAATACCATAGACCTGCAGCGGAGACCAGCCTGCTCAAGAAAAGCCTCCAGGCACAGTAACATTTGGGCTGAATCCTGAACCTTTAGTGGGCAGTTCCTGAGCTGACAACGGGGCAGGTGAGAGCCTGTGCCCGGCACAGGGAGCACATAGAGAGAGACCTAAGGGTAGGACATCATGCTGCATTGGAGAGACTTCACGGCTGTTTCTGGGATATGACCAGAACCAGACAGACAATTGGGTCATGGGTCCCCTTTCTGCCACTCTAAACACATGACACTTTGTCTGCTGCTGACAGGGCAGATCATCTTGTCAATGATCCCTTATCAATTCATTAAAATGATAAAGGCATATACATGCTGCTTTGAGTTTTTCAGATACATGTTACAAGTTCACAACTCAGTGGTTTACAGAATCTTTTTAAAATCACACCTCTCCCACAGCTAACAATCGTGTTCCCATTCTACAAGCCCCCCTCCCCATAAGTTTGTTTTCTGGCTCTATGGATTTGCCTGTTTGGGCCATTTTCTAGAAATGGAATCAGACAGCATAGGAATGTTTGTGTCTAGCTTCTTCCACTTCATGTCAGGTCATCAAAATGCATCCCTGTTGTAGCATCCATGATGCGATCTCCTCATATTTATTCTGTGCTTTACACAACTAAATAACATCGGGCATGAAGTTTTGTTCAACTCAGTAAAACAGGCAAAAATGTATTGCTCCAATTTTATAGAAAAGGAACCTGTGACTCAGAAAGATTAAACAGCCTCAAACAGCTTCCCCAAAGGCATCTAACCAATGAGAAACAAAATTCAAATTTGAATGCCTAACGGTATTTGTTATTTATGGGCTATTTAGTTATGTGATGCGCCATTCCATAGACAAGCAGAAGAGGTAAGGCGGCTTTCATGGGCTTTACTTTCTGGCTAGGGCAGGGAGGGAGAGAGACTGACAGTTAGTCAATATACAAATAAAATAATTTCATATAGTGACCAGGCTCAAAAAGAATGATGAGGAGCCCTGATGGTGTAGTGGTTTCCAGTTGGGCTGTGATCCACATGGTTGACAGTTCGAAACCACCAGCAGCTCCCAGGGAGAAAGGCTGGGCTTTCTGTCCCCATAACAGTTACAGCCTCTGAAATCCACAGGGGCTTACTTTGAGTCCGCATCGACTCTATGGCAGTGAGTTTGATTTGGTTTTGGAGAGGGTGGGGGCTGGGTAGAGTCTCCAAGGAAGGCATCTGGGAGACTGTGGTCTGTGACAGAACTAGAATGCTGGGTAGTGGAATTATGGGTAGATACAACCATGTGAAGGGGTCAGGACAAGGTATTTCAGGTGGAGGGGGCAAAAATCTCCAAAGCTCCAGGCTGAGATACATTTGACTTGTTGGAAGTTGTCATTCAGGAGCCCTCGTGGTGCTATGGGCTGAACATGGGACTGCTAACTTCAAGGTGGGTGGTTTGAACCCACCAGCCACCATGAGGGAGAAAGAAGAGGCTGTCTGCCGTCTACAGATGTACAGTCTCAGAAAGCTTATGGAGCAGCTATTCTCAGTCCCTTCATCTCAGAATGACTAGATGGCCAGGAGTTTGGTCTTGGAAGTCTCAATCCTGACCAGCATGCCGGGGGGCAGGTGGTAAAAGGAGAGGCAGAGAAGAGAACTGTGTTTCTTCAGCTGGGCACTGAGAGTCAGGGGGAGGCCAAGGATTTTACCCTCAGTTCGCTGGGAGGTCAGTGGGAAGTTTTAAAGGAGGAGTAGCATGCCCTGAAGTAGGTTTTAGAAAGTTATTAAGAAGCGAGGAGACTCATTTTAGGAATCAAGAAAGGTCAAGAGGCTGTCACCGCAATCCAGACTCGGGGAGGGGGTGGTTACACAGGGTCGGTAACAGCGAAGAGCCAAAGAACACCGTCTACTCAGGAAACCCGGCATGTTCCTCTCTACTTAACAAGCCCTGTTAATATCGAAACGTTCAAAGAGGTACCACAAGAATGATCCCTGTGATGTCGTTTCAACAATTACCAATCCACGTCCAATAGTCCATCTACACTTCAACACACACCTTCTCCTCTGTCAAGATGTTCGCTGCCCTTTGCAGATCGTTTCAAACATCAAAACAAGGTTGACGAGTCTTTCAAAGAACGGTGATGAACGCTCACTCCGCAATCACTAACAGATTACCACATCTCTAGTTTACCGATTGACCAATAATCAATCGATGGGGTCTTCACTCGTAAACCCTCTGATGTGTATTTCCTAGATGCAACCACCATGCCATTTGAATAAAATTAAGATTCGTGTTCATACTGCTGGTTAATATACAACGTTATTTCACATTTGGCAATTATCTTAATCATGTCCTACATTATATATATATATGTGTGTGTGTGTGTGTGTGTGTGTGTGTGTGTGTGTAGATATATATGAGAAACATGGGGCTTTCTACTCTTGCAAAGCACTACAGTCTCACAAACCCACAGGGCAGTCCTACCCTGCCTTATAGGGTCTATGTGAGTTAGCATCTACTTGAGGGTAGTGAGTTTGGTATATATATCTTCACCACTTCTGTGTCAGTGTGTCATATTGTGGTGGCTAGTCCAGTGTTGTGATGCTGGAAGCTGTGTCCATAGTAGTGCAAATGCCAGCAGGGTTCCCACAGTGAATAGATTTCAGCAGAGCTTACATCCTAAGAACAGACAATGAAGAAGGAATCAGCTGCCCACTGCAGAGGAAGTGGTCACTGAAAACCTGACGCATAGCATGGAGACACGGTCAGATACTGAAGGCCTAATGAATGGCAGCAAAGCATTGTTGGAGGTAGTGCCAGAAGATGAGCGCAGAAGTGAAGCCTCTGGGATTGTCAGTTGCTGATGGGGCATGATTGAAGGTGAAAAGAAACAGCTGAGGAGATCTATTAATAATCAGGACATAGAATGTACAAAATAGCAACCTAGGAAAACTGTAAATGGTCATAAATGACATGGAATGAATAAATGTTGATATCCTAAGTATTCGTGAGCTGAAATGAACAGTGAGTAGCCATTTTGAATCACAAAATCATATGCCGGGAATGACACACTCAAGAGGAAGGGCATTTCATCCACTGTCAAAAGGACATTTCAAGGTTTACCGTGAATTGCAATGCCGTCTGTGAAGAGATTCTATCTACCTGCCTTCAAATACATCCAATCAATACCACTATTACTCAAATGTATGCACTAACCACCAAAGCTAGTGATGAAAACATTGAATTCTACCAACATCTTCACACCGAAACTGATCATATATGCAAGATCCATTGATAATTATTGGCTATTGGAATGCAAACGTTGGGAACAAAAAGGAAGGAAAGCATGGACTTAGTGATAGAACTGAAGCTGGAAACCAAGGACTGTTCAGAGTAGATGTCTTTTTCAACAACCCAAAAGGCAGCTCTGCACATGGACATCTCCAGATGGAGTACACGGAAATACAAATTACTACATCCGTGGGAAGAGATTATGGAGAACCTTGGTATCAGTGGCTAAAATCAAGACAGGAGCTGACTGTGGAGCAGACCATCAATTGATTATATGTAAGTTCAGGTTGAAGCTGAAGGAAATTAAAACAACTCCACAGGAGCCAAAATATGACCTTGGATCTATCCCACCAGGATTTTGAGAACATTGCAAGATCTTTGACGCATTGAACACTACTGACAAGATCCAATGACCTGTGGAAGGTCATCAAGAACATCGCTTGTGAAGAAAGCAAAAGGTCATTAAAAAGACAACAAAGTAGATGTCAAAAGAGACTCTGAAACTTTCTCTTGATCATAGAGTAGAAATTATAACACAATCCTTGATCATAGAGAAGAAATTATAACATGAAAGAGCTGAATAAAAATGTCAAAGGGCAGCTTGAGAAAACAAAGCCAAAATATTATGAAATGTGCAAAGGCCTAGAATTAGGAAACCAAAAATGGAGGAAACGCTCATTATATCTGAAACTGGAGGAACTCGAGAAAAAAAAAACTCAGGCCTCGAGTTGCAATATTGAGAGATTCTATGGAAAAATATATTGAATGATCCGGAAGAATCCAAAGAAGATGAAAAGCATACACAGAAACACTGTCCTAAAAAGAACTAATCCGCATCCCACCACGTCAGGACACAATATAGGAGCAAGAACTATAGCACTGAAGGAAGATGTTCACCAGCACTAAGAGCATTAGCCCAAAATAAGTTTCCCGGAATTGAAGGAACACCAATTGAAATGTTTCAACTGGATGATGAAGCACTAAAAGCAATTACTCGTCGATGCCAGGAAACTTGGAAGGCCGCTACTGGGCCAACTGACTAGAAGAGATCCATATTTGTACACCTTTCAAAGAAAAATGACCCAACAGAATGCTCAAGTTATACAACAATGTCATTGATATCAAATGCAAATAAAAATTGGCTTGAGGTCATCCAGCAACTTTCACAACAGTCCACTGACAGGGATTTAGCTGCCAGAGGCTCAAGCCAGTTTCAAAAGAGGACTTGGAACAAGGAACATCATTGCTGCTGTCGGATGAATCTGGACTCAAATCAAGGAATAGCGGTCAGGTGTTAAATTGTTTCTGATTGACTGGGGCAAGGCATTTGACTGTGTGGATCACAACAAACTATGGATAACCTTTGGAAAGGGGAATCCCAGCACACTTCATTTGGCTCATGCAAAACATGTACATGGAACAAGAAGCAGGTGTGTAAGCAAGGGAATACTGCGTGTTTTAAAATCGGGAAAGGTGTACATCAGGGTTGCATCCTCTCATCATACGTGTTCAACATGTATGCTGATCAAATCATCAGAAAAACGGGCTTATATGAAGAAGAATGTGGCATCAGGATCGGAAGAAAGCTTATAAACAACCTGTGATATGCAGATGACACAACTTTGCTTGCTGTCAGGAGGCACTTGCTGACGAAAATCAAAGATCGCAGCCTTCAGGATACACCACAACTCAATGTAATGAAGATCAAAAGCCTCACAACTGGACCAATAGGTCGCATCGTGATCAATGGAGAAAAATGTGAAGTGTCAAGCATTTTGTCTTGCTTGCATCTACAATGAATGCTCGTGGAAGCAACAGTCAAGAGATCCAAACACAAGTTGCATTAAGTTAATCTGGGGCACAAAACTGCCAACACAACAACCTTATGTACAACAATGTACAACCTTACGTACAACAGAATGAAATTTTGCTCTTTCCTCGCCACCTCACAACCATTGCTGTTTGAAATTATGTTGTAGCCACAGTGGCAGTCTCCAGGAGCCCTTGTGTCATGGTGGGTTATGATTTGGATTGCTAACCAAAAGGTCCAGAAGTTTGAGTCCAGCAGACTATTCAGGGGGAAGATGAGGCTTTCTGATTCCATAAAGTTTTATAGACTCAGAAACCCACAGACACAGTTCTGCTTTGTCCTGTAGACTCTCTCTGAGTCAGAATTGACCAAAGAGTAATGAATTTGGTTTGGCTTGGTATTAGAGCATCTCATTGAGTCTTACTGTCTTTTTTATCGACTCTCCACCATTAGAACAACTATTTTCTAGAATGTCCTAAGATGGGGTTGTCTCCAGTTTCCTCATGGCTAAATTCATAGTAGACATTATTGTTTTTGGCAGATTGACCACAGAAACAATGTCAAGTTGTTTTCCATGCTTCAGAGTATCAGAATGCAATGTCCCCAATTTTGCTGGTGATTCACTTTGATCACTTGAAGTGCTAGGTTTCAAAGGGTCCCTGTGTAGAGCTAAGCCCTTGACTACTAACCAAAAGGTTCGTTGTTCAAACCCACCCCGAGGGACTTCAGACAGAAAGGCCTGGTGATTGGCTTCCAAAGGGTCACAGAATGGATTACATTTCTCCTCTGACACATTGGGTCCTCAGGAGCGAGAACCTACTGGACAGCTGCTCATCAGCAGTCCTGGTGACATAGTGGTTACACATTGGGCTGGGATCCACAAGGTCAACAGTTGGAAACCACCAGCCCCCTCCTCAGGAGAACGATGGGGCTGTAAACAGCGACATCTCAGAAACTCACAGGGGCAGTTTTACCCTGTCCTCTAAGATTGCAATGAGTCGGCATTAACCCTAAGGCAGTGAGTGAGTGAGTTAATCCAGTGACTCTCACGCATGCATATAGGTTGTTTGTGATATGTAAGCGTGCAAACATCCCTGCAATACAGGTGCTGCTGGAAGTGTGTCTTTAGGATGGATTCCTAGAAGGGAAATCGTTGTTTCCAGAGGTGGACAAAGGAATAGCTAAAGGGGATATTGCTAAGCTCTCCTCCATAAATGTTGAACCAATTTCATTTCCTTCTAGCAATGTGTCCAAGAGCTCTGGTGGTGCAGTAGTTAAGCACTCAGCTGCTAACAGAAGGTCAGGGTGCCAGCCCTCCTGCCTTCCTAGGGGAGGAAGATCCGGCAGTGCTCTTCCATAAAGATGACTGCCCCTCATGGGGAGTTCTCCTCTGCCCCATAGGGTCGCCGTGCATCAGATCCCGCTGAAAGACAGTGTGTGTGGGAGGTGGCGGGTGCTTCTTTGTTTTTGGTCTGGCATTATGTCAGACCACTGGGCTGCCCAGGGGCTCGCCAACAGTTTGTGTCACCGAATTCTCTGTTGATCAAACTAATAGATAAAACACTGTTGGTCAATACAAGTTAATTTACTTTTTCTTATTAGAAGTCAGGTTGACATCTTTTCATATACTTAAGAGGCATTTGTTACATAATTTTATGAATTACCTGTTTATGTCATTCACCTAGATTTCTATTAAGTTATAGTTATTAGAAAAATTTTCCCCTCAATTTTCAGAAGTTCTTTATAGATCAGGGGTATTATTATCTATGGTACATTTTACATCAGTTGCTTTTATATCTAGTGCAATCTTACCGGCTATTTGTCTTTTGTATGTGTTAACACACACACACACACACTATTTATCTGTCTGTAGTGAAATGTATTATTTTTGTCCTTTATTGCACCTAAAGCTTCTCATAGTCTGAAAATCTTTCTGTGTCTGGATTTTAATAAGTCTATTCTTTCTTCAGATACTTGCTTAATTTCATTTTACATTTAGAGCTCCGATGTTTAGATTTATTTCTGTATATGGTGTGAAGTATGGATTTAATTTTATCTTAATCTCCAAAATCTCTATCTAGTTGTCCTAGCAACATTTTTTCAAGTCCATCTTTCCCAGTGAACTTGGGATGCTACTTTTCTCAAATATTAAATTTCCATACGTTATTGGATATTTTCCAGGATTTCACAGTGTAGTCCACCTGTCTGTCTGTCTGTCTGTTTATACAATAGGACTGCACTGTTATAACTAAAGAGGTCTATGTTGCAAGGTATAGCAGAGCAAAAACCCCACCCAGATGTTCTTTTGCAATGTTTCCTTAGCATGTTCTGGCATGTTCGTTTTTTATTAAAAACTTCAGTATTGAGTTGTCAATCTCCATAAAAAGCCTCTTTGTATTTTAAGTGGGATTGCATCGCATTTATACATTAATTAGGGTAAACTGACATCTTTATGATAGTGAACTATTCGACAGGTGATGTCTTTCTGTTGGTTTAAGTCTACTTCTGTGACTTTCAGTGATATTGTAAAGTTTCCCTCATATGGGATGTGTACATTCTTGTTAAGTTTATTTACAATTAGTTAATCTTATTGCCATTATAAATGAGATTTTGCTACCAGCATGTCTTCTGATCATTGGCTGTATATATGAAGACAATTGATTTTCATGTCTTAAATTTATATCTGTGAACTATTTTACCAAATTATCTTCTTGCTTCAGTTTTAATCCTTGATTCCATAGGGGTTTTCAGATATTTTCCCATATCATCTGCAAAACAGAGAAAGTGTACATTTTCTTTTCTAATTTGTATGCATCTACTTGATTTCCATTACCTTACTGCAGAATAGAGATAGAGGGCATCTTACCTCTGTTATTGATCTTAAAGGAATGCCTTTACTATATCCCTATTGAATAAGATACTGATTTTAAGACTACATGATAGTTAGTTTATCATATATTACAAATATTAATCAATTTCTATTTTCTTCAGTGTTTATTTTTAAAAAACTGATTAAGGATTATTGAACTTTATCAAATGCTTTTTCAGTCTTTGATAAATGCCCTCATGATTTTTCTACCTTGATATATGAAAATTAACTTTTATTTTTATCAATTAATGGATTTCCTGACTCCGAGTCAACTTTCTATTTCTGGAACACATTTGACTTCGCATTTTACTTTTCTAGTGAAGGATGGACTCTGTTCATTAGTGTTACTGAATTGTTTTGCCGAGCCAAATGTGAAATTCGTCTGTAATATCTTTCTTTGGGTTATATTCTTTATAAAGTTTAAACCATGCTTATTTCAAATAAAATAAATGCTCCTTTATTTTATATGTAACAATCTTTGGAGCCTTGGTCCTGGCTTGTCTTTTAAATATCAGCAGAACCTCCCTGTGAACACACGTGGGTGTGAGACTTTTTTATGGGGTAATTCCTTGATAACTTTCTCTATGACTTTTATGGAAATCAGTCTATTTTAGATTCTATCTCTAATATCACATTTATTTCTAAAATCACCCATTTACCTCTTTTCCCTTTCCAGGCCACTTCTCTCCTATTTTTTTTTTTTTTTTACCATCTTTCCCTCCATACATGCTATCTACTGAAGATCACCACCTGGAATCGTGTGTCTTTTACATGCTTGCCTGCTGCTCCTTGCTTCATCTACCAGGAATATTTTGAGCCTTTTCACCCATAGCAAGGACTAGGTCTTTCCAGAGATCACGGTGGACGAGGCGCACACCTTCTGCTAGTTGACCTTTCCTCTCTGCCTCGTGGCCTCTGTGTGTAGCCCTGGGTCTCTAGCAGGGCTTGTGTTGCATGCCGTAGAAATTTCCTCCAAATCAGTTCTGACTTTTCTATTCACAAAGGCTATGCCATTTGGGGAGTTCTCTGTTCTTCAAATACCCTGAGGTTTTGAGTTTTGAACAGTTTCTTTTATTTTTACCTCTTGTTTTCCTGTTGCTTTTGAATAATGTGGGGAGAGATTTGGTGTTGTTTGGTGGTTCTGACTGTTCTCAGTTGCTCAGAGTCAACAAGAATTGATGGTGGATTAGTTATAGGAGATGATAAAACCAGAAGAATCTAGGCTATTCATTTAACCTACCGAGTAGATAAGGGTATTTACATGAGCTGAAATGAAAAAGACCGCCGGTGGAAAAAGTGTGATGCAGAAGTGAGGGGAAGGGCAGACTTCTCTTTTGGAGGTATTCATATGTGCTATAAAGAATTCTGTTGACTTATCGCTATATGAGCCCAAATCTCAGTACTATAAAAGTCAGAAAGATACATTTGAGAGTCCTAAGGAGTTAGCATTTAAAACGTTGTGACTCCATGTAATATCCTAATGCGTTAGGATACAGATGACTGAGGACATAAGACCAATCTCCTGGCCTAACCAATGTGTGGCAGTCAAAAAGAGGATAGAAACCTAGCCAAACATGGATAAAGGACAGACAGTGAGGTAGGAGACAACCAAGAAGCGTGGAGTGTCTCAAAAGCCTAGCAGAGAATGGATCAAGGATGGATTAATCAGTTGCAACTAATGATTGAGGAGAGATCAAAATGGGATTGGAGAAGCCACTAGTAGAGTTGATCGTGTGAAAGTCTTAGACAACCAGGATGAGAACCATCTGATTAAAGAGAGTTCCTGAGAATTAATGGGGTAAGGTAAAATAATCATATTATAAAGAAAAGATACCCAGACTATGCCCATCAGCACTTGAGCTTGATGGTAAATTCTTTGAATGGATTCAGATGTTACCTGGAGCCTTCCTCCCCTAGAGTCTGGCACGCGACACGGGTGACTGCCTAATATCTCCCAGGAAAATGTCATGCATTTGAGGGTAAACACCTGTTCCCCTGGAAGAATGTGTCATCCTTAGCCAGCTCCCCTTCCAGCATGTACGCATAATTGTGTGCTTGGGTTCAAATGTCACTCTTGCCTTGTTGTCTGTTAAAATCCCTCGCTCATTTTTTCCCAGAGGCTAAGCCTGGCATGTTACCTAATCTTAATGGTGCCGGCCTACTTCAAGGGTCCAGAGCCCGTCTGCTACACTGTTCCATGACCTTTGGGTTGCTTGGGGTTCTGTTTTAGGTCAAAACAATTCCTTTTCATCACAAGCAACTCAGCCCGTTTCCAAAATACAGCACTGCTCCACAGTCCCTGTGTGCCTAGGGGGCAAGCCAAGAAAGATCTCATTGGCAACGTGGTGTTTTCTTACAGATACCTCACAAAAAGGGGCGGGCACTGTCTTCAAGGTTACTGGGATGTGAGCCTGGCTTACAATCTGTGTAACCTGGAGAAAAAGGATTTCATGTCATCTGAAAAAAAATAAAAAAACAAAAAAGCAGGCCTGGTGATGTTCATCTCACAGCCTTGTGCTAAGAGGGGGACCCAAAAACGCAAGGGAGGCACAGCAGGCCTTCAGATCCTTGGTGGGAAAATGGAATGGAAAAATCATGGAATTTTTCCAAGAGCTGTTCGAAGTCTCCTGACACTTTCACAAACAAAGGAGCTCCCCTTTGCCTTGGATTTCCTTACTGATTCTTTCCAGGACTGAGCCACAAGGAGCGGGTAGAGCATGCCGAGGGGGTGAGGGAGACAGACCGACAGACCCCTGTGCTGAGGCCACGGGAGGGCCCCCGTCAGTGTCCAGCCAGAGCTAGCTCAGAGGAAGGTCAAGGGATCTGCTTCCCCCAAATCAGTTATCGAAAACTCTGGAGCAAGTGGGTGGTGCCATGTGTCAGAATCCACTTGATGGCAGATCCCGTGTGTGTGTGAGTGTGTGTGTGTGTGTGTGTGACTGTGTGTGTGTGAGTGTGTGTGTGTGTGAGTGTGTGTGTGTGTGAGTGTGTGTGAGTGTGTGTGAGTGTGTGTGTGTGTGTGAGTGTGTGTGTGAGTGTGTGTGTGTGTGAGTGTGTGTGTGTGTGAGTGTGTGTGTGTGTGTGAGTGTGTGTGTGAGTGTGTGTGTGAGTGTGTGTGTGTGTGAGTGTGTGAGTGTGTGTGTGTGTGTGAGTGTGTGTGAGTGTGTGTGTGTGCGTGTGTGTGAGTGTGTGTGTGAGTGTGTGTGTGTGAGTGTGTGTGAGTGTGTGTGTGTGAGTGTGTGTGTGTGTGAGTGTGTGTGTGTGTGAGTGTGTGTGAGTGTGTGTGTGTGTGAGTGTGTGTGAGTGTGTGTGTGTGAGTGTGTGAGTGTGTGTGTGTGTGAGTGTGTGTGAGTGTGAGTGTGTGTGAGTGTGTGAGTGTGTGTGAGTGTGTGTGTGTGAGTGTGTGTGTGTGAGTGTGTGTGTGTGTGTGAGTGTGTGTGTGAGTGTGTGTGTGAGTGTGTGTGTGTGTGAGTGTGTGTGTGTGAGTGTGTGTGAGTGTGTGAGTGTGTGTGAGTGTGTGTGTGAGTGTGTGTGTGTGAGTGTGTGTGTGAGTGTGTGTGTGTGTGAGTGTGTGTGTGAGTGTGTGTGTGAGTGTGTGTGTGAGTGTGTGTGTGTGTGAGTGTGTGTGTGTGTGTGTGAGTGTGTGTGTGTGAGAGATTTACAAGTCTCCATGAAGAGTGGGATCTAAACAACAACAACAAGAAAAACCCTCCCTGCCGTCAGGTTGACGCTGACTCATAGGAAGCTGGTAGCACGCACTGGAACTGCCCTGTGGGCTTCTGAGACTGTGACTCTTTACAAGAGCGAAAGGCTTCGTCTTTTCCCTATGGAGCCACTCGCGTGTTTGAACTGCTGACCTTCAGGTTGACCTTCAACACGCAACCCAAATGGCAAAATGAAGTTGTACTGCTCTCCTCGAGCCTATCTTACAGACCTAGAAATAGGGTGTAGTAGCGATCGATCAGGAAATACACCAAAATGCCTCCCTGGCCCTAAAACCTTGTGTAGTCTCAGCACAAAGGAAGGACCCACTGCATACCAGTCAGACTGAGTGTGGGCCTTTGCGAGTCGGAGAAGCAGCCTGGCCTCTCTTCTGAAAGTCTGTGGGGGTGTCTGCCATGGGCCTGACTCCCTTTCCAACAATTCAGTCACTCAGAAGGTCAAGAGAGTGACTCCCGGCTTTGTTATTTTGCACCTAATTCACACCAGCAAAGATAAATTGGTTAGGGAATTAAAGGTGTCAGGAAGTTAGGAGAAAGCAAACATGTCAGCATCCTGTTTGTGAGAGCCAGGAGGAGTTAAACATAATCAGACATGAGTTCTAGACACAGAAACCAGACTGGGAAAGGTGCGAGTGGAGGGGGTAGGGGGGTGCTAGGAAATGGCTTATTTTCAACACAAAACAATGGAAGAGAAATGATTCTAAGTAAGGTAAGTGTGTTAGTCTGGGTAGACTAGCAAAACAAATCCAGAGGTACTCATATGTGTGTAAGAGAGAATTTTATATCAAGGAGTAATGTATCTTAAGAAAACATCCCAGCCCAGTCCAGATCAAGTCCATAAGTCCATTATTAGCCCATATGTCCTACACCAGTCTATAAATTCCTCTTCAGACTCATGAAAAATATGCTTTTGAAGATCACTGGCCAGTGGGCAGAGAGTCTTGTATATCCAGCGGCAGTGGAAGCTTCTCAGCGCTGGTGTGTCTCCACGTGGCTCCTCCAGCTCCAGGGCTCTGGTTCCATCATGCGTCTCCATGTGGTTGGTCAGTAGGAAGACAAAGCAAAGAGTGTTTGGTGTGCCCCACCTCCAGTGATCTATTTATCTCCGTCTTGCCTCCAAATGAGTTCATCAAGCTGCGACCTGATTGACAAGCTAGACTCCACCCCTTTGTAAATTGACAGGAGATTATGTAACTGCCACAGTAAGAAAGCTCTTACCAAGTATGCTAGAGAAACTCACTGATGTGCATTCAACTCTCCCTCACAGTCACCTACGGCTACCTCAAACCAAACTCAAACTCACTGCAATTGAGTCGATGAGCACCCATGATGACCCTTGAAGACAAGACAGAACTGCCCTTGTGTATTTCCAAGACTATAACTATTAATGGGAGTAGAAAATCCCATCTTTCTCCCGAGGAATTCCTGGTGGTTTCAAACTGCTGACCTTCTGGGTCACAGCCCAGCACGTGACCATGATGCCACCAGGGAACCCCTTTAATGTGACTACATTTTTAAGGGAACATCCTCGGAGAAGGCAGGTTAAGGTTGATCTCTGTGAAAGGAGGTGACCCAGAGACACCAGGAAGAGGGCTTGGAGGGTGCTGGTATGTGTTAGGTGTGGGCATTGGTCTGGTATGTGTTAGGTGTGGGCATTGGCATTTGTTCTCTCTGTGAAAGAGATTCTGTGAAAGAATGCTGTGCTTGTCTCTGTGTGTGCTGTTCTTCAGCCCACTGCACCATGGTCAAGATTCCCTCGATTTCCATACATTTTAAGGAATTGGCTCTGCCTATGGCTAGCTTGGCATGCTAGTTTACATACCTGACATTGGAATTTTTTTAAACTGCACCTTGCTTTCTATTCACTTTCGGCAGTCCGTGTGATTTTTCTCAGTATTACTCCAGGATCCATGTTATGCATACGGTTTTGAGCAGCTCCTGCCTCCAGAGCGAGTAGTCAATTCCTTCTTCATAGTCTGTTCTTCGTTTGGAAGCTCTGCTGAGACCTGCTCACCGTGAATGACCCTGATGGCCTTTGGAATGGCAGTGACATAGCTTCCAGCCTGGCAGCAGCACACTTGACAGACAGACAAGTGATTTTGAACTGAATTGGTTTTGAATTGAATAAGGAAGTCCTTAGAAAATGGATGCATATGAACTGTGGGGCTGGCAATGAATATTGAAAGTGCATGGACTGCTGAAAGAATGACAAATCTGTCTTGGAAGAATCGCACTCAGAGTACTCCTTAAAGGCAGGGGTGAGATCTTTTATCTTACATACTTGGACGTGTGGTGAGAGAGACCATTTCCCGGAGAAGGGCATCATGCTTTATAAAGTAAAGGGGCAGCAAAAGAGAGGAAGGCCCTCAGGGAGATGGACTGACACAGCGGCTGCGACAGTGGGCTCAAGCCTAGGAATACTTGTAAGGATGCAGCAAGACCCGGTAGTGTTTTGTTTGGTTGTGCTTAGGGTCGCTATGGGTCAGAACCAGTTCGGTGGCACCTAGCAATAACAAGGTCAGGTAATCAAGGTAACCTCGCAGTCATCTTGTGAACAGCTTCTTAGTAATCCCCTGTGATCCCGTTGCTGTTCTTAGTTGGTATCAAGTCACTTCTGACTCGGCGACTCTGTGTACAATAGGGTAGGACACCATCTGGTCCTCCGCCATGCTCACAATTGTTCTTATGTTTGATCCCATTGTTGTTGTCATTGCATCCAGGGCCAGTCCTCTTTGTCACTGCCCCACTACTTTACCAAGCAGGATGTTCCTCTCCAGGGAGTGGTCTCTTCTGACAACGTGGCCAAGGTACATGAGACCAAGTCTCGCCATCTTTGCTTCAAAGGCAGATTCTGGCTGTATGTCTTGCAAGACAGATCTGTTGGTTCTTTTAGTGGTCAAGATTCTTCACCAGCCCCAGAATTCAATTTGTTTTTATCATTCTTGTGTGGTTAAATGACACATGCTGTCCTAAGTTGTACTTTTATAAACAATATTCTTACCAACATCTTTGGGCATAAACCTTCTTCTGAATTGAAAGGTAGTCCATAATATATTTGATCTAGGCTGTTTAGAAGCAACTATTTAAAGTTTGGATACATGATAATACGTATCTAGCAAGGCCAGCCTCAGCAGACCCTTGCCCACATCTCTACTGAAGAACCCTGGACAGCACTGGCCAGTTTTTGACTGACCATCCTTCACCATCCAAGGCTCGTGACACCATTCTCATTCAATCCAGTCTCTCCATGTGAATCTGTGTGGTCTCGTCTGGTCATTGATTGGTCTGCTTCAGTGCTCCATAAGCCCTCAGGCCCTTCAAGCCAAGCACAGAAATAGAGGCCAACGGGATTTGAAGAACATTGCTCTTGCTCCAAACATGACGGAGAAAAAAACAGAAAACAAAAACACTTAGTTTTTTTTTTTTTTGCAAGGCCCTCTTTTGCAAGACCCAGTTCATTTATGACTTCAACTTTTTGCTATCACTCAGAGTTTTACGTTATTTTTATATTTCTTTGCAGTCATTTTTCCTTCCTCCCATCATTGGCATGTGCTCTTTAAGGAAAAATAATTTTTCTTGAAATATCTCAGGATTGAAATTTGATAGAAGCACCTCATGTGAACAGTTTGTATATTTTAACCATTGTTAGTATTATTTTAACATGTCTACATAGTCCATTTTTTTCTTTTTAAATTATTATTATTTTTAATCATTTTATTGGGGGCTCATACAACTCTTATCACAATCCATCCATACATCCATTGTGTAAAGCACATTTGTACATTCTCAAAACATTTGTTTTCCACTTAAGCCCTTGGCATCAACTCCTCATTTGTTCCCCCAAGACTTCTTTTTTTTTTTTAAATCATTTTATTGGGGGCTTACCTATTCTAGTTTATAAAAAGAGCAATTGTTTCCTTTAAATGAAAACACATTGCAGCATTAAAAAGAAAGAAGTAAGTGCTTGTTCCAAAGAGCAAACACTCAGTCAGCCCAGCCCTCTTTTCTCGGTGTGGAGGTCTGCTGCTGCTGAGCTGCGATGGAATCGGTGCCAATTCACAGCGACCTTGTGGACAACAGAATGCAGTGCCTCCCGGTCCTACGCCATCCTGATCATTGTTATGAACATGAGTCTGCAGTTTCATTCTTAAAAATTCCTATTATCTTGGGCTTCTGACAAGTGTCCACTGATTTCGGTCCATGCATAGAGATGCAGCATTTGCCATCCAACAAAGTTTACAAAGGATTTCTTTGGGATCATCCGCTAACCCACATAACTGCCACATTATCCGAACTAAATGTTACTGCTAAAACGGTTCTCTGATGAACAGTCGACCGTGTGTTTATGAAGAGGTTCGCTTTGGGGGTAGATTGCAGGAGGTGGCAGGAGTACATTTATATGGCATTTGGGGCAGGGTGGATGAAGAATGAAATGAAAAAGCGACATGATGTAGGAGGAAATTGAAAGGACAGATTAAAATCATAATAAAAAAGATAGAGCTGTACCTATGTATTCAAAAATGTTCTTTAGACGGCTTACCAAGCCCACTGCTGATTAACTGGAGGCTCGTTTTTGTTTTTCCAGGAGACCAAAATCAACTGTGTCCGTCTGGCTACCAAAGGTATGTTGGCATGTTTTGTCAGTCTTCAACCATGAATGAGGTCTCTCTCTAGTCACCCTGGGAAAGTATGGGCAACAATGACTAAAACAACATTAAGGGATTGTTATTCTCATCGTATTCCTTTGCATGTAAGCTATAACCTTAGGATACAGACTAAGAACACAGTATCTGGTGCTTGTGGTGAGAGCTCAAAATACATTTGTTGCATAGGTGGATGGATGGATGGACGGGAGGACAGAGTAGGGCATTAATCAGTGGAATTATGAAGGGAACTTTTACTCAGGTTTTCTTCTGATATATATCTTCCCTGTATTTTGGTCTAAATTTTGTGCTTACTTTTCTTCAAAATGTCCCTCAGACCCATCTTCTGGGTATTGTACATCATGCTATTGAACTTGGCTCTCAAAAGTGACTCAATATGCAGTGGTGCATGAACAAACAAATAATGAGCAAACAAATGCTTCATTGTTCCGTAGCTGGCATTTTCAACACGTGTCCCCCAGATGAAGACCGTCTTGCTTAGGCTCATCACTGTTGTTCTCCTAATTATAATCGAACCGTCTGGCTCTTTCAATTAGTACATGTTTCTGCTTATTACTTTTTAAACAAACAAACAAACACAATCAATGAATAGTTTGTTATCATTTAACCTATTATAGGTTTGATTGGTTAGAAAGTGGGTTTATCTTTTTGTTATAAAATTGATATTGTAAACAGCTACTACATGTGCACACACCCAAACAGGAGACTCCACCTGCTGTCTGCGGGGACTGAGGGTGCACATCTTGTCATGGTTGGTCTCTAAGGTGTTCACAGTGGTAGAGAGAGCAGAGATCTACTCGTAGATACAAATTGTAGGCAAAGACAGTTCCCTCAGTCTGTATGTTTGTGAATGTACACATAGCCTTGAACATACACAGAGGAAACACACACACACACACACACCACAGAAGATGGAGAAAGAGCACTGAGCACTCAGCACTCTCTTTCAATGGGTCTGCATCCACAAATTCAACCAACCACTAATGGAAACTCATCAGAGAAGCCCTTGAGGGACCAAGGGCTAAGGGGGAGGGGAAAGTGTGATTGGCATGCCATTTACATTGTGGTAGGTGATGTAAATCATCCTAAGGTGATTTAAAGTAGATGGGAGGATATGCCTAGGTTGTATGCAAATACTCTACCACTTTATATAAGGAACCTGAGCATCTATGGGTTGGCACATCTGCCAGGAGTCCGGGCACCAAGCCCCCATGAGGTGGCTGTAAATGTATGCTAGGAAAAACAGGCCATTGTTGCCAATGGGTGTCATCGAGCGGGCTCTGGCTCATAGCCACCCCCTGTCCAACATAATGAAACAATGCCCGGTCCTGACCATCCTCACAATGGATTTTGTTTGGGGACCTGAGGAAAAACATCAAACAACTTGAATGCAAAATGAAAATGATCAATAATGTAGGTGGTAGGCAGAAATGGAGGGACGACTGTAACTTTTCTAACAGAAGAAAAGCAACTCTCGTCCCCACCCCCAGCCAGTCCTGGGGTTTGGGGGGCTTGGCTCAAGGGGAGTCCCTCTGGGACATGGGGGTACAGTGAATGGTATGACCCTTTGCTGGGCATGCCTACACAATAGGGTATACTGGGCCCTTCTAGGGTTTCCCGTATGAGCTCCAATAAATTTCTTCCCATTTGCTTAAAAAAAAAAAGAAAGAAAGAAAAGCAAGTCAATTTGCAGGTGCAAAGGGAAGGCAGGAGAAGACAGAAACCCCAGGGCTTACAGTGACTGAGAACCACCCGGCTTCACATAAGTCAGGGGGCATGTCCCCAACTTGTTCCCGCTCAGAAACTCAGGGCTCCTGGAAGGAAAGAGATAAAATACTCCTTTCCAGGGAAGAAGGATTGATGGCCGGCAAGCAACAGTGGCACAAATCACAGAACCAGGCAGACTCCTCCGCCGAAGAAAACAGATAAGCTAGAAAGACAAACACCATCAATCGGGTAGTTCCAGGACTCCAGACAACATACATGGCAACTGGACATCTGCAGCCTCCAGCGCACAGAGAGCAGGGAGAGGGAAGGGCCCTTGGGGAGTGGGGACCCTCTCAGAGGAGCACTCTCCAACATGACAGGGTGCCATGACGCCCTCTACGCAGGGTGAGCTCATGTGCCTGCTCTGCCCTCTGTGGCCTATGAGGGGATTCTAAGGATGCTCCCTGGGGCCCTCCTAAAATGTAGTACGGTGGGTCACATTATGGTATCTGAGCACTGGAAACAGGTGACCTGACAGGAAATGGGTGCAAGTAGGGATGAAAGAAGACAATCCTTAGCACTGTGTTTTCCGGGCATTTCAGGACCCACAGTCCTCATAGGCCTACCGGCTAATTGAGCTGCATGCAACACTCTACAGAGTTGTACTGCTGGGCTTCAGAGGAACTGCAGGGGCACTAGAGCAGAAAAAGCCTCTGTCTGACCTTGGCACAGAGGTCGTCCTCTGGGACGTCCACCCGATAGGTTGCAGTCTTTCCTTGAATACAGCGTGTGCACAAGAAGGCATATGAAAGGACATGGAAAAGATATGGACAAAGGCATGGCTCTCTAGCTGGCCAAGCCTACACAAGGGTGGGAGCAACAAGAACATTGGTCATGCCAACCATGTAGACAGGTTTTCCAGTTGAGGAGGGCCAACATTTGGGCCCAGAGACATGAGGTACCAGTAATAATTGTGAATGGGGCAGAGAGCTAATGTTCCAGAATGCTAAGCTAGCACAGTCTCGGTAGTTAGTCTGTCTCAGTACAACATCCGTTAAGGAGGATACTTGGTGAATGCTGAAATTGGGTAAAGGGAAAGAAGCTTGCCTTAAACCAATGTCTTCCTTGTGCAAGACTACCTTGTGCTGGGCCTTGGAGATTAAAGGCAAAGCCTCCGGAAGTCATACGTTGCCCATAAAGAGTTCCTACCAAGCATCTAAAACCAGGAATCAATATTTTATCCCCTCTCCTCCCCTTGTGACTACCTGGACCAAATTTCCCCCTTGGAGGCTCTGATGCAAATTGTATTCCTTTTATCCAGAGGAGACTGCAAATGGAAGCCCACAGGCCCTAGGAAGATACAAATACCCCGCGGCACATGCCACTGACCCTCTGCTTCTCTCTAAGCTCTTCTGCCTCTCTGCCATCATGGCGCCTTCTCCTTGGGGCTCCCATCTGACATCTGCCCGTGAAGTGAAGTCACATGAGTAGACTCCAACCCAGGACACTGGAAGTGAAGCAGTTGGCCCATGTCTTGTCCCTGGAGACCCCAGTCTCTACGGTCAACTGTGTGTCATTGGTTGCCATTTAGAATGGCCACTAGGTATTCAATCGAGCTTGTTATGACTTGACCCCAAGCCAAGCACATCTATTAGACGCCACTCTTGGGTCGTTTAACACTTGCCCTTCTGCAAGGTCTCTGTTCGTCTCCCAGATTCTAATTTAGTGCTGCCCAGTTTTGAGAGCTAGACAGCAAAACTAATACCATCTCCATGGTAGCGGAGCAATGGCTGCTCATCCAGTCATGCTCCTGTGTCCTCTGGGAAGGGCTCTAACTAAGAACCACTCTGTCTTAAAACTAGTTGCTGTCCAGTTGACCCTAGCTCTCAGTGACCCGTGTCTGGACTCTAGAGAGATTTTAGTGGCTGGTTTTTCAGAATTAGGTCATTGGGCCTTTCTGTCAAAGAGCCTCTGCAGAGAGCCACATTTCCAGCCTCTCAGCTAGCAGACTGGCACATTAGCCATTGGCACCACCTGGGGACTCCCTACTTTGTCTCAACGAACCACTAATGTCAATCAAATGATGGTACGCTAGGGAATTTCCAACACAACGTTGACACTCAGCATTTGCTAGGGAAGAAATCTCTTTGGTGATAGCATCCCACTATTGTGCAGGTCCCGCTTGGGTTTTCTGAACCTCAGCTGCACACTAAAGTGATCTCATCTAATCATCCTAAAAAGAATATTTCTAAGCACACTTAAGACAGTGGTCTTCTGATAAACCCCTCTTTAAGAATCTGGTGCCTGGTTCCATCCAAGTCCTTTAACTCACTGTATGTCCCAATTCTCCTCACAGCCTCACTCCATGCACCCGTTGGTCCTCTTTGCTGCTCTCTCTGCACACAGGCCCCACCAGTCCGGCCTTCATCCTTAGGCTCATCCATGTTTCTTCTATCTTCATATTCACTATACTCCCACTCTGAGTATTTTTGTAATTCTTTAAACACATCAAGTTCCTTCCAACCTCAGGGCCTTTGCACAACCTAGCCCCCCATCTATCAGAAATGCTCTGATTTCCACGTGTGTCTTCTTAACAGATATGCAGATTACAACCTAAATCTCCCCACTGAAGGACCTTTCTTGACCTCTAATTCAGGGACAGCTGTAGCCCTTCTTGTCTTGCCTATAGTTTTCTTTCATAATGTTCTTAGTAACTGATAGCTATATATGTTTTATCATTGTTTCTATGTTTAGGCTTCACTCTTTGCTAGCTACTAAATGATGTAAGGCATCATGTACCCCCAGATTCTCACACGCACTGGATCCAGTAAAGATATGTTGCATGGGCACATGGAGGGAGGATGGACAGATGGATAGGCGGATGGCTAACAAGTCATTCTTCCATTTCTTTTTTCAAATGTGAGGTACAACTGCATGTCAGAGCTGTTCTCAGAAAAGGTAGAAGCATGTTGAGGTAGGGAGCCAGCTATGTGATCTACAAATCCCAATATTGGGAAGGCCAGCCAGGTCCTACTCCGACACTGCTGTGAAAGAGATCTCTATACTTCTCAGGAGCTCCTTCCACCTTTAGACATTGTAATTGGTGAGAGCTTCAGGATATTGAGTCTCAACGGACTCCCTACCATTTCTGCCCGTCTGTTCTGGAAGGCACGCGGATCATGTCTGCATCGTCACCTTTCAGAAAATAAAACTTGCTTCCTCTGGCCTCTTCCTGTCCCCAGTTAGGGCCAAGTAGGTACATACTTGTCTCCTTTCTTCCTATTGGGATTGCTCTGCTCACCAACCGGCAGTGGCATTCCCATCTCTGATGCCAGCCGCCAAGGGAACACAGCTGGCGCTGCTGCAGACTCCCGCTGGGCGCACCCGGAGTGGCAGTTAGAAAAATCAGTCTTGATTTGATTTGCAAACTGAGCTGAGTCATTGAGACAAAATAAATTCGAAAACCCATAAAGCCATTTGCAGAGTTGCTTTGTAGAAGACAGCCACCGTTTTAATCTAGTAAACACTCTCTAACGATCCATTAAGCCACCCCCTTGGAGTAGGTGTTGAACGTTGAACTCTAGAGTAATGAAGTGTGACATAAGGAAACAGTGTCAATAATAGTTCTATGTGCCTGGTACCACTGTCCCACTGGCAATGGGCAGCAAACATGGGCACTGGCCTTTACATGGGAAGGGGAAGCTTCTCACAGAGCATTGCTCTTTCCTCTTCCTGTAATGGATCCCCCCCCCCCCCCGCTGTGTGGTCTGCCAGGGGCAATTAGTAGCCAATGCAATCCTCAGTTGACAGATGCCAAGACCCGGATCTATGAGGGAGTGAATCATTTATGAGTTCATTATCTACTGGCTAACAGGCCACACGTGGTGGGAGGAACTAAGTGAGATAGAAGGGTTGTTTGCTGTCAGTGAGGAAAGGTCCTTTGCTTGCCCCACGCAATGGATCCAATTCAATATAGACAGTTCTGGTTCATAAAAGCCTCCTTGAGAAGTTCTAGGAAAGAATGGGGAGTCACGGACACCTAGAGTCCAAGTCTGTCTCCCAAACCTAACTGCCTGACCTGGTACCAGTCATGTAACATGCTTTCTTCACGTTTGAACCCCACCGTATTTCCCCTGGGAGTTGAGAAAATGCATGGGCCTCTGGTGTAAGACATGAAGACTTGAGCCCTGGACTTTCTTAGCCCATGTCATGTCCCTGCTGTTCCCTAGGAGCAGATGCTACAGACTTGACTTAGCCCTGTCCCCAGGCCTCTGCTAAAGAGCCATTTGTCAATGGACCAAGTTCAACAGAGAGAAGCTAACAGTGGTTCTCCACCTTCCTAATGCCGTGACCCTTTAATACAGTTCCTCAGGTTGTGGTGACACCCCCCCCCCAGCCACTTCATAACTGTGATTTTGCCACTGTTATGAATAGGGCGACCCCTTGTAAAAGGGTCATTCGATCCCCCCAAAGGGGCCACGACCCACAGGCTGAGAACCGCTGAACTAAGAGGAAACAGGAGCTATGTTGGCCTTGGATTTGAACACTTGGCGTTTTCCTTCAAGGCCACTGTGCCGAACTCCCACTGAGTCAAGAGTGACTGGCTGCAGAAGCAACTACAATAATTCATTTGCTCATCTTTGTCAGTTGCTTCCTTTCGCTGTTTTTCTTCCATTCTTTTCTTCCCAATGATTTCAGGAGGGACTTAGGACCACGGCCTGCTCAATTCTAGCTTGTGGGTAGAAATCATCATGGAATATCACTTTTGTGAGGCAAGACTATAAATGAGCCAATCTATTGGATGATTCTTATTGCTTTTCAGTTTTTAGAAATCTCACTAGATTTGCAGAGGAGAAAGCCCAGTGTGTGTCTGTTGGGTCTGGGGAGGACAGCGCTACGTGCTGCTGCCAAACCCAGGGAGGTGAGTTGTCCATGCTGGGCCTCCTCAGAATAGCCTGAATATAGCAAGATTCCCTTCACCCTTGCTCTTACTCGGTGTCTTCTGGGTCCTAATAATGACAGCAGGGTAGTAAGGATGTTCCTAAAGATTTTATGATCTGAGCCAGTCAGGGTGCAGTGTAGCAACGATGAAACAAAACTTTCCTCTAGTTCCTAAATGCTTCTCCCCCACCCCCACCCCACTATCATGATCCCAATTCTACCTTACAAATCTGGCTAGACCAGAGGATGTACACTGGTACAGAGAGGAACTGGAAACACAGGGAATCCAGGACAGATGATCCCCTCAGGACCAGTGGTGAGAGTGGTGATACCATGAGGGTGGTGGGAAGGTGGGTAGAAAGGGGAAACTGATTACATATAACCTCCTCCCTGGGGGATGGACAACAGGAAAGTGGATGAAAGGAGACTTCAGACAGTATAAGATATGATAAAACAATAATATATAAAGTATCAAGGCTTCCTGAAGGAGGGGGGACCGTGGAGGGAGGGTGAAAAATGAGGAGCTGATGCCAAGGGCTTAAATGGAGAGCAAACATTTTGAAAATGACGATGACAATGAATGTACAAATGTGCTTTGCACAACTGATGTATGTATGGATTGTGATACGAGTTTTATGAGCCCCCAATAAAATGATTTAAAAAAATGAAAGAATTTATGATCTAATGGAAGATGGGAATTGCTTATCCAGATATACCATACAGTAGCCTAAAGATGGCCTGTAGCTCTCCTAACACTTTATTTAATGTTTTTATTCCTACAACAATTGCCACAACCGTCCTCCTACCCCTTATCCTCTAGATTTGCTCAACCAAACCCCCATCCCACAGGCACACAGACACCGCCCCCTCCCCCATACTTAAGAAGACAAAAGCGTACGTGAGAGAGCCAAGAAAGCAAAATCAAAGACCAGTGTTGTCCCTCGATATGCCCCTGGGAAAGTCTAGTTCATCCTCTAAACTGAACTATAAGGATTATGTATGAGAGACCTAGTCAAGATTTGAGTTGACTTATCTTCAATTTATTTCCCCAAATCATTTTCATCTCACAAGGGGAAAAAGGAGGTCGTCTGAAAATTAGAAGTCAAGAAAGAATCAAAAGTTGAGTAAGTTGGAGGCAAGCATTAGAAGTAAAGAATGTATAACTTCCCTGGCGGGGAACTTAGTGGAGTATTAGAAGGGGGAAAAGAAAGGACCAAGCAGAAGCCCACCACTGACTGTGTCCCAGTCATGACAAGAAGGCATGATGAAATGATTTAAGAAAAGCCTGGCATATCTTCAACAATAATTAAATGGTAATTGACATTATTATTCTTAGTCAAGAAATGAAGGAACCCACTCACTCCTCACATATCAACAGGGTTAGGCTCCAAAGATCTGGCCATTATGCGACAATCCATGTTGTACAACAATGGAAGATGGATACATCATTGTTGTTGCCAGGTGCCATTGAGACAGCTCTGACCCATAGAAATCCTGTATGCACAACAGAATAAAGCACTGCATGGCCTTTTGCCATCCTCACTGAGGCAACCACTGTGTCAATCCGACCTCTCTTTCACTGCCCCTCCACTTTACCAAACATGATGTCCTTCTACAAGGACTGCTCTCTCCTGAAAACATGTCTAAAAGACCAAGTCTTGCCATGCTTGCCTCTAAGGAGCTCACTGGCCTTACTTCTTCCAACCCAGATTGGTTTGTCCTTTTAGCAGTCCATGGTATGTTGAGTATTTCTCCAGCACCACAATTCAAATGCATCAATTCTTAGAAAGTCTTCCTTATTCAGTGTCCACATTTCACATGCAAATGAGGCAATGGAGAATGCCATAGTCAGGTGCACCTTAGCCCTTAAAGTAACATCTTTTGTTTCCACATGTTACAAAAGTGCTGATGTCGGGGAATATGGCCACCAGGTAACAAGTTGGGAAGATCTCCCCAGCAATTATTTCAGAGGTTCCACTAAAAAGAATATCCTGCATTTCCTACCAGGGAGAAAAATCATCTTTAAACTAAGAAGACCTGTTAGATATCTCATGTGAGAGATACCTCATAAGAGAAAGAATTTACTGTATAGCCTGGATTATGATCCAATTGAATTTTATAAAGGATAGAAGTTTCAAGTTTTACCCCGGCATCCTCGGGGCACTTCACACCTACACATGGAGTCCTGAGGCCAGAGGAGATCATGGCACACATCTTCCACAAGCAGCTCTAGAGAAAGACAAAGAAGAATGGTGGGCTTTGGATGCTGTCTTTTCAGAGACCCCCACCCACCCACCTACCCCCTACCCCCCCCCCTGAGAGACGTGGTTGATGATACTGGTTGAACCTATTGGCTGAATTAAATTCACCTGGCCTAGATGGGCCAATCCAGGTGTACCACCCACCTGGGTGTACCACCTTTTCTTGCCCAGGAGCTCAAATTTCTGAGCATGCATAGTGGACACCCTTGTCCCTGTTCTAACTACCTAACAGACTCAGGTTACTTTAAGTGGGAGAGCAGCAAAACCTACTGACAGACTCCTCTTTACCTTTGACAAGTGGCACGAGCTGCTTCTGGGAGCCCTGATCCTTCCCAGTACAATGGATTTTCCTCCTCATCTGAGGCAACTGAACCAGCCGACTTCTGGGGAGGGGGGGGAGGCTGCATGGGTGGCAGACTACAGGGTCAGTTTGCTGATGTTCTCAGCTCCCAAGATACCCTTTTTACCATTTTTCTCTTCTTGCTCTCTCTTTACTGCTTTGTTCTCTGTTGCCACTTCACATGCCCCCCTCCTCTACTCAGCAAACACACGCACAATCACACTGACACAGAGCAGGAATCACCACCCACAAAGTGACTTTATATTTTACTGCATTTTATTTTCTTCGTTTTATGTACTTTTGTTCTATTACAATACTTCTTATTATTTTTGTCTAGTTATGTCCCATTTTCTCTTCCAGTGAGGCTCCACCCTTCTGAGATTATGCATTGCCCCCAGGAAAACCGGCATGCCTGTTGTTTGGGGCATATCCACCCAAACAAGGACTTTGTGTTGCCGATGAGTGCACAGACCTACCCACATCCACACTACCATAGCAAAGAACTCCAGCATCAGCATCTAAGCCACACTCAGCCTTTTGTTTGGCTGCTCCTATTAAGCCTCTCCCACGTTAATAGACAAAGCCAACTCCACCTACACTAACCAGAAACACACACCACTAAGCTGCAGTGCTGAGGAAATAGCAGTTAATCACAGGAAGCAAAACAATCAAGGAAACCAAACACAAACAACCAAAAATCACCGAACTGCAATGGAGTAATCTGTGAAAAACAAAGACCCCGCCCATTGGCCACTATCCCAACTGCTTGGACACCTGCTCCCCCCCCCCCGAAGAATTTGTCTCAGAGGATGGCACTGAATCTTCAGCTCCAGGAAAGGGACATCGCTGATCAGAGCACATGGGAGCAGATGAAGGGGGAAGAGGAGAGAGTGGAGCACATGCTGGCCCACCAGGCCTTGAGGACGATATTCCTGCTCCGAGCAGCCAGTCCACAGAGAGACCCACATGGCCGACCCCACTATGAGACACGACGTCCCTCACTTACCCATAGCCCTACAGGAGTCAACACTGGGGGCACAGTGTGGGAATTGCACCCAATCTGATCCTGCCACATTGAAGCAAAACACTAAGGGGGTGAAACAGAACAGCAAGGGAATGGAGCAGTGAGGTCCCCAGGGAATGCCGAAGGTGGGCTTTGGGTATAGGACTTGGTGCCCCAACAGACTAGACTGGAAAACACTCCTAAAGGCCAACAAACAGTCCTTGAACTAACTACAAGCTTTTCTTTCTCGTTGTTGTACTTTGTTTTGATTTTTTTTCATTGGTTTGTTGTTGTTTTGTTGTATATTGTTGCTTGGTTTTGCTGTCTTGTTTTTGTGCATGTTATTATCTCTACAGGGCTGTCTAAATAAGATAGGCTGGATGAAAAATCTGGAGGAGAAAAAAAGGGGACTGACAGTTCCGAGGGGGGGGGCATGGGAGAGGGGGAGGTTGGGGGAAAGGTAGTGGTGTTAACAAACCCAGGGACAAGGGAACAACAAATGATCCAAATTGGTAGTGAAGAGGTTGTAGGAGGCCTAGCAGGATTGATCAAGGGTAATGTAACCGAGAGGAATTACTAAAACCCAAATGAAACTGAGGAAAGTAAAAGGAAATAGAGGAAAGAGCTAGGAGGCAAAGGGCATATATAGAGGTCTAAATAAAGGCATGTACATATGTAAATATATTTATATATGAGGATGGGAAAATAGATCTATGTGCATATATTTATAGGTTTAGTATTAAGGTAGCAGAAGGACATCAGGCCTCCATTCATGAACTCCCTCAATGCAAGAATACTTTGCTCTATTAAACTGGCATTCTATGATGCTCACCTTCCCGACATGATCGCTAAAGAAAGACAAAGCAGGTAAATAAGCAAATGTTTTGAAGAAAGCTGATGGTGCTCGGCTGTCAAAAGATATAGCATCTGGAGTCTTAAAGGCTTGAAGTGGCCATGTAGTTCAAAAGCAACAAAGTCCACAGGGAAGAAGCACACCAGCCTGTGTGATCACAAGGTGTCGAAGGGATCAGGTATTAGTCATCATCAGAACAAAAAATCATATCATTGTAAATGAGGGGGGAGGTGTGGGGGGAAGATCCAAAGCCCATCTATAGGCAATTTGACATCCCCTTATAGAAGGGTCTCAGGGAGGAGGTGAGCCAGTCAGGGTGCAATGTAGCAATGATGAAACAAAACTTTCCTCTAATTCCTAAATGTTTCCCCGCCCCCCGACCCCCACCCCACTATTATCATGATCCGAATTCTACCTTAGAAATCTGGCTAGACCAGAGGATGTTCACTGGTATAGATAGGAACTGGATAGGACCAGTGGTGTGAGTGGCATTACTGGGAGGGTGGAGGGAGGGTGGGTTGGAAAGGGAGAATCAATTATAAGGATCTACATATAACTTCCTCCATGGGGGACAAACAACAAGGAAGTGGGTGAAGGGAGATGTCGGACAATGCAAGATATGACAAAATAATAATTTATAAATTATCAAGGGTTCATGAGGGAAGGGGAGAGTAGGGAGGGAGGGGGAAAATGAGAAGCTGATGCCAGGGGCTTAGGTGGAGAGCAAATGTTTTGAGAATGATAAGGACAATGAATGTACAAATATGCTTTACACAATTGATATATGTATGGATTGTGATAAGAGTTGTATGAGCCCCTAATAAAATGATTGTTTTAAAAAGGCCCTGCATCTCTCAGAAACAGAAATCAGGAGAATGATGCCTAGCCCCCTTGAAGAGCTGTGGGGAACACTCATGAGAAAAATGGGGGAAATTAAAGAATGAAAATCCTTAAACAAAATGTTTCACAATAAGGCAATAAAAGGAGGCAACATACTAAGAAATGGAACAGAATGGAAGAAAAGGAAAATTGTATCAATGAGCTTAAAGAAAACCGCACCACCTATAATCCATGACAGATACAGTCAATAAAAAAGTGAAGGAATCAGAAGAAAGCCTGAGTGTGATGTGGTAGACCATGAAGAGAAACGACCTACCTCTCACTGGGATCCCAGAGCAAGAAAAACAAAAAATATTTACATGTAAAATTGTATGAGAAATCATAGAACAAAATGTCCTCAATACTGCAAAGGAGGGAAAATAACTATTCAAGAGCGGAGCAATCTCCAAACAGGAAAGACCCCAAATAGTCAAATGCTTCAATTTCAAAGAAAAGGAGAAAATCTTGTTGGCTGCTATAAAAATAGAAGAGTCGTCTAAAAAGGAAAGCAGATAAGGACAATCTTAGGCTTCTCAACAGAAACTATACAAGCAAGAAGACAATGGAGTGACACATGTAAAAGTCTGGGAAAAAATTGCTAACCAAGAATTCTGTATCTGATAAAATTATTCCTCAGACATGAGGAAGAAATTTCCAGACCAAAAGAGAAAGAAAGAAAAAAAGGAATTAAACAAATAAAATCAGTATTTCAAAAATATTAAACTGATCACTATGGAGAGAGAGTCAACAACAGCAGACAAGCTTGATGGCTATGCACAGCACAGCACCACCCAGAAAAAATTACAATGAAATCAGCATAAAACAACACAGAAATTGGAGAGAAGACACCAATAAAATTACAGGGAAAAGGTGGAGGGGAAGAAACTAAACACAAATATAGCAAAATGATAACACAAACTATCATATAGTATGCATATACCAAGAATGACACTGAAGTCAATGAATTAAATGCAACAATCAAAAGATAGAGAGCAGCACTCAGGATTAGGAAATAAGACCCACCTGCAGGCTGACTACAAGACACACCTTAAACTAAGACGAAAACAGACTGAAAATCAAGGGCTGTTGAGAAATCTACGAAGTCAATGGCAACCATAAAGGGGCAGAAATGGCGATTTAATTTCTGATACAATAGACTTCAAGGCAAATCAAAATTAAGAGTCAAGAATGGGTACTACATAATTAAAGGAACAATAAATAGGTGCATATAACCTTAGTAAATTTATAAATACCCAATGAAAGGCCCTAGAAATACATCAATCAAATGCCCACAGACATGAAAACAAAATAAACAGCTTGACACATAATTGGAGAAATCAACCCACCAGTCTCAAGGAGAGATGAGCCATCCAGAAATAGACACAATAAAGAAACTGAAGCGCTAAACAATACAATCAACTTGCTCAACATCCGAGATGACTATGGAGCAGTTCACCCAACAACACAGGAAGATTCTTCTCCAGTACATACTGAAATTCTCTAGAACAGTTCGTGTTAGGTCCCAAAGCAAACCTCACCAAATTCAAAAACACTGAGATCCTACCAAGCATTTTCTCGTATCTCAATGAAATAAAACTGGGAATCAACAATAGAAGGAACAGGAACATAAAGACCAGCACATGCCAACTGAACTACATACTACTCAAAAACGGCTGGCTAATAGATCAAATAAGGGATACAATTCAGAAATTCTTTGAAACAAACAAGAATGATAACACAACATACCCAAACCTTTAGGGCACAGCAAAAGCGGTTATCAGAGGGCAACTTCTGTCAATCAGCACACACGTGAAAAAAGAGGAGAATTCCAAAATCATCACTGTGCTAGGCTTGGTTGACTAGAGAAAGAAATCCAGTGACGCTGTTATATCCGTTAAAATGAGCTTTCTATCAAGAAGTAATCATATAGTATATTAAAAGTTATATAACATACATATATATGATATAAGAAAACATTGAAGCCCAGTCTAGCTCAAATCCATCAGTCCAGTACTAGTCCCTAAGTCCCTCTTCAGGTTCACACAGCTGCACCCACTGATGCAGAATGCAGGAAGAGCATAGACCAGTGGGCGCCAAGTCACGTGGATGGCAGGTCAGTGGAAACATAGCCAGGCTCCAGCCGCTCTCCAGGTCAGAGGCAGAGAGAGGAGGAGGTTTGGAGGGTCCGCCTCCTGAGAAGGTCACACACCCAAACAGGCACCATCAGGCTATGACTTGGTTGTCAGGTTGGATTCACCCCTCAACTTTTATATATCTTCAAGTGGACATTAAATTATGTAACTCTCACAAACACCTTAACACAACACCTCCAACAACTAGCATAAGGGCAACAGCTTTAAGCCTCTAACAACAACAAAAAAGGAAATGAAATCATAAATATTAGAATAGAAATAAATCAACTCGAAAACAGGAAAATAATTTTAAAAATCAACAAGGTCCGAAGTTGCTTCTTTGAAAGGATTGACAAGATTGTCAAACCACAGGCAAACTTAAGAGACTTGCTTTTAAGAAGAAAAACCCATTTTCTCTTGAGGAGCCTCTGGCGATTCCTAACCGCCGACCTTGCAGATCCCAGCACATGTCACCATGACACCACCAAAGTTTTTCTCAGAAACTCACGGGCACAGTTGCACCCTGTCCAATAGAGTTGCTACGAATTAATATTGACACGGGGGCAGGGAGTTTAGTTTGGTTTGGCAACCTTAACAAAGGAAAAGCAAGAGAAGGTGCAACTATGCAGAATTAGGGACGAAAGGGTGACACCGCAACAGACCCAAATGAAATAAAAAAGAACACCTTCTTTCAAAGACAGTACTCCAGCAAGTTTGATGATCTAGAAGAAATGGACAAATACCTAGAAACACACCACCTACCTGCATCTATGCCGACAGATGTGGAAAACAAGAACACCTACAAGAGAAGCAATAAGGAAGATCTTCAAGAAACCTCCAACCAAGAAGAGTCCAGGACCAGATGGCATCACAGAGGAATTCTACTAAGTATTCAGTTAAGAGCTGTCACCAATTCTAGAAAAATGATTCTGGAATATAGAATTGGACAGTAAACTCCCAAACTCATTCTATGAAGCAAGCTTAACCTGGAAACTAAAACCAGGCAGAGACCCCACAAAGACAGAAAACTACAGACAAACAGCCCTCGTGAACATAGATGCAAAAATTCTCAACAAAATTCTGGCCAATAGAATCCAACAACATATCAGAGAGAGAGAGAGAGAGAGAGAATCATGACCAATTGGGACTCCTATCAGGGATGCACAGATGGTCCGACATTCATAAACACTGTAATCCATTACATTACAAAACAACAAAGAATACAAACTGCATGATCATATTAGTAGATACAGAAAAAGCACTTGACAATGTCGAACAGCCATTTCTGATAAAAAAATACCCAATAGAATAGGAATAGAAAGGAAAGTGCCCAACAGAAAAAGGTCATATATGAGGACCTGATGCAGAGGGCTTAAGTGGAGAGCAAATGTTTTGAGAGTGATTAGGGCAAAGAATGCGCGGATGTGCTTTATACAATTGATGTATGTATATGTGTGGATTGTGATAAGAGTTGTATGAGCTCCTAATAAAATGTAAAAAAACAAAAGAAAAAGGTCATATACAAAAAGCCAAAGGCTAAGCTCACACCCATTGGGGAAAAACTGAAAGCATTTCCCCTGCCCTGGATACAGGAACTGGATAAGGCTGCTGCCCATCACTAATCTTATGAAATATCCAGAACCTTTAGAACCAGTCTTGTGCAGGACCAGTAGAAAAAAAGAAGTAATTCAAGGAAATACAACTGGCCAAAGAAGAAGTGAAATTTTCAGTATTTGCAAAAGATATGACTTTATATATAGAAAACTCCAGAGACTTCACAGAAGGACTTTTGCAAACAATTGAGGGATCTAATAAAGTTGTGGGATACAGGATTAGCAAGCACAAGTCAACCTGGTTCCTCTGTGCCCATGAAGAGAATGCCGAAATAGACATCAAGAGAATAATACAATTTACAATAGCACAAAACAATGAAATACTTAGAAATAAATCTAACCGAACAACAAAGAAATGACAGAACGTTATTACAAGAGACCTACACAAATGGAAGAGTGTACTAAGTATCCCTTGCTCAGTCATAGGAAAATTTAATAGTGTGAAAATATCAATACTATCTAAAGCAATCCACAAATGCAATGCCATCCCAATCAATATCCTAGCTTCATCCTTCAAATAAATGGAAATGATAATTAGCCACATCACATGGAGAGTGACAGTGTTGCCCTGGTGGTGTAGTGGTGACGAGCTGGGCTGGACTGCCGTCTGCACCAATGGTGGTTGGAACACCAGCAGCTCGGTGGGAGAAGGACTGGGCTTTCTACTCTAGGAAACCCATGCGGGGTCACTTTGTGTCAGCGTGGACTCAATGGCAGTGAGTGTAGTTCCTTGTTATGGAGCAGGAAGAGGCCAGGCTAAGCATAGAACTTCTCCAAACAGGAACAGCATAGGAGGCCTTGCACTGCCGACCTCAAAATTTACTACAAGGCCACGCAGTCAAAACAGTCTAGTACTGGTACAATGATCAATACACTAGTGGAGCAGGAGAGAAAACCCAGAAATGAACATACCTACATGCGGGCAACTGATTTTAGCCAAAAGACCATAACGCATGAAATGAGATAAGGGCACTCTGTTCCATAAATAGTTCTGGAAAAAATTAGATCCCCGTCTGCAGAAGAATGAAGCAGGAGCCCACCAGAAGCGAGACCCTAATGTAAACCCCAGAGCTATCAGTTAAAAACCTGGAACAAACTGAAGGGCTCGGGGCAGGTCATAAACAGACTACCAAATATAAGAAAGGAAGCATGCAAAGTGGAAGACAAAATAGACGACAGTGGCCTATTAAAAATGAAACGCTATGCACATCAAAAGACGCAAACAAAGGAGTAAAATGATTGCTCACGGATTGGGAAAATTTCTTCAGCAATAACACAACAGAAAAGGGGCTAATCCCCCCAAATCTATAGAGTTATGCAATACCTCAGAATAAGAAAAAAAATAATCCAATTAAAAGGTGAGCAAACAGCATGAATAGACAAAGGACAACATGAAAATCATTAACAGACACGTGAGGAAATGCTCATGATCACTAGCCAGCTGAGAGATGCAAATGAAAATAACAAGGGCTTTGCACTCAAAACAATAGCCCAATCCATAACACAAACAAAAAAAAACTGACAGTGAATACTGGAAATGGTGCGGAGACATTTGAAATCTTACACACTACAAGTGGGCTTATAAACATGTCCAATCATTGCGGTAAGGGATATGCACTGCCTAAAACAAGTGGGCATAGAAATACCATATGACCCAGCAATATCTCTGCGGGGAATGTACCCCCAGGAAGTAAGAGACAGAACACAAACAGACATAAACTCTCCCATGTTCGTTGCAGCACAGTTCAAGAACAAGAAGCTGGAGACACCACAAATGCTCATCAGGAGAATGGATAAAGAGACTGCTACATACACACAGTGAAATACTATGCATCCTTTAAAAAGGTGGATGAAACCATGAAACAGCCTTAGACATGAATCGACCTGGAAACCATTATGATGAGTAAAGTGAGTCAATCACAAAAGGACAAACATTGTATGTGTCCACTACTATAAAAATAGCTACCATACTGAAGTAAAGTTTCTTCTCTCAGATATTCTAATCCAGTCTCCTGAGCAATGAGGTAGAGTCTTCCTAGTGCCATGAATCATAAATCACCCCCTTTATGTGTGTATCATAAAGACCACTTCAACAGAGGAGACCTCATCGCAGGTGGGGTCAGCTTCTCAGAATTCTCAGGAGAAGGCCATGTCCACACAGAAACCTTATTGGCCATGACCCGACTGACAGACTAGACTCCACCCTTAATCCTCTGAAGTCCCAAATTGACACCAAATTAGGTAACGACCACAGGCTGCAATCTGCAAGGTCATCAGCTCAAAAGCCCCAGCTTCTCTGTAAGAGAAGGATGAGTCCCGGTGTTTGACACACACAGGCAGTTCTCCCCTACCCTACAGGGGCACCATGGATTAGAATGCGTCAGTGGCAATGGGTTTGGTTAGTTGGTTGGTGGGTGGGTTGGTTAGTTGGTTGGTGGGTGGGTTGGTTAGTTGGTTTCTTTCTTATGACGTGTATTAGTCTGGTAGGCGTGGTTCTGTCTTTGTGAATGAGTGTTATTGAACGTTTTACCCTATCACCAATGTCCCTTGTTCTTGTAAACAAGTCAGCAATCCAGGTAATTCAGTCAGAAAAGCCAGCCTCCTCTTTTACAATTTCATTTCCTCAACAGTGTTTTTAATTCTAGTACATTGGTTAAATTGATAACATGATCAATAAAATTACCTTATGCACCAGGGGATGCTGTATAATGCTGTCTTTCATAAATGATGAAGTCTCTAAAGTGAACCAGAGACACATCAACCATAGATATATGAATGGATTTGGGATTTCCACTTAATTCTACCCAAAATCTAAGAACAATCAGTTCTTAAGACATGGCTTATTGCATACTGATCTCATAAGGAGATCACTAAGGATTCGGGTGCTAGAAAAGTATAGTGGAGAAACTAGATGGTGTCCAACTATCAGGAAAAAATAGCATCCATGATCCTAAAGGCTTGTCTTAAAATAAGCAGCCATTTAAGTGACATGTCAACTAAGTTCACATGGGAGAAGCACACCACTCAGCCACTGTGATCCAAGGATTGCAAACAGTAAAATCCATATCCAAAAGAGGGAACCATATCAGAGCTTAAGTTATGAACATTAAGTTTGCAGAAGACTTTGGGTGACAGTGGAAGTCCAAAATCCATTTGCAAGGTTTTCACGTAGGTTTCTGGTGAATTCCCTCTTCTCCACTGTCCAGGGACATGAATGGCCTTGCTATCTATCAGCATTGTAAATTGATTGTGGCAGATGCAGTTAGGTTAAAATGTCATCCCTATAATTTTATCTCCCTTTTGACCCATTTAAAAGTTGTTTCCATTTTTAATATTTCCTCCTTTATTTTCTATTGAGGTTTTGCTCTCTTTTGTTTTGTCATTGTTTGGGTTTTTTTGTTTATTTGCTACCTGTTTGTGTTTTGTATGATTTCCAAAAATCCAGGATAAATAAATCTATAGAAACAGTAACTAGATTAATAATTACCTATGAGCATGGCCGGGGACGTTAGGGGGAAATGAGGAACTAGTAATGAATACAAGAAGAAAATGTTCAGAAATTGATTTTAGTGAAGATTGCTCAACTCTTATTAATATGATTGACTGAATAAAATGTGTGATCAGTGACAAAAGTACTTGCTTCAGTAGGATAGGTACAGAATAATATCATTTAAACAAATTGTTAAGATACAAAAAAGTCCTAAATTGTGTCATGATGTAACTGTCAACTCACTTAGAGTCATGGCCAACCAAGGTGACAGTTAATGTTAACTATCACAGCCAGGGTTACTCTCACCTAGCACCTCGGGTTCATTCCTGCCAGATGTACATTGTCAATGCACAAAACCGATAGATTTTATAACTATTGGAAATGCAATAGCTAGTGAGATAGGGAGAAGGAAGTGTATATACTCAGGAAGGTTAAACAAACAGTTGAATGTCCTTCAAAGTCATATCTCAGATCTGACTCCAAAACTCATAGCATTTTTATGGTACCATCTTGAACTTGTCGATTTGAAAAGCTGAATGAGCATCATGGATCACTCAGGGCTCCTAGTCTTACATATATTACTGCCTCCCTATGACTCATCTCTAGTAACGATTGATAACAAAAGCCTTAGTGTGCGATAAACCTTTGACTCTTTTCCAGCCAAGCGTCAAGCTTAAGTCTTGGGATATGGGAGCAGAAGGTGAGGTGGCTCAGGGAGACTGATTCTCTTCTATTCCAGAACATGTGGCAGCTAATAAACTAAGATAGTCATTTATCATCGAGGTTGTCTGCTCCTGTGCTATCTTTAACCCATTAGGACCTGTCTGCACTCACCACCAATTGCTTGAACTGGAAAAGTCCAAAAGGAAGTCTGAGGCACTCTGCATTCGGTCTTGTTTTGCGTGTTCTCATTGTTTCCACTGATGGATAATAATCACTAATATGCTGAACAGGGCACTGAATTGTGAATAGGGGGAGTCCTGAGTTCTCTATCAGAGAGTCCCCCTGGTAGAGGACCAAGTGCAAGGGAACAATGCAAGAGGTCTCTCCTTTCTCCCTGCTAAATTGGTCAGGATAGGATAGGCTTTGCTGCAACAACAAGTAAATGTCCGAATCTATGGTAACGTAACAGCATAAGGGTTCTTTGTTGCTTTGTCACCTAGAATATCTGTGGCCTCAACGGACCCCGCATATAGGGTGGTTACAAGGTGCATAAGGTCAGCAGTTTGAAGCCACCGGTCACTCTGAGGGAGTAAGATGGGGATTTCTAGTCCTGTAAAGAGTTACAGTCTCAGAAACTCCCAGGAGCAGTTGTACCCTGTCTTGTAAGGTCTCTATGAATCCACATTAACTCAATGACAGTGAGTTTTGAGTTTGTTTTTGGGCTCTGGGATCCATCACTTCTCCTTTGCTGCTTCACCACTGGACAAACTTCCCCTCCGCCGCCACCATCCAGCCATCCCTTGCTCCTATGCCTGGGATCCATGCTGGACAGCTAAGTAGGCATGCAATACAGCCCTGAGGGTACGATGGGAGGCATCTTCTCTGACCCTGCCAACACAGTTAAGCCACAAGTGTTTTCCATTTAACCCTTACAAAAAGCTAGAAATTATTATCTCTAGTTTATAGATGGAGAAATGGAATGAAATATATGTGTATAATTTTCCACATTTGGCATAGCTAGTAAGTGGAAAATTCTGAGCCAGAGCTTTATTTATTAATTTAGTTCTCAGTAAACATTTACTGGGTACAACTTACTCTTAATATCTGGCCCTAGAGGTTAAGAACATGACCTAGGGATTTGGACAACTTTGATCCAAGGTGAGGAAGGTATTAAAGGGCATCTCCCCAAGTCCAAAAAAAACGAATAAAATGTGTGATCGGTGAATAAAGTACTTGATTCAATAGGATAGGTACAGAATAAGATTTAAAATAATATCATTTAAAAAATAAAATAATAATAAGACCACTGGTTTCATGTGTCCAATGTAGGAATCGAATGAGCTAATACAAACAATGGGCTTAGTGCAATGCCTAGCTTATACTATGTCCTCACCAAGTTGTAGTGAATGAGAGAGCCAAACAATTGATTAATTATATCAATGCAATATAATAAGGTCTGTGCTAAAGGTAAATTCAGGACTCTGTGGACTCATAGAGAAAGGAAACTTCAATTAATTTAGGGTTCCCTTTCTTGGTTGACTTGGGCCCTGAGACTTGAGAGTAACAATGATCATGTTGAATGACATTGGGGAGTCAGGTATTGAATTTCTTCTGAGTCAAGGATGCAGTTCCATGTGCATGTCCATGAAAATGAAAGAGCACACCCCTGAACTCGAAGGGGAACAAGCCTGCCAGTGTAGTCCAGATGAAGCTACGTCAGGTCAGAAGCAAAGCTGAAATGGCAAGCAAACCCTAGGATTCTGTAGCACCCACGGTATAGAGTAAGACGGGTGCCTACATGGGGCCAATGATTAACGCACTGGACTGTTTACCAAAGATTTGGCCAATTGAGTCCACCCCGAGGAGCCTCTGCAGAAAAACCCAGCCATCTGTATCCCAAAGATCATTGATTAAAAACCCTGTGAAACCCAGTTCTACGGTCACACGAGTGGGTAGCCTTGGACCAACATCAACTGGACGGCACAGGCTGTCCTGGTTAAGTGAGTTTGGCTATCGTCCTGAGACAGGAGGAGTCTTGGGGGAAGCGTGAGCAAACATCCTTTTTCAGAAAGGGAGATGGAGGCAGTGATCAGGCTGCAGACAGGAGGACTAGTTAGGACTGCCAGACGGGCCAGAACGAAAGGAAACAGAGGCATGTTGTGTCTTCACAAACCATCTAGTTGGTTTTTTTTTCTCTCAATAGTGCACCTAACAGTCTCTGTCTTGCCTGACCCCACGTTTGAAAGCATGACCAAAGTAGCTTCTCAGAACAGGAGTTTGGAACCACTTTCTGTAGAGGACTCAGTAGTAAATGTCGGCTTCGTTGGTCATCTGGTCTTTGCCTCAACTGCTCAATTTTGTCGCTGTGTCACAAAAGCAGCCATAGACACCTCTAAGAACAAGTCCAATCAAATGTTATGCATGGACACTGACATCAGAACTGTATATAATTTTCATGTGGCATGATATATTCCTTGGATGATTTTTCTAACCATTAGGAAGATGCAAAACACATTCCTAGCTTGTGGCCAAAATTTTTGTAAAAGGCAAAAAACCAACAAAATCCAAACCTGTTATGGAGTCAAAACAATATGTGCGGGGAGGGATGGGAACGCATGTGGCCCTAGTTTGCTGACCACTGATTTAAGAAGTGCTTTCAAGATAGAAACACCCCACCATTCCCCCAGGGGCTAAAGGTAGAGATGTTATGATTACCTGCCTGGTGGCCCCATTTTACAGTATATCAAAACCATTGGTCCCGCTTACCATTTGTTTCCATTCTGGAAATGATGCACTTCCCATTTATTAGTTGATATGGAATGTCCTACCTCGGTTCACTTTGCAGGAGAACTTTCTAGCATTTTGTTAGTGAAATGTGCATTCCTCAGAAAAGAGCCCATGGCTTTTGGTGGCATTTTTTTAGAGGGGCAGGTGCTGGGCGAGAAGGGGCCATTGTATTACATTCAGGCAGCCAGAGCTTGGCTACTGCCTCTACCGGGTTGTCATTCTGAGACCCTCAGAAAGTTGTGCCTGTTCACATGTTCACCATTTCTTCCTTCACTCACCCTTGTTTTTCAACAAACTTCACTGAGTGCTTGCTAGGTGCCAGGTACAAAAGCCACACAACACCATTGCATCGATGAGTAATTCGGTCTCTTCCCGGAAGGAGATGACAGAATTGAGGGGAAGGCAGCTGCTTGTGAGGCCATTACAAGGAGACTCAAGTGTAATGGGAAGACAGAGGAGGGGCATCTGCCCCAAACTTGGTGGGACACTGAAAAGCCCTTCTTAACTGTCAGCCAGGTGAAGAGATGGAATGGAAGTCTATTTTGTGCAAAGCCACTAGCCTATAGACAAGAAGGCTGGGGGTTGGGGGATTGGGAAGGTGCTATTCATAGTAGAAAGTCATTTCTTGGGGAAAAGTATAGAGAATGTTGGTGGGAAAGGGAAAGATCGGGAAGCCAGCAAACTCAACGTTGAGGGCCTATGAGATGGGCTGAGCAGTTGGAAGGTTGGGATGAGAGCAAGGGGCACGTGGTGTCGGGGGTGGGGGTGCTCCTGATCCATCTCAGCTAAGGGATCGAAAGGTAGCAGGACTGTGGCCAGGAGACCAGATAAGGAGCTGCTTTTTAAAAAGCCAAGTGAAATATTTGGTAAGGAAACTGGAGTGGGGAGGAGAGTGGTGGTGGCAGGCAGCTCCAGGAATTTTCCAAGGGTAGAATTCATAAGGCGCAGTGATTGATTAAAAGTGGGAAGTCAGGATAAACAGAAGACGAAAGGATGACACCCAGGTTTTCTGGGCTGACCAAGGACAACTTACTAAAAAGGGAGACAACTGGGGGAGAGGAAGTTTGGGTGGAAAGATAACAGGTTAATTTATTATAATGCTGACCTTTCCGGGGTTGTTATAAGTCTTAGGAACACTGTCAGGGAGGCACCCGGCACAGCACGTGGCATGGCATGGGTGCTTGATATATACTGACTCTTACTCGTGTTCCTTTTTTTTTTAAAAAAATGAAGTCTATTTCCGGCCCTGTTTTGTGAGATGATAATGTTCTTTTGCTATTGAGTGTGTGCTCTTCAGAGCCACAAGAAACTGTAGTTGTGTTCACTGTGCCACACGTGTTCATGTATGTTTCTCTCTCTCTCCTTCTCTTCTGCATGCTGCCTGGGGACTGGCTTCCTTGTGGTCAGAACCAATGGGCAGCGCCCAGGTGACCCCGGGGACTCCACTCTGCCTCCTCACCACAGGTGATCACCAGGCGGGTGGGAGGGGGGGTGAGAGTGACCAAGGCTCAGCAGGTCCTCCAGGCCAAGTGCACCAGAGAGGAATGCAGTCCCTCTACCCCACCACCCACCCATCCACCCAGCCATCCACTCACATAAGGAGCCAGCCAGCCATCTCTCCCGCCTACTGATGCTTACTCAGCACTGGCTACCACATGCAGGGCACCGAAGGAGCCAGTGATGACCCAAAACAAGCATACTCCTCCATCTTTCCAGGAGAGGAAGGAGTCATTCGCTAAAGAGCTACCCAAACAATTGAACCACCGCCTCTTTGAGAGGTGTTACCAAGGATAGATGTGCAGTGTTCAAAGAAGACACCCGGGGGCTAAGGGCGGGTCCCATGACAACTAGCTGTGATCAAGGGTTGGGAACAAAGTTGGCCCAACATGTGAGAGCTAAGCAAATGACCAGATGATCTCAGGTCTGCCATGGGCCACAGACAGGTCCCTTAAACTGGATGAACCCCACTTTTCCTGCCTGCTAAACAGGATGGAAAATGCTTGCCTCTTCAGGGCACCATTTTCACAGCAGACCCTGTACCCCTAAGTCCTGTGTGGGGGTGGGGTGGGGTAGATCCGGTGTGTTCTGAGATGAAGCAAGGTCATGAATGTGAAAGTGGCTGGGGTGGGAGTGCCTTGCCTAGAGGCGGAGCATGTTCATGCACACCAGCCCCTTTCCTAGAGCACACTGCAGATGTATTGTCTCATCTCCTGTAGATGTCTATAGTCATGCAGAGGTGCAGAGCCAGTCCTGTCAGAAGTCAACGCCTGCATTGGTCTGGGTAGACTAGAGAGACAAATTCATAGTCACTCATTTTTTATTAATTGGGGGCTCTTACAGCTTTTATCACAATCCATACATATATCCATTTTGTCAACCACATCTTTACATGTGTGTAATGGAGAACTTTGTGTCAGAGAGTAATTGTATAGTAAGAAAACTCCCCAGCCCAATCCAGATTAAGTCCATAAATCCAATATTAGCCCATATGTCTGATACTAGTCTATAAATTCCTCTTCAGACTCACACAACACATGCAATGACACTGAGTGCAGGAAGATCACAGGCCAATGGGTGGAAAGTCTTGTGGATCCAGTGGCAGTAAAAGCATCTAAGTGTTAGCGCAGGTCTCCACGTGGGTCCTCCAGCTCCAAGACTCTGGCTACCATCAGAGAGGAATAGAGAGTGTATCTGGCCTTCAGTAAGATATTTATCTCCTTCATGACTCCAAATGAGGTCATCAAACTGCCATCTGATTGACAGGCTAGACTGCACCCTTTCGCTCTTAATACTCTCCAGTTGGCAACAGATTTTGTAACTACCACAATGCCCATCACTTACTTGGGTCTAAAGAATCCTGTTAGAATCCAAGACAGTTAAACCCCTTAGGACTAATATTGAAAGTAGCCATACGAGGAGGGGAATGGAAATGTGGGGGGAGATAGGGGGAACCAATCACAATGATTTACTTTTAATCCCCTCCTAGGGGGATGGACAACAGGAAAGTGGGTGAAGGCAGACATCAGTCCGTGTAAGACATGAAAAAATAATAATTTATACATTATCAAGGGTTCATAAGGGAGGGAAGGTGGGCGATGGAAGGAGGGAGAGAGGGAGGGAAAAATGAGGAGCTGATACCAAGGGCTCAAGTAGAAAGAAAATGTTTTGAAAATGATAATGGCAACAAATGTACAAATGTGCTCTACACAATGGATAGATGTATGGATTGTGCTAAGAGTTGTACAAACCCCCAATAAAATGATTTCAAAAAAACCCAAAAACCTGTTGATCTAGAGAGTGCAGGAATAGGGCCTTCCCAGTCACTGGAAACTTACTTGAAGATGCCAAACTTTCAACTGCCAGTCCTCTCGAGACCAGAGGCCCAGACCACAGCCTCCTCTCTGCTGGGCCCTGACTGGTCAGTATTCCTTGGGGGTCAAGGGTGTGATTCAGCAGACAGGGGTGACCAGAATCAAGCCTTCTAGCATCTTCTCAGCCCACACAGCCCACCCACTTTCCAAACTACAAGACATCGCTGTTATGACTGTCTTCGATAGGGCCCTGGCTACAGAGCCTGAGACGGTGGCAAATGCTGGGCAAATGCTTCATTGAGCATGTCCTCGGGAAAAGGAGTGCAGAAGCAGGGCAGGGAAGGGAAGCAAGGTGGACAAAATGCTTTCCCAGGAGTCCACAGGTTGCCTCTGGAGCAGAAACTGCACCACAAAGCTGAGGGTAGGGGGCAACCTTTTCTACCACCATGTCAGTCAGCCAGCCATTGACTTGCGGTACCCTAGAGATGCATAACTTCCAGGGGATATGCCGGAGGGTACTTCTTCAGGAGGGGACACCATCCTTCTCCCCCAGGAGTGACTAGTGGTTTTGAACTGCTGAGCTCACACTCCTAACTACTATACCCACAGAGTGGTGTTAAACAAAGGATTCTCTCCTCTTAGACACTACCTTGTCTAGCCATCAGTACTTCGTAAGTCATTGCCAAGTGTCAGCTCCTGGCCAACCCTGTCACAGGCCCACCAGCCTTACCCTTCTCCAAGGCAGGTGGTAGCTGTCGATGGACTGCCAGTGACATCCAGAGGAACATGACTCTCCCTGCTGTGCCCACAGCCAATTGATTGGGAGTCTGTGTGAGCGGGTCCGTTTCTGCCCGGCCATTGTTCTCTAGGCTCTATTCAAGGCAAGCAGTCGGATAATGTTTTCTTTAAACAGAGCCAATCTCATATCAGGCACATTTGTTCTTACCTCTTGCCTCGCGAGGCGTCTGAATGTTCCTCCTCTGACAGGTTTATTTCATTGTGTCTCATTTATTTCTACATGCTCCTCTGTCTCCTTTGATGGGTGAGGTGCCTGTGAATGCCTCTCCGCGAGCAGGCCGTCCCTTTCAAGGGGTGTTTTTGTTAATGCTTGTCCCCTGGTAGCAATAATGGCTGATGTAAATAATAACTGCCTGGATCGGAGTGATGGAAACCTTAGGCTGTAAGCACAGACATCCTCTGCTCCCATCAGCACCGACTCAGAGAATGTGGTGACCGACATGTTTTGTAGCAGGAACCGCTGAGCATCAGGGGCCCTAGAAGTACATTTAGCTCTGCGCTCTGCTGCTTCCTGTCGGTGGGGTGGGGTGGGAGTTGGGGGTCCTGGGCAGACCATTCCTCTGCTCTGAGCCTCATGCTCTCTTTGAGAGCAGGGCTACAAATGAATGCCCGTGGCCATCCTTCCTGCGGCGAGTTAAGTGTCATAACAAGCGCCAGCTTCTTTGTGCACCTCTCACGCCAGCTAGTTCTGTATTCGCAGTCCCTTCAGGCTCTAGACCACAGTTTCTCCATCTCAGCGCCACTGGCCTTACGAATTAGAGACTGTTGTTGTGGAAGTCTGTTGTTTGCTTTGGGGGATGGTTAATAGCATCTTCAGCCGCTACCTCTGGTCCCTTGTCCCACAGTTGTGACCCCCAAACATAACTAGAAAACAAACCAACAAACTCACTGCCATTGAGTTGATTCCAACTCACAGTGACCCTATATAAACTCCAGACATTTCCAAATGTCCCAAGTGGCAAAATCACCCTTAGAGAAACTCTAGCACAGCATTGTCCAATCGAAATAGAATGTGAACTGCATGACGTAATTCAAAATTCCCTAGTCCCCTTTCCAGAGTAAAATCAGACATGTGAACTGAATTTTAACAGCCCTTATGGCATACTGATTAATTGGACTGTGTAAAACAAGGTTTGCAGTTCAAAACCACCAGCCACGCCATGGGATAAAAATGAGGCTTTCTATTCCAGTAAAGAGTTACAGTCTTGGAAATCCACAGGGGTGATTCTATGCTATCCTATAGGGTCACCATGAGTTGGAATCAACTTGAGAGTAGTGAGTTTGGTTTTTCGGTTTATTTTCTTTAACCCATATAGCCTAAGTATTATCATTTGGCCATGTAATCCATATTAACTAATTAGAAATCAAATCTACTCGATGCTCCTTTTTTGTACTAAGTCCTTGAGCTGTGATATTTTATACTGCACAGCGTATCTCAGTTGGGATGATATTAAATGTGAGTGGATGCAATGAAACAGAATCCTAAAGGGCAAAATTGTATTCAATAAGAAAATACATTTTATAGTGCTTCGTTTTAAAAATTAAATTAATAGAAATCATTTATTAACTAGCTACACTCCAGGTACTCAATAATCACATGTGGCTATCATTTTAAACTGTGGGTCTAGAGTTTAAAAAACATTGTGATCATCATTCTCACTATTGGTGAACCGAATATATCTGTTCAAAGAAGAGGCTCGGTGAGTCCTCAGTGTTGATTATTCTGTTTTTCCCACAGAGGACAATTAGCAATGTCTGGAGATGTATTTGGGTGTCATCAATGGGGGTAAGGTACTACTGGCATCTACTAGGCAGACGTCAGCAACACCTACACTAAGATAATAAATATCCTCTTATGAATATATTGGGCATCATTTTATAGTGGCTTGATTGGAAGCTTTGGTGGATATTTGATTAGTTAACATTTCTCCAGAGAGGACTTGTCCACTCCAGGCCTACCTTGTGTAATCTTAAGAAGGACATCTATACCTCTAGGCCCAATAGGAGACCAGCCAGGGCCAGTCTGGAGGGCAGATGGGATCACCAGACATCATTCCATCAGAATGCTTTCATCAAGACCCAAGGTAGACCTGGCGATGCAGCCTTGGGCCCCCACTGCCAGTTCTCTGAGCCTCGGTTTCTTCTTCTATTGAATAATGAGAACGAGCTCCTATACCGCCAGACCTACCCCCTGACAAGCATCAGTGGAGACAACAGAAGACCCGCAAGCTCTTGGATTGAGCAGCGCCACTAAAATCCCTCTCTACCCCTTCTCCCTCTCCCTCTCCCCGTCGTCCCTGTGCATCCTGGTAAAACTCTCCCTGGTTAAATCCTTGGACTCAGGCCACAATGCACTCACTGAGCTGCTCCACAATAGCCTCTAAAGAAACGACCCCATGGACCCACGTAGAAGGAATGGAGCAAGTCTGTGTGGGCAATTGGCAGTCTCCCTTGGCTCACACCTTGGACCCTGCAGACCCTTAGGGGTTTGCACCCTACATCAGAAGGGACGATGATGTAAGAACAGGGGAGCCGATGGGAGAGAGGCTCAGCCTGAACACCACGGACCTGTTTGATTCCACTCAACCCATCCTTGTGGTCAACCCAGACATCCCTGCGGAGAGGCCAGTCCCTGCAGCGGGACCTCAGGCTTGGTAAAGTCGAGGGGCAGCGAAAAAGAGAAAGGCCCCCAAGGAGAGGGATTGACACCGTGGCCGCAACCTTGGGCTCAGGCTTAGGAACAGTTGTAAGGATGGCGCAGGGCCTGTGAGGTACCTGGTTCTGTTGTGTGTAGGGTCATTATGGGTGGGGGGAGGGGGAGATAACCGACTCCATGACACCTAAGGACAATATCCCTGTGTCCAGCACGCAAACTACTCATTCCCTTGGACACATACGTAATGCACTCAAACCCGAGCAGCTAACGAACACTCTAGGAGATGTGCCGGCGGGGTCCATCCAGACTGTCTTTCCAACCATCCATGGGGACGCCGACTCACCCTTGTTCACCTGCCACTGTATTGATCTGCCGGTGAGGCGCTCAGCACTGGGTTTCAAGTCACGGTTGGACTTGGAAGCAATGCCACCTGCCAAGCTTGCCATGAAAGGAGGGTGATTGGCAGCTTCCTTGGGATCGGCTGGGCCCAGCCCCACTGCATTCACAGGGCCACTGGGACCCAGGACCGGAAGTGCGGGAGCCTCTCCCGGGGTGCCGAGTGCACCTGTCTCCCAGCTCTGCGGCTGCTGCCCACGCCCCAGGCATCCTTCTAGGTCTATGATCGCGCTAACAGCCTGGCTGCTTTTCAGCCCGCCTTTGGGCCAGGGGGAATAGAAGAGCTTTTAATACAGAACACAGTGATGCCGTGTTTCTGCTTCCAAAAGAAAAGGGGCCGGGGCGAGAAGAAAGGAGACATGTTCATGGTGGATTTGGCTGGAATCTCCGCGATCGATGTTAGTCCCCTCGCTGGGTTCCGTTGCACGAATCTGAATTCCGTGTAGCCTGTTTCCCCGCTCCGCGCTCTGATCCTGCTCTAGCTGCCGCTAATCCTGTCTATAGATTTCCGCCTCCCTCCCGCGCCCGGCTCGCCCCTCCAGGTGCTCCGGGGCTTGCTCCAGCCGCAGAAGGGGTGCTTTGGGCAGAGAAGCCCCTTCCCTCGCCTCCCCTTCGCCTGCCCCGTTGGGCCGGGTTACGCAGTCACCCATTGAGGGATCAATCGGCTGGAGGCGGTAGGAAAGAATTAAATTACATTTCTGAGTAAGCGCCTTAGAGAAGCTCCGACCGCTACCGCACCCGGCTGTGCCTTGGGGATGAATGAGATCAGGCTCACTGTCCTTCCAGGAACGTGCAGGACAGAGCAGCGTGGCCCTCCTCCTCTCTGGGCCCGCCATTGGCCTGGCCCCTGTTAGCATTTGCATTTTCCTCAGAGAAGTGCTAAGACCTCCCTCACACTGGAATCCATTCCCAGGAGACTGAGATGGGCGGGGGTCCACCCCGAGAACTGTGGATGGACCTCAAGGAGCCGAGGGACAAGAATTGACATCCAGATAATCTCTTTGGTCCACCCCCACTGCCCCCAGGGCTGTAGCGATGGGTGGAAACACAGAAACAATTGTGAGGATGGCACAGGTACCGGCAGGGTCTCCTGGTGTTACGTTAGGGAGTTCGCTATTGGAAGGAGCCAAGTGGATGGCACGCAACAACAACAACGTTGCCCCTGTGAGGTCACCATGTTTGCGGGGGGGCTGATTCTCTCCACCCTGGGCCTGCCACTGCCATTTGCATAGTCTTAGCATCTGCTGCTGGTCCCTCCCTAGCCTTGGCCTTCCCATCCGCAAGGCTGCGGGATGCATCCTCTGTGTCCTGGGATGGGGTCACCAGTAGATTGCCTCTCAGGGAGCTTAAATAGGCATCTCTAAACGGACTGTGAAGCTGCCTGGGTTCCACGGCTCTTAACCCCATAGCAGCTCCAATCAGTTCAGTAGGACCACACGCTCTCCCTCCGGTTACCCCAGGAAGTCCAGAGGGACCGCTATCATGTTGCTGCAGGCCATCAGAGAGACTGTGCGTTCCCCTCACTTACATCTGCTCTCCAGACTAAGCCCTTAATCCCCATCGCTGCCCGTGGGTGCTCCTCTCTACTGCAGCTAAGCAGCTCTGAGCCCCTCGGGCTCCAATCTCAGCACACAGACTTCTGCCAACAGAGAGCCGGCACTGTCAGCACTGAGCTGACTCAGCCTCCTTGTCAGCAGCAGCAGGGCAGGATGAGTCTGAACCACAGAGAGCTGGGGGGTAGGAAGAGGAGGGGAGGCTTCACAGATGCCATTTGTCCCACACCATTGGAGACCAGGTGAGAAATCAAGGTTGTCATCTTGTTTTGCCTAAGCCAAGTTGTGCTGTCCCTTTTGGTACACATCTGTGTCCGTCCCCATCAGGCTAAGCTTTGATGTCCAGCGTGCACACCTCTCTCTCCCACTGTGTTGTGAGCTCCCAGACAGCAGGGATCATCTCTTAATTAGCACCTTGCTGGACCCACTCGTTTCACTAGGCAATGTCTAGGACTTTTTCTGTAGCCAAGGTCTGCCTTAGTGCTAACGGGACCAAAGTGATGGGTTTAGTCCACTGAAGGTTACTTAGCTTTGTCTAATTCCATGGCAACACACCTCCTTTCTATTTTTTGACCAAAGATTACTCATAATTCTGGACATAAGTAGAGCTCTCACCATTGATTCAAACTGTCAGATGCACCAACAATGGGCTTGACTTGTGGACCCTCCATTAGCTCTGATCCCCTCTTCAGCTACATCCTGCTCTTAATTTAACCTGATGCCCAACCCTGCCTACAAGCTTCACGCTAGCCCTGCTAGAGTACACAGCCTTGTACAGTTATAGCTTAAGATCTTAGTCTAGTCACAGGCTGTATCCCATCGCTCGCTACCCTCCTGGTATTGCTCACAATGTACACTTTTCTAAGGCACAAGAGGGAGCCGTCACAACAGTGTCTATTACCAAAACCCCAAACCAAACCCTCTGCCATTGAACTGGTTCCAACTCATCATGACCTTAGAAGACAGAGTAGAACTGGCCCTGCGAGTTTCCAAGACTATAAAGACTTACGGGAGTAGAAAGCCACACCTTTCTCCTGTGGAGTGGCTGGTGGATTCGAGCTGCTGATATTGTGGTTAGCAACCCAACACATAACGCACTACCGAGCCGGGGCAGGTTTTAATCTGCCCGGGCCACCAGAATAAAAGACTACAGAGTGACTAGTGTTTAAGCACAGAATTTGATTTCTCCCAGTCCTAGGGGCTAGATGGCTAGGGGCTTGGCCATGCCAATACCTCCCAGGGGCTTTGAGAGAGGAACTCTTGTAAACCTCCTAATTTCTGGGGACTGTTAGCAGTCCTTTGCATTCCTCAGCTGCTTGTATAAGCATCTGCCTCTGTCGTCATGTTGTGTCTGTCTTTCTCCCTGGGTGTGACTCCCCCTTTCTAAGACCCCACTCAGAAGAGATTACAATTATGACCCACCTCATAACAAAAGGGGAAAGCCCCATTTTCCAACAAGGTCACGTTCACAGGTACAAGAGTTAGAACTTCAATGTATCCTTTTGGAGACAATCTATAATGTGATGTCCCTGCCTTTAATTTTCCATATGCAACATGCCAAATGGATGAAAAAGAAGCATTTTAGAACACAGGAATTTTCTAGCAAGCCTACGAGTTACCAGAAGGGTTTCCTGTGGCCGTCCTCCATATGATGCGTAATGGGAATGAAAGAGAATTTGGCCCACACAGTGCTGGTTGTGTACAAAAGGTCTGTGTGGAGACATGGATTTCGAGATGCACGGGAATGAGTAGAATCCGCATTGGGAGAGCCATTTGTTTGAGTGGACAGAGTGCTTTGAAACAGTCAGCGAAAGCACAACCAGCCTCACAGCGTGGTATTGTTAAGGCTCTTCAGTTCTGGCCCATCGCAACCCATAGACAACAGCAGGAAACCCTGTCCAGTCACTGTCCAGTCATCCCAGCAGTCATTGACGTTCGAGCCTATTGCTGGAACCACTCTGCCAATCCATCTCATTGAGCCCTTCCTCTTTCTTCCTGACTCTAAGCTTCACCAAGCCTTGTCCTTCTCCAGGGACGGGTCCCCATGATAACATGCCCTAAGCACCGGAGATGAATTCCCACCTTCTTTGCTTCTAAGGAGAATTCTTCATATTCTTCTTCCAAGACAGATCGGTCCATTCGGTTAGCAGTACATGGGATGCTCATTCTTCTTTGCCAACACCTTAATTCAAATGCATATTTTTTCTTTATTCTTACATATCCCTCGCCCTGCTTTCTCATGTATATGTGAGCAGTTGAAAACACCCTGTGTTGGGTCAGGTGCACCTTAGTCCTCAAAGCGACATATATACGTATTTTCTTATTAACACTTTTAAAGAATCTTTTTGCCAGTTTCTCCCAATGTAGTACATGATCTGATTTCTGGATTGCTTCTCCCATGGGCACCGATTTCAGATCTAAGTAAGATGGAATCCTTGACAACTTCAAGCTTTCCTTTGTTGATCGTGATACTGCTTACGGGTCCAATTGTGATGATTTTCCATTTCTTTCTATTGAGGTATAATCCAGACGGAAGGCTGTAACAGTCTTGGATTTTTTATCAGAAAACACTTCAGACCTCTTCAGGTTTGCCAAGCAAAGTTGTGGCCTTTGTATATCAAAGGTTATTGAGGAATCTTCCTCCAATACTAATGCCATGGTCTTCCTCATATAGCCTAGCTTCTCTGATTACTTGCTCAGCAAACAGATGATTTGGAGCCTTGATACACACCTGGACTGACATTAAACCATGCTGTGTCCCCGTGTACTATTCACACGACTTTCTCTTGGTCTGCACGCAGGCTACACGTGAGCACAGTTATGTGATCCGGAAAGCCCACATCCGTAATTTGTCCAGTGTTTCTGCCTAGGCAAGAAGACACGGGTCCCCATCTTTGGGATGTTGTCTACTTTCATCCAAGATCCACCAGCATCAGACTGATACCCTTCTTTGGGATGGATTTGGAAGTGCACGGGGCCAAACAGAAGAATCAGCATTTGAGGGGCCATTTATTTATCCGAGTGGCCGACGTGCTTTCAAACACTCCATTAATACTATTCCTGTCTCGCAGGGTGCTAGCCTCCATTTAAGGCTGAAAAAGAGGCCAACCCCTGTCAGCAATATTTAGCAGTTTGGGTGGTGTCAGCTGTGATGAAGTCGATTCTAACCTCTGAGGACTGAGTGGGTAATCTTGAGGGAGCCTGAGATAGTAGAAATGTGTACATTTTTATAATACTTAACACAGGACTTATTAAACGGTATTCCACAGCCAGGGGAGAACTATCTTTGAAAAACTTGGATCCCTGTGGAGTTTTCCAGCTCTTTGACATTGACTCTAAGATAAATCTCAGCTAAAAGCAATTACTGTCATATGATGAATTGAGGCAATTTATTTATTACTTGAAAAACATCCTAGGTGATGTCATTAGAAGAATGATGGAATAATCCTTCTCAAGCACTGCATTATCAACCAGATCTTGCGAGGAAGGCACCGCTCTGGGGTGTGGAGGAGGTATCGGCAATTTAAAAAATTAGTCATAGTGAGATCAAAGAGAGATTGTTGAAAATAAAGCAGAATTCTGTCATCTCAACTTGAGAAAAACTTGTCCCCCTATGGAATTATATCGGATGCTTTTGTTGCGAAATATGAAGAAAGCTACGCTTGAGAAAGCCCAGAGATTAACTAATCAAACTAAGCGCAAGCTGTAAGGGCTTGGTGATGATGGCTGAGTATACAAGGGCCGTGAAAAGGAGGAGGAAACGTACATTTAAAAAGGTCAAGTTTAAAGATCATGTGACCACAGGCACTATAATTTGACCCGCATAATAAGATTCACCTGACATGTTCATCAGTCCCTTAGATATTAGAATTCAGCATGTTCATGGGAGTACACAAGGGAGGTAATCCTTAAGAAAGCCAAGTGGGTGTGAAGCGGAATTGTGGGGGGTAGCGGTGACAAACTCAGCAGGGACAAGGAAAATGCAAAATCCTTTTAATCTGACTGCCCAAGACAAGACTCTAGATCCCCTAAATGCCAGGCTGCTGCCTTCTCCAGCTACGGATTTCTCTGCTGGACAATCTCACCCCTTATTTTTTGTTTTCTCTTCTTCCCCTGTCGAGGTCTCAGAATATTATAGTGGAATCTCACGGCTCAAAGAGAATGAGTGCAGATCTCTGCCCTCTCACTTCCTGCTATTGCTTTGTGTCTCTGGGCCTTAGTTTCCCGCCTCTAAATTGACTGTAATAATATAGCTTGCTTCACAGGGCTGTAGTACTGATTAAAAGAGGGAATATATGTAAAGGGATTGAAACAGAAGCCTGGATTCTAGAACAAGCCCTAAATATTATTGTTAATAATATTGCTGTCCTCTGGACACAGCCCCGTTGAATACCTTTTATACCCGAGGTAGTCCAAGGCAGCTGCCCTGTGGACAAGAGAATAAAACACTGCCCCGTCCTTATCCAGTCTCATAATTTTTGCCATGTTTGAGCCCAGCGTGGCAATGATTGTGTTCATCCATCTCATTAAGGGTCTCCCTCTCTTGCGCTGAGCCTCCCCTTTACCAAGCTTGATGTCTATTTCCAGGGACGGTGCCAGCTGGTAACGTGGCCAAAGTACTTGAGACGAACTCTCTCCAACCTCACCTCGAAGGCACATGCTGGTTGTACTCCTTCCCAAACAGATTTGTTCTGGAAGCCCATGTTTTATTGGACTTTCACTTATTTATCATCCAGCTTTCCCATACATATGAGGAAGGTGAATCTGTTCCATGGCTTGGGACAAGCAAACCTGAGCCCTCAGAGACACCATGTGATTTCTTCACTGCGGCTTCCATGAATGTTGATTATTCAGCCCAGAAAGATGAACACTTTGAGGATTTTTCTTCTTCACATTGAGCTGTGATCTGTACCCAAGGCTGCGGTCTTCGATCCTCATTGGGAAGTGTTTCACGTCCTCTTCACTTTTAGCGAGCCAGGCTGTGTGTGTCATTGGGATGTCACAGGTTGTTAATGACGTTCCTCTAATCCCTATGCTGCGCTCTTAAAATATCTCCCCGTCATACAGACTGAATCAGTATCAGGGAAAGAAATCGCTCCGACACACACCTTCCTGATTTTAAACCAAGCAGAGGTCCCCTGTTGTGTTCAAAAGACTGTCTCTTGGTCTACATACAGGTTCTGCATGAGCACAATGTTGTACTCTGGAATTCTCATCCTTCACAAAGTTATTCATAGATGGCTGTGATACACACATTGAATGCCTTTGCATAGTCAGTAAGACACAAATAAACATCTTTATGTTATTCCTTGCTTTCAGCCAGGACCAGTCTGATGTGAGCAATGTTATATATTGCATTCCATGTCCTCTTCTCAATCAGGATTGAATTTCTGGCAGCTTCTTATAAGTGGTTTTGAACTATCTTCAGCAAAATTTGGCTGGCCTATGATGTGAATGATGCTCTTAGATAATTTCCATATTCTGTGTGGTCATCCATTTTGGAATGAATACAAATATGAATCTCTTCCAGTTAGTTAAACTTGGTTAGCTGTCTTCCTAATCTCTTGATATAAACTGTTGAGTGCTTTCAGTGCCATATCTGTTTCTTTAAGTATTTCCATTTTTTTTTTATTCTGGGGGCTTTGTTTTTGCTGATGCCTTCCATCCTCTTGGGCATCTTCCTTCAATAGCATTTTGATCATAGACAGTCTCTCAAATTGGCTGAATGCTCACTCATTCTTTTTGGTGTGGGGACTCTGTGTTCCTTACATCTTCGTTTGATGCTTCCTGCATCATTCAATATATTGTCCATAAAACCCGTCAATATTTCAACTCAAGGTTGTATTTTTTACCTTCAGTCTTTCAGCTTGAGATGTGCTGAGTATCTCCCCCCCATGTGGTTTTGTGACCCACATCGGCACCTCTTATTACAATGCTTTACTTTTCCTTCTCTGGCTGCCTTATACTTCTGTTAAGTTCTTTTGCTTCGACGTTCCTTCAATTTGTGTTAGCTGCTATTCTATGTTCAAGGGCAACTTTCAGTGTCTCTTTTGACATCTGTTTTGATAGGTTCTCTTTTTCCTGCCTTTTCAGTGATTTTTTGCTTTCTTCCTATATGATGTTCTTGATATCATCTCTTAACGTGCCTGGCTTTCAGAAATTAGTGTTCATCGTGTCTAATTTTTTATTGAGATGTTGTCTAAATTCTGGTGGGATAGCCTCAGGGCTATCTTTTGTGTCTCATGGACTTGTGGATTTTTTCTTCAGTTTCAACCTGAAGAAATTGATGGGATTCTCCACAGCCTGCCCACGGTATTGTTTGGGCTGAGAAAACGGTGTGGATCCTTGTTCTCTTTGCCTGGGTGATTTCATTCTGAATCCTGTGTATGACTGCCGACGAAGTCATGCGCATGGTCACTGTGTCATGGAAAAGTGGCATGTGCAATGAGGTCATTGGTCTTGCAAAATTCTATCCTATGCGCTCCAGCTTAGTTTCTATAAACAAAGGGTGTATTCCTACTGTCTTCCTCTTTTCTCCAACTTCCACATGTCATCCACCAGTCAGTATGAAGTCAACTTGATTGCATGTTTGATCAATCTTAGACTTAAACATCATTGGCTATAGTGCTTGGTGTATACATTTGAACACTGGTTTTATTCGCCAGTCTTCCTTGTAGGTTTATTGATCGTGTCCCACCACATTCAGAACTGTCCTTTCAGATAGATCTTGAAATGTTCTTTTTTATGGTAAATGTGATGGCCATGCTCTTGAATTTTCCATCCCCAGAATACTATGCCTTATGATTTTCCAGAGCAAATGACCAAGGCCAATCGATCCATTTCAGCTTGTTGGGTAATCATTGAACTAACTACAAGGTCAGTGGTTCAAACCTACTAGGCCCTCATGGGATACAGATGAGGCTGCCTGCTCTCATAAAGACTCCACCTCAGAAACCCTACACAGGGTACCTCAGAATTGGAATTGACTAGATGTAAGTGGATTTAATGCCTAGAACTTCAGTCTTTATAAGTTTCATCCACTTTGCCTATATTTACACAGTTTAAGACCTAGTAGTCCTAAAATCCAATCACAATTTCCCCACGTTGTCCAGACTCTACTAAAGCCAAGACGCAGTACTGGATATTCGCCTTACTTTAACAAGCCTAGGCACCATCTCAAAAGTGGCAAAGCGAGAACCCAGAATCACTTTTTCCTAGGAAGCCCTTCCTGACCCTTGGCTTGTTTTTCCTCACATCCATCCCTCAGCCTTCCCCTGCTGTGTTGAGACATATCGGCAGCCCTTGCAGGCTCTCTTTTCTGAGTTCCCATCTCAACTGGTTTGCGGTTTAGACAATGCTTTAGCTTGGTGCCATCAAGTTGATTCCAACTCATTGCAACCTCTCTGCGACAGAGTACATCGGTCCCATAGGGTTTTTTAGGCTGTAATTTTATTTTTTACAGATAGCATGATCACTTTATTGAATCTCTTTACAAAAAATATAGTAGTTCATATTTATTATTTTTAAATACCTGGATTCATCAGCTGTATGTTTTTAATTTATCATTTTAATCATTTTATTAGGGGCTCATACAACTCGTATCACAATCCAAATAGACATCAATTGTATAAAGCACCTTTGTACATTCATTGCCCTCATCATTCTCAAAACATTTGCTCTCCACCCAAGTCCCTGGCATCAGCTCCTCGTTTTGTCCCCTACCTCCCTGCTATATCCTCCCTCATGAACCCTTGATAATTTATAAATTATTATTTTGTCATATCTTGCCCTGTCCAACATCTCTTTACCCAATTTTCTGTTGTCCATCCCCCAGGGAGGAGGTCACATGTAGATACTTGTAATCGGTTCCCGCTTTCCAACCCACCCTCCCTCTACCCTCCCTGTATCGCCACTCATGCCACTGGACCTGAAGGGATCATCTTCCCTGGGTTCCCTGTGTTTCTAGTTCCTATCTGTACCAGTGTACATCCTCTGGTCTAGTCAGACTTGCAAGGTAGAATTGGGATCATGATAGTGAGGGGTTGGAGGGTGGGCAGGGAGCATTTAGAAACTAGAGGAAAGTTGTATTTTTCATCGTTGCTACATTGCACCCTGACTGGTTCATCTCCTCCCCAAGACCCTTCTGTAAGGGGATGTCCAGTGGCCTACAAATGGGCTTTGGGTCTCCACTCCACACTCCCCCCCTATTCACTATGGTAAGATTTTTTGTTCTGATGATGCCTGATACCTGATTCCTTCGACACCTTGTGATCACACAGGCTGGTGTGCTTCTTCCATGTGGGCTTCTGAGCTAGATGGCTGGCTGTAATTTTTATAGATGCAGATTACCAGGTCATATGTCACCAGAACCAGTGGGAGATACAAATTCAAAACAGGGAACTCTTCTCCCTCACTTGGTCTTAGGTTGCTTTGAAATGACTGTGTTTCCTTTAAGACCCCAGTTCTCCTTGGAAGAGCCAACCAGAGTTGTATCTCCTGTTGGGGGGCGCTGATCTCTGGGGCCTGGGGAGGCCCCTTTCTCTCCAGGATGAGCTGGATCACAGCTTCCTGCCTTTACACATCTCTGAGCTGTCCCACCTCCTCCTTGAATCCCGGAGTAACCAATACTCAATGGTAAATCCCCACCATTGGAAAGGATTGGGGTGCTCTTTCTATTTTCCTTGTTGAATACTGACTTCTGTAGGTTCTAGGCTGGCAGTTATTCCATCCGTTATTGAATTTTAAGGGGACAATGAAATCATTAAGTCTATGTTTCTCTTTTCTTGTGTCAACATTGCACTGGCTCATGCAAAATATCTGGATTCCACATTTTCCGATTTGAAAAAAAAATTTTTTTGCGACAGCATTTGTTTCTCCCCAGGCTTCTCGAACCCCTCCTGTTCGCTACCATTTCTTTCCTCAAAGACTGCCAAAGTTGTTCATTATCATGATTACAAGTACCCTGGGTGCCTTGGGATGTCATTGGTAAAGTCTAGAGGCTTGAAAATAATGAAGTATCCAGATGCTCAGATGCTCTCTACCAACTTCTTTCCTCTCTTGAACTTCAAGTCCATCTTAAAAATAGCTTTCCAGTCCAAGAATTTGCTTCAGCAAAATCAGGATAGCATGTGGTGCATACCTGACTTCAGCAGTCCCAGAAAGTTGTCCAGTTTCCCAGTCATTTCCCTGTTGTCTTCCTTGGCAAATCCCCCCTTAATCAGAGATGCCTGAGATGCGTAAAACATCCACTGGCATAGAGGTATCAGCTCAGAGTCAGGATTTCAAAGGTTTTCGCTACTGGGTGCCAGCTCCAGGCAAAGCCAGAGTCAAGAGAGAGAAACTTCTCAACAAAAGAAGTCATTAAGTAGACCAGGCTGAACTGCCAGCACAGTGGGATTTGACCCTGATAAGCCACATGGGGGACAATATGCCCTTGGATCTCTGAGAGGCGACTGTGTGTTTCAAGGAGTACAGCTTTTAGGAATTGTGTCCACTCGAGCCGGCTGCTTTTCTTTCCCGTTAGCAATGATATGATCGCCAGCATGGCTTACACTTCCATCTGGGATTTACTTGGCTTTATCAATTGCCATTAGATGTTCTTTATCTGTGACTTCTGTTTTGCTCCGTATCTGTACAGGGGAAATTCTCTAAAGTCAAGCTATAGAAGTGGGCCCCTTGCCAGTGAGAACCCTTTGAGAATGAATCATTAATCCCTTGTTGCCAAATTATGTTATTGCTGCTATTAAGTCATCCAGATGTAAGCCTGATACAGTCTTTGCCTTAGAGGAGAGTGAAATGAATCACTCTGGGGGATCTGCCTGCCTTTATCCTGGGGATTGGGTAAACACAGGCAGCAGGATGCAAGAAGGCATAGACCCAGCCTACACTCCCAGTTCACACACACACACACACACACACACACACACACACCTACAACTGAAACCCCTGGCTACCGATCCCAAGGGTGTGTCATCATGAAGCCAAGGTATGAGCGCTCTCTTCATTAATCAAGCCTTCTCTGCAGTTGCATTTGAACCTCGGGAAAAATCCCCTTGACCTTGGCTTTTTTCTTCTCTGTTTTACAAATGAGGAAATCACATCTCATTGTGGTTAACAGATTCAGGCGAGGTCACATAGCCAATTAATGATGGAGTGTAGGTGCACACTCACAAATTTCCCATTTGAAAAGCCGATGCTTTTGACTAGTCTTATGAAGCCTTCGAATAGGACCCTCAGAAGGACTATAAGAGAGAACCCACTCCCTGTGGCTCAGTGGGGTGCACCCATAAGTTCTCAGACAGTCCTGTTCATGGCTGTTGACAGAGTTGCCTGCTTAGATGGGTCATTTGGGGATGAGGGTGGGCCCCATGGTGGCTTACGGCTCTCGGGATGACAGGAGACTGTTTTCTCTTATGCAGAACATGGCTATCGCTGAAATCAAGGGTTGCTTAATTGCCATGGGGAGTCTAGGTCAAGTCAGCGATATATGAAAGCAAGGTATTGAGGGCTCCGCTAAGTGTCCAATGGGTGAAAGCAGGTAGAGACGAATAAGTGAGTAAAAGGAAAGACTAACACGGAACCAGAAACTGGACTTACGACTGCTCTCTGCTTCAGAATGCTGTTCGGGGGCAGGACTTGAGCCTCCATGGAGAGCTTTCTACCTTCACAGCTTCTTTTTGCTCTTTCCCCTAATTGCTTTCCCTGTCACTTCTACTCAATGGCGTTATCTATGAGTTTTGAAATGAATAGGACAAAATCTATCTCCTCTTCTCTAATGGCCCTTCCGTTTGAAAGCAAACCTTAGAGATCATCAGAATCATGTCTTCTCTAAGCTGAAATCAACTCTGACCCCTACTGCTGCTGCTCAGCGGCCATGACCTCTGGGTTTGAAAGAATAACTACATCTCCTAGAGACCTGGTTAAAAGGCACGTGTTGACTCTGTAGGTCTGGGGTGTGGCCCGAGATTCTCCATTTCTTAATGCTGCCAGCAGACTCTTTTGGTCTTTGGGCCCACTTTGAATAACAAAACTCACAGCTATCTTTCTCTTGAAAGTTGGTCTTTGGGCAAGAGATGGAGTGTTGAAAGCTAGATAAGACTCGGCAGAGTGTTCTGCCCAGTGTAGAGTAGAACAGAGTAGCATTGGCCTGGTTGAGCTTCAAGAGTCCCAAGAGGAAAGTCAACTGGAATGGTGTTTAGTACAATGGGAAGAAGCAGGAGGAGCTAAGCATGGTAACATGCCCTATGCAATATTAGTGGAGCAGGGAAGACTTTAAGACACCAAGAGCCATGACTTGGGCAATAGGTTACCAGATTCAAGAGTAGTTAGGTAGAACAGTGGGATCCAGATGTGGACCCTGGGTGCAGTTAGATTCTAGAAATTCTCGAGTCAAGAGACTAGATTCTAAGTCACTCTAGCTTTTCTGGAAAGAGCTTGAGTCAAAGGGCACTCAGTGGGATCAGCCACTGGGAATGACCAGTTTAGAAAGTGACTACTGGCTGGGGTATAAGATGGGACTGGCAGCCTCCCATTGGATAAAGTAGACTCCTATCAGAGCAGGCTTAGTTCACGAGGTTGTTTTTGATGGCTACGTTACACAAGAGACTCAAGTCGAGCCTTAAAGCTTCTCCTCTTAGGTTCACTTACCACCTGGTGACTAGTTGCCAAGTCTGCTTTACCTGGCTGGACATCTAAATTTCTCCTTTATTCCCCAATTCTCAGACTCCCAGTCTCTGCTTAGTAGCTAGAAATCACCGAGGTCCTGAGACTGTTACTAAACATGGCTCGTGAGAAGGGTGGGCTCGGGTGAAAGTGATCAACCACCATCTCACTGAATGGTGTCTGTCTCCATGTCTCTGAAAACTCCCCTTGGACATGCAGACACTACGTTAGACAGAAGAGCCTGGCAGCACAGTGTGGAGAGCACTCAGCCACAAACCAAAGGATCAGCGATTCAAACCCAGCAGCAGCTCCAAGGGAGAAAATGTAGTAGCTTGGTTCTGAAAAGATTCATAGTCGTAGAAATGCCATGAGCCAGTTCTATTCTATCCTCCAGGGTCACTATAAGTTGCACTCTACCAAGGACAGTGTTTGTTTGTTTTGTTTGTGTTTTGGAAGTCAGACAGATAACCTTCCATGTGCACCCCGTAGTGACCTTTGCTCAACAGCAATTGTGGTGAGTCTAGGGCGGTTCTTTGTAGTGAGGAGGGAGTTAGTCCTGCATGCAGCATCCCAGCTCTTTAATTCATGGGTGAGTTAGGCAATTCCCTTCACCTCATCGTGAAGTTCCTTAACCACTGTAAATGGGAACATAAAACTAGAACCTTCTGTTTCTAACTTTGTGAAGACCAGCTCACTTCATACACAAACGTGTTTTGATCACCTGTGGCGCTCAGCCATGCATCAATAAATCTAAGGCCATTTTAAAAGCAGTAGTGATTCAGCTTCTGCCTAAGGAGGACTGTAGGACTTGCTTGAGACAACCATCATGTTGCTAGGCAGCACGATCGGTAGCCACCCCTGATGTGCTTCCCTGTGGCGCTCATCACAGGTTCTCATTATGCTCCTGTGAGCACTTTTCGTCTAAGCCCTGTGGGCACACTCCTGGCTCTGAACCAGGCATGAGGCTACTACCTCTACAGACTCCCTTCTTCCTCTCAGACATAGGAGCTACCTGTGGGTATTGCCTGGTGGTCCATTCCAGAGGCATTTCCTCTAAACCTGTATCACCTTTGAATAGCCACAGCAATTTCCCTTTTGTGAATGGAGTTGCAAGTCCCTAGAACCAAGTAAACCAAATGCACGACCATCGGGTCGATGCCAACTCATCCAGATCCCCTAGGACAAGGTTGAACTGCCCCTAGGCATCTCTGAGATTCCCTGTTAAAGATGGTAGAAAGTGGCTGGTAGTTTCAAATTGCTAACCTTGGGAATCTTAGCCCAGCAAGTAACCAGGCCACCACTAAGGTTCCTGGTGACACTTTTGAATAGCCTCTGTCCACTTCCTTTTGTGAATGATGTCTCAAGTCCCTATAGAGTAGAGCAAATGCCCCAAAGGATGCTGAGATAGAAGCTGGATCTGCCTGGTCCCTGGCCCTGTGCACCATCCTGTTCTGAAATCTGGTTAGACCACGTGAGTCCCGGCTCCTTCTAACAAACTCTCTGTGGAAAACCTGTGAGTTCTGGTATCTGGCAACTGGATTTAGTGCATTCGTCTAGTATCCTGGACTTTGGCCTTTTAGATGCCAGCTTGAAACGGTGGGCATCCATACTTCTATGGTTCGCAGGTATGTTCCTTCATTGGTTCCCGTCCATCCAAGAGCTTCATGGTCCTTAAAGTAAGGAGATTTCTTCTACCTTAGAACAACACTGGACACCTTTGACCACACCCTTATTCACCTCTGAGTCATAAGACATTAGACTTCGCCAGGTGTGCCTCCTACCTGTCCAGCTAGTTTTCTCTGCCCCCTTTTCTACCTAGGCCCTAAGAATGGCAAACCCATGAGTCTCCGCTTCTCCTTTCAACCTCTTCTCTCCCTGGGTGTAGGATTGAGCTTCATGTTTCAAATACTTGACTCACACACCGTCGCCCCTACCTCATACCCTATTTCAGACCTGCATTTGTACCTGTCCACAATATTTTAGTAGCTCCCAAGGTCAAATACATCCAAAGTTAATCCTATTCCATTATTGTTGACATGGCTTTTCAGTCATAAACGGTACCCGAATCCCCAAAGCAAGCCAAACCCATAGCTGTCAAGTTCATTCCAACTCCATAACCTACCCTGTGTGACGCTAGACATGTGTCGCCAACCTTACAAGTTCTCACTTGTTATTGATTTCTATTTCAACTAATTGTCTCCTTCATTCATTATCTCTGCCCTTTTTCTCTTCACGCCATTGATCAGCTCGTCCTAGCAGCTCATCGCTCACCCAGGCCTGCCCTAACCTTTAAACTCATCTCCCCTATCTGCTCTGGCTCCACCCACCAATGTGGCAATGATTTGTTTCAAATACAGATTTGGCCACGGTCACTGATGGAGCGACACTTAAATTTCTCACTGATTTTTTGGGGGCTATTGTAGGTGGGGGGTCCAAGAACAATCCCCACTGTGGTTCATCATGTCCTGTGGGGACTCACTCCTGCAGCCCTGGCCAGCACTTCCCTCAGTCCACCCCTCTGGCCTCCTCATATAGCACTCTAGAGCATCACCTTCTTGGCTGAAGGCGCCCACTTCCTTTCCCCCATCCACCCCCACCCCACCCCTCCACACACACATCCCAGCTCAGGCTGTTTCCTGTGCGGCTCCCACTCGCTGCTCTCCTCCCGGCTTCAGTTCCCACCGGAGTTTCAGTCATGCTTCCAAGCGGCATGCTCCCTGGGTTCCAGCCCTTAACAAAGTTGAAAGCTTCCTATTGTTGAGTCTACCTTTATCAACTGTATCCTTTACGCCCCATCCCGTCCCCCCATCAACACGTACACATACATACTAATTATAGACTCCTTGAAGACATGAGCTACCATATTTTCATGCAAATAACACATGTGTTATATAGTGCTTGCAAATAGCACAACTCCCTCGTGTGTTCACTTCCTAGGAGTGCTATGCGTGTTATTGGATGTAGGCATGTTGGATATGAAAAACACAGCATGTCTACAAATGCCTGGCCCACGGCAGCCACACAGGGGTTGCTTGAGAAGATGACGTGTGACTCTTTGTAGGTCAAGTGAATACTAATCATAGTCTTCTCGGGTGATCAGAGTCTTTCCAGGAGTTTCTTTCAGTCCCCACAGTGAATGCTGTTAGCAGGCATTCAGTAGTTTCCCTCCATCAACGAGTGAATGCTCTCCAACCAACACATCCTCCAAACCCAAATCCAAGAGACGCGGCGGCCACATGGAGGACACAGTGCTTGGACAGGCTCGCCTTCCCCTTGTGCTGGGAACGCGATGAGCCTGTAGTACCTGGAAATCACGTGTCTCCAAACTGGACAATGAGGACTACCTGGGTGCTCCTTGGAACCAGCCCCTAATCTGGAATGTCAGGTCAACACCGCCAAACAGGCGGCTGGCGGGTCCCCTTGGGAAGTACAGGGTCACCGTGAGTTGGAATCAACATGGCGGCAACAGGCATGATTTTGGTTGATAGTTAGCCCTGATCTGGGGTGAGCTTGCCTTGCCTTTTTTCTCCTCAACCAGGGGGACTGGGTAAAAGCACCTCTATGTCTTTATAGGAGAAACCATGTGCCCCACACATTCTGGCACGCAGCAGGTGGGGCTCCATGGCAAGTCAGTGGGTGAATACATGAAGCCAGCAGTTGGGCTCACTCCCCTTTAAGCCATTCAGTAATCACCTGTTAAGGAACCATCCTGAGGAGGCAGGGTCCTGCTACACGCTGGGATTGCAGGGACCTCGAAGACTTGTCATTCTCTAGAGGGACTGGCTAAGCAGATCCAACTTGATTAAGTTGTAATGAGTTTGGGGAAAGGGTTCTGACCGTGGGAGCTCAGGTCTGTTAAAGGGCATGGGCTAAATGTGCAGCAGGCTGGTTCGGAGGTTCGTAAACATGCGTGAGTCTGGAGAATCAGAACTAAAGCTTGTGGACCATCAGCCCTCCTTCAGCCTGGGTTTCAGCTGAGCTCTGGGAACACATGACTGAAAGAGGAGAAAATGCAAATCGGTCCCCTGAGAACAAATATGTGCGGGCAGAGACCTCACCCTTCCAACCATCAGCTTTCAGCGAGCACTGTTTCCATGCCCAGGAGTCCACGTGTACAGTGGGGTAGGCAATGTGCTGCTGACTGCAAAGCGAGTCGTTCAAGCCCACCAGCTGCTCAATGGGGGAAAGATGAGGTCATCTACTCCTGTGAAAGGTGTACAGTCTCAGAAACCTTTAGCAGCGGTTTACTCTGCCCTACAGGGACTCTCTGAGAATAGACTCAGTGACCATGGGGGGCTTACATCTCAGGGCTGTGCTCACATGGGAGGTGGGGGAGCAAAGACACCAGAGGCACAGTCCTGCCCTCTGGAGAGCTGGCAGAAGACTGGCGGAGATGGCTGCGTAAAGAAATAACTACTAATACCGGTGCGTCGTGGTAACGAACACAGCGAGGTGTGTGCAAAGTGCTATCAGGATTTAGAAGAGAGAGTGAGAAACAGTCCCAGGGGTACCAGCAGCCAGCGAAGGAGCTTTAGACTGGTGCCGAGGGGGCAGAAACATTAGAAGGAATCCAGAAACAGGCGCTGTGCAGGCTAAGCTGTAGCTGGCAGACATGACCCCAGGGAGCATGGAGAGCAAGAGAAGAACTTTCACGTAAGGTGCCTGCCTCCTGGACCTGTCTCCAGAAAGTTGCCCATAGGCATCTCGAATGGGAAGTGGCCTCTGATCCCTGGGCTGCACGTGAAGAGCCTGGGCTTGGGCATCTTTGGCTGTTTACTCTTGGTGGACCATTCAGCAGCCATCCCCACAGTTATTTGGGAGCATGATCGAGGGACTCAAAACCAAATCATGAATGTCTTTTACGACTGTGTCCAGTGAATTCCAACTCATCAGGTGCTAGAGTTGCCTGGGGCCCACAGGGTTTTCTTGGTCGTGGCCTTTACAGAAGCAGGCCGCAAGCTTGTCTTCTGCGTGCTGCTGGGTTGAAACTACAAATCATGTGCATTACCCAGGGAGGAGGGGAAACACACATTGAATTCAAATTTTTGGACCATTGAGGCAAGTGTCAGAAGATATGTGGAACCCTGACCCTGAGGCTTATCAGCCATGTGATGATGGGCAAATCAATATCTACCTTTCAAAATGTTTTGGGGGAGATTCCAGCTGGGGCCAGGAAGTCACCCAACACAGGCTGAGCAAGTAGCCCAGGTCCCTCTGCCTGGAACTGCGGCCGTGAGCTCAGATCTGGTAGAACAAGAAGCATCAATGTACTCCATGTTGACATCAAAGGTGTCAGTTCCAAAAATGGCACCTAATTGGATACGTCTTCTGAACCCAAGGGGACGGCCTTTGATACACTGAAGTGCTGCTACACTACTATTGATTTCATGTAAGGCACAAAACCAAACAATTTTACTTTTTAATCTCTCATATTTTCCTTGTGAGACTCTGACCTAAAGGTATGGTTCCCTTTCCTAAAGGGATGAAGGAGGGTTCGAAACCCATCCATGAACATAAGGATCGAACTGTAGTTCCATGGCTTGATCCAAGGAGCGAACCAGGAAACGGGGATTCCAATACCCACCCCTGCTTGATCTCATCAGGGAGATGCTCCAACACAGCCTTGATGAACCCAGGGAATCTCTGAGCACCTCCGTTTCTTCATCTGCAGAGGGTAGATTGATAATCCCAGCCTCTTAAGTATTCATCCTCAAGATTAAACAACGCCCTTGGCGCTGTGCCTGACATCTAGCTAGCTCTCCGTATCTGGAAACGGATGCTGTTATTATGGCTGTTTAGTCAGGGGGGTCAGCCTTTTTAACACCCTCTCTTTCCCTCTCTCTCTCTCCTTTTTCCTCCAAGGTGCCTCCACCCAGAACTCTAACACCGTGGAGCCAGAGAAGCAGGTGGACAACACCGTGAAGATGGCCGGCGTGATCGCTGGCCTCCTCATGTTCATCATTATTCTCCTGGGGGTGATGCTCACAATCAAAAGGAGGTGAGTCGCTGCTACTGCCCTGCAGATTCTGCTGACCCCGTACTCCCCTGGGGTCTGGTCCCTGTTCGGTTGCCCCCATCCAGCGAGGAGCTTCTAACATGCTTGTTGGGGGTCCTCAAATTCTCTAGTCTCCTGCGTCTCATCATGTCTGTGCTGCAGGGTGCATGCTCCTGTTTGGTGAATGGCTTATTTCTTAGGAGGCCAGTGATCCCTTTGTTTGGACCGCCCTGATGTATCGGGGGATTCTGGGTATCATGCCATTTGGCTTCTTGGAGTCAACAGCTGTGTTGTGAATGGTCAAGGCATCTAGACACCTTCACCTTAGAGGGGAACTCTCCCGAGTTCAGCGATATAAATGTGTGGAAGGAATGCATTGCCTTTCTCACCTCCATTCACCCGATTTCCCACTCATCAAATGGTTATAGAGCAGCAGGACCCCAAGCTGACCCTAAGCCGTCCCCTGCCGGATGGTGTGAACGGCCCCAGGGAACGATCCTTTCTGCTTCAAGTCCTACAGGTTGTTGCTGCTAACAGGACATCTCCACAGGCATCTCCAGCCCATGAACATGGTGTCTCAGAAGGTGTCTGTTTCCTCCAGACTGCATGGCCCACAAATGCAAAGGCTGCAGCCTTCTCCCACCTTGCCCAGATTCACAACTGTGGCGTTGCAGTTTAGCGGACATTCAGACAGCTTGCAGAGACCAAAAAGGAAAAGGGAATCCAATGGATGACTGTTAGCTAGCACTGTCCTGAACGTGCACTTCTCCACAGCCCCTGGACAGCCGCTACATCACCATGCTTACTGTCCTCCTTCTACCAGAAGGGGTCTCCGTCTTCTCCCTGTTAACACCACAAACCCAAACTTGATCTCCATCCACCCCCCTCCCCAATTCCCTAGCCTGCCCGAGCAAACAGAACATTCACCCACTTATAACAACCAGCAAACAGAACATTCACCCACTTATAACAACCAACAGAACATTTTACATTTTAAAACAAGCTGTGGGACGCACCTCAGCTCGAAATGTCTGGGCAAAAGTAAAATGCGCTCCTGGATGATCTTTCTGACCAGAACCAAGGTGAAGAAGACCCACAGGCACAATCCAACTTCCACCTTAACCGTAGGGGAAAATGCAGAAAGTTAAACAAAATGACAACAAAGGGTCTATGTCCTCTGGAATTCGGAAACACGCGCACAGTCAGCTTTCTCTGAGTCATGTAGGCACAGAAATGCCCTGGGGTCTTTCATGGCTCCTCTTTGAATGGACTTGTTCTCCTGACCAGGGTATTTTCTGGTTCGGGAAGTGCCCCCTGTTGACTCCCTTCCCCTAACAGGATCATTCATTTCCTTAGGCTCCCAGAAGTCAGGCTTAAGATTCTTATCCAGCTGCTGGTTTTGTGGTGGGTGAGGCTAGGTGAAGGGAATGTGCTTTATTCACATTGGGTTCAGAGCACCCCCAAGGGGTAAAGGACAGCATGGCATTATTCTAGCATCACCATCATCCATGAGACATGGTCATCTTTACAGCCAGCTGCCTTACATGAGGTTAGGCATGAGTTTTGATTTCTCGGGGGCCTTAAGCACACTGCCTACAATCCCTGGCGTCCTTAGGGTCACGGGAACATTAGAGACAGAAGTGAATTTGGGATTGTCTACCTGAAAAAAAAAACATAACTGATTTAATAGACTCAAAAACCTTTTTGATAGACGTGCAGTATTCGCCCTCTTTGCCACTGATCTGGAAGTCAGACACGCTCTTCCAATTTTGTTCTTTCTAAAGCCTGACTTAGCCCACGCCGCTGTTCTCTGTGAGCCTGTGAAGGAATTTCACTTCCTTCCCAACAGCTATTTCTGAAACGTGTGACTTTTGAGGAGGGAGGGAAAGGCTTTCTGTCTCCAGGGTGGGAGCAAGCACAAGCAAGGTCTTGATGTGACTTCAACCCCTTCTGCTTGTCCGTCTCATCTCTCACCTGTAGCAAAACCAGGCGTCAGACCGGATCCATGTGTGGTGACCACTTCTCAAGAGAACAAAACTCAGACATTTTGTCAATGGGGGCGGGCAAGGGGAGGGCTGCGGATTGGTGTCTAGATCTCCAAAAGCCTTTAGAGCAGCGGTTCTCAATGTGGGGTCATGACCCCCTTTGGGGTTCCAATGACCCTTTTACAGGGGTCGCCCAATTCATAACAGTAGGAAAATGACAGTGATGAAGTAGCAACGAAAATAATTTTATGGTTGGGCATTCACCACAACATGAGGAGCTGTATTAAAGGGTCACGGCATTAGGGAGGTTGCGAACCACTGCTTTAGAGAAAAAAATTAGACATCTTGCTGACTTCGTTGATGGGGATGTGATTCAGATGGATAAGGGAGAGTACAGTCAAAAGAAAGGGATGCTCTTTCCATGAACCTACAATGTCCTCTGGTGTTTAGAAGTAGCCACAGCACCCAGAAGGATAGAGAAGCTCCTTCTTCTGTGTCTCTAACCCCACCTACCAATATGGGAGACACTCTGTTGGTCAACTGAGTCTGCTGTCACTCATTTACTCCCGCTCAGAATCCCGTCCACAATTACCTATTGGAAAGAGAGATTGAAAGAAAGAAACACCCAACTAGTAGGCAAAGCGTCCCAGCTCAGGGGCCTAGTGTTAACATCTCTCCCATATGACATCGAGTCCTGTGGTTCATGGATCTAAGAACCATCAAAGCTTCAATACCACCCACCCCTTCCCTAGCTTGAGCTTTCCCGGGTTTTCTCCCTGCCCTCCAGGTGCATGGAAACAGTGGCTCCCTGTTTTCTCTGGAGGAAGTGGATTCAACTGACTCAGTCTTCTCTAAAGTTGTAGCCACAAATGTTCCCAAAACAGGAAAGATACACCCTGCCCCCCTCCTCTGAAGAATTCACCACTTCAGCCTTTGGGCATCATTGTAATTCTCCAAAGAGCTTCTTTCTCTTCCTGTTAGTGCTTTCCTTTTGTGATACAGAACTGGGAAGCTGGCAGAGAATGGGCTAAAGATACAGAGGACAAAGGCATGGGCTTAATTAAAGAAGCGATATTATTTGATATTCATAAAAAACAGTGGGTAAGGAAGAGGAGATCAAAGAACGAGGGGACTTTTTCAACAAAGCCTGGGAGATTTTTGTGGTGGTTTGTAATTGTTATTTGGCTTGGTTTTGTAATTGGAGGGGATCTTGAAAGATGAAAGGCTACAAAAGGGAGATGCATGTTAGGGCTGAATCAAATGGGATTCCCATGTGGTTTACAAAAGATGCACACTCAAGCTTGGGATTTTTTTGTATTGCCCTTGGCCGCTGGGAGTGGGCATTTTCGCATGTGGGACCATACCCAATCATGGCCTTAAGGGGTCACACAGGATTATACAAGTATTAAAAGATGAAAACTCAGAGACCCTCCTTGATAGTGTTAGTAACCAACACGATTCTAACCAAGTTCACTACAAAATATGTGTCTGGAAACAAAACAAAAAAATAAAATAAAAAGACAAAGATTTGGTTCCAGAACCAACAGAGAGAAAGCCTTTTCCTAGAGCCACTGCCACCTACACTGAGAGAAAAAAACTTCTATTCAACAGTTATCCACGTGTGGGTTTTCTGTTCCAGCAGCACTAAGAAACCAAGTCTGTGTGCCATTCGCAGATGCACCACTGTTTATGTGTTGTCAGTTCCTTATGAGTGAGCATTTGTCATTTGTCGTGTTTTATTAGCTCAAAGAGTTCTGCATATATTCTAGATACTAACATTGGATAATGACTCCATCTTGTTCTCCTGTATCTATCTATCTATCAGTCACATCTAGGTCGCAAAATATTCTAGAATGGGCTTTCCTATGACATTATATAGTAAAACATACTTCCTTTCATGAGTAATACTTTGGGTTCTGAAACTCTCCTCACAGGCTGAGTCCCCTAATCCTGGTCATTTCCCTCCCTTACCACGTCCCCTTGCCACATCCTCCTCTACAAGAATGAGCAGTCAAAGGCACTCATTCACCCCTGTAGTTCCTTGGCTTAATACCTGAAATTGAAACCTCAGCCAGTGTGCCTGGATGGCTCTCCCTCAAACTCACCCCCATGGAGTCAGTGCTGACCCAAAAGCGATCGTCTGTGAGTTTCTGAAACAATCGTGGTTTAGGGAAGTAGAAAGCCCAGTCTTCCTCCCTAGGAGCTGCTGGTGGTTTGGAATTGACCATGCAGATTGCAGCCACGTGTAACCAGTACATTGCCATGGCTTTGTATCTTGATGGGAAAGGGTGTTTATTAGCTACTCATCGATGAGAAGTTCTATACCCTCATATCTGTGGGTGTGTTGTAGACCTATCTGAATAGGTCCACACGTTTTATTTATTCCAATTGGGGAGCCCTCCCTGGAGTCTGAGTATGGTCCCCCAAGGCTTGAGGTCTAGAGATCTACTTGTGCATGAGTACCAGAAGCCAATTAAGAACATCTAAATGTGCCCTCCCAAGAGCTGCCTGCATCCTACACTAGCCTTGCCACCCCTTCTTTTTCTTCACCTGAACTCTAGGTGGCCTTGAAGGAGATAATCTAAGCCAGCCACCACCCATCGTACCACCCACTCCCGTTAGCTCCTTTCTCCTCCCACCCAGCCCCTCTTGGCCCAGTGTGAACATCTTTCTCGACTACCCAAGAAAGAATTTTGCCAAGAATGCATTTGAAATGTCATGGCTTTGATAAACAGAAGTCTACTTTAAGATCTAGGTACATCGCTAGGTGCACTTTGAGTTTCATGATTTGCAGTAGGCCCCGTGCCCTCATCATTAGCAGTACATCCTGGGAGGCTTATGTTCCCGTCTCTGTTTGGGCAAGAGGCATTATTTAGAATGAAGACACTGGTACTGCTCCGTGGCATGGGATGAGAGGCATTAGCCACTCGAGGCACAGGAAGCACAACCAACTCCCACCCTCCAAGCTCTGTGCTTCAGTGTCCTTAGGACAGCCTTCTCTCTCTTCCTGTCCAGTCTTGGCCCTGGGCTCCCAGAGATAAGTCAGGGATGGGCTTCCCCCTCCAGGAGCTACCGGTTTAATCGGTACAGATACCTTGTCTCTAGGGATTAGGAATAAGAAAAACAGAATCTAATTCTATATATTCCCATTTGCTCACTGTTAACCAATCCTACTCTTGGCTTTCTCATCTGTGGGATGCAGTCAAGCTCATGGTGCTGTACTGAAAATCAAAAGAGCTGGTGGCCTGGAATACGTTTGGTTTCTTGTACCTGCTGAAGGAATTACCACGTGCAAGATCAGTGTAGACATTCATCTCATTCATGACCCCAACCTGACTTGGTCGCCAGCTCCAAACTCAGCACTAACATGTTGCCACAGCTCCTACTTCCACACGGATCCAGCTAATTTGTCAACTTCCATGTAAATGCTCCTCACTCTCATTTTAATCCTCAGAATAAGCATACTAAGGATACTATTGATATCCCTGTCTTTGAGATAAACTAACTGAGCTTCAGAGAGCTTACATGACCTGCCCAAACCTTAAGAAAAGTTGAGATGCACCCAAGGCTATGTGATTCCAGAGCCCGCACTTCTAACTTCAAATCTATTGTCCATGGGAAGTGAGAAGCAAATTCTGGATTAGAAAAAAGGAGACCCAGGTTCAGGTATATTGCCCTGTGTCGTTTGCCTCTGGACATCTACCTTGAAAATCTTTCAGATTCTTTATATCGAAGTCAAATTCATCACCTCAACCCCTAATTCTACATCCCCATCTTAGTGTCAGGACTACCTCCCACTCCATCAGCCAAACTTCTGGATTTCCATTACCTTGGCTTCTCCTGATCTTACATTTTCACATCATCATAATCACATCCCCTCCCCTCTCTCCAGCGCCTTATTTCTGCTGAAGCCTATGTAGCTCGATTATATGAATCTCCTCGCTGACTTACCTCACTCGGCCTCATCCCCCAGCCGGAGCCTATGTTTCAAAACAAGACTGAGACCTCCAAGCCTGCTCTCTAGAGTCCTTTGATGGCTTCTCTTCTCTTGAATAATCGTTTGCAGGATGGTGGGATAGATAGTCACCTGGGAAACCTTGTCAAGTTACACTGTCCCAATGCTCAATGTGACCCTGGCATGTTTCCCAACTGCTTAACTTCCACTTCAATAGCGTTATTTATGGAGTTTCCTCCTCATTCAACACCTGTGCTTTACACTTCCTCGTGTGACTAGATATTGCTCGTTTTAAAGGTGGACCTAAAACAGAAACCTCTCCTCCACTAAGCCCTCCCAACCTCCAGTCCAGGCACCATCGCTTCTCTGTCTGGATCGCCTCACTGAGATCAGCGGTTATGTTCTGTCTGTGTAGTTTTCATTTATATCTGATCTCCTCTACTTGACCATCAGTCTCTCAAATGTGCCTGGTAGCTATGGCAAATCCCCGCCCCCTCAAAAAAACCATGATAAATGGTAGAGTACAGTGAAATGAAAGCAAGTGTGACAGATCCACTTATCTGTCACTTGGAACCTGAGCATCCACACTGAGTGTCAACGGTACACCAAGTCCCATGGTTGGGATGGTAAATCCAAAAGTGGGCTCAACCCTCAGGGGACACACAGTCTATCCCAAAAAATTATAAACAAAAAGACCATAAGAACAACGAACTAGTGAGTGAATTAAAAGAGGCCATGTGTGTTGGTTATGCTACAATTAGCACATCGAGCTAAAGACTCCCAGATAGCATCACTAACAAGTGACAAAGCTGGGTATCTAGCTTGGCTAATCTAATAATGGGGCCCACATTCTTCGACTCTGTCCAACCTGGATAGACTAGAAAACACAACTTAAAGATGCTAAATTGCGTGACCCAATTTTGAGTGGTGATTTGAGACAGAAAAGCAGCCCAAACTAACGGCGTCATCCTATTTGCCCATTCTCGGTTCCTCCCTGCCACGTTCTCTAAGAAGTAAACCCTGCTTCTGTGTGCTCCCACTTGGGCAACCACTCAACCTTCCTCTGAAATATGGGCTCATAGTGCTCCCCCCTACTTTCCCCATCGCAGCACTCTTCACTTCGGAAGACCATTTGACAGTAGTTATTAACGCAGGCTCTCTACATCAGGCTAGTGAAAGCGAATCCCTGCCATGCCATTTGGCAACTACGTGAGCTTGAGAAAATGATTTAGTCTCTCAGGGCCTCACTTTCCTTGTCTGTAAAACAGGGATAATAGTACTCAGCATGGGTGTTTCAAGAATTAAATAAATTTTTTTAATTTAATGATGTATGACACATATGTGAACTCCCAGTATTTAAACGGTAGCTATTATCATCATCTCTTTTATAATTTTCTTGTCTGGATCTCCCATCAGATAAGTGGAGTGGATTAGAATCTAATTCGTCTTTCTAGCTCTTAGCAGAGATATGTCTATAGTAGGCCTGTCAGAACTTTTTGCTGAATTAATGATGGAAAGATGATTGAGTAGATGATGGATGGATTGTTGAGTGGATGGATGAATGGATGGATGGATGGATAAATAGATGATAGATAGATATAGATAGATGAGTGGGTGGGGTTGTGGGTTAGATACATGGATGACTTGATGGATTGCTGAGTAAATGGATGGATGGATAAGTGGGTGAGTTTGTTTATAGGGTAGATGGATAGACAAATATATTGCTGGGTGAATGAATAGTTGGATGGGTGGCATTATGGGCTTAGCCAGATGGATGGGTGGATGGTCACATGGATGGTTATACAGCCTAGTTCTCTTTAAATGGCATGGAAGAAAGAGAAACTTTGCCTGAAGTCAATCTTGTCAGCTTGCTGAAAAGAAGTTTCAGCAGTATGTGATTTATTAAGGTTCGGGTTGTTGTTTCCTAAATGCAGCTGTCTTCCTGCTCCGGATCTTTGATTCTAGGCAACCTGTTACTTGCAATATCACTGTACCCTTGTAAATTGAGACCTTCAGTAAATCTTCCTTGAGCCTTAGAGGAAAACGCATGTCTACTCTTTTGGGGTCACAGAGTAAATAACTATGGTCCTTGCTCTGGAAGGTTTTGCAACTTATTAATAAAAGATGATCAATTAATACAAAGTGGTCAGTCACCATCTTTCTGGAGCTTCCTTGAATTTGGATCAGGGATGACACTGGCATTAAGTGCTATCCAGTATAAGGCAGAGTCCCTATTTGGGAGAGGGGCTTGTAGCTAAGGAAGTAAATGCATTACAATAAGGAAGGATCCCAGGAAGAGACACATCGAGAATGATCCATGTATAAAAGTCAGTCTAGAGAGTTTAATCCACACCAAGGTCTAAGATGAGTTGTCTCATGACAGTGTGGGAACCATTCGCTCAAGATGCAGGCATTGCAGTTGATGCAAAGAGACACTAAACCTTTGACCTGGTGAGGAGTCAAATTAAAGCCTCAAATTATTCAACCAAAGATGAGAAGGCTCGCTTTACAGCGATGTGCGGGGGATGGAACACATAGGAAGTTGGGGCATATCTGTACCTGACTCACTGTAGTGTTCAAGATGCACCTGTTTTCTCCCTTCCTCAGAGGCAACACAGGCTGGTGGTCCAGAGCATGCATTTTTGAGCCAACTTTTAAACTTCCAAGTCCAGTTCATATTTGTGTGATCTTATGCATGATACTTATTCGCTGACCCCATTTCCCTCATCTGTAAAACGGGGATGTACATCAAGAACGGAGAACAATACTTGGTACATAGAAAGTGCTCCATACGGGTTTTTATTATCATCTTGCAATTTTTAATAATGAACACTTTATCCCTGGTGACCAACAATGAGCAACAGCAAACCTTACATCTGAGGACAAGATAGTAAACCACCCCTTATTGAGGAAAACAATATTCCAGATGGTTAAATTAATATGACACATTTAGAGTTATGTCAAGCCTCATGTTGCAAATTGAAGAATTCTATGAGGAAAATATTGAAGGATGCAAGAATCAGCAAAGGAAGATGGAGGGATTACAAAGAGTACCAAGAAGAACTGGTCTGTCTTCAGTCACTTCAGGAGGTTGCATATGATCAAGAATGGATGATATTGAAGGAAGAAGTCTAAGCTGCACGGAAGATGCTGATGAAAGGCCTGAGGAATTGACAGAATGCCAATTGAAATGTTTTAACAAATGGAGACAGAACTAAAGGTTCTTCTTCATCTCTCCTAAGAACTTTGGAAAAGTGCTACCTGGCCAACTGATTAGGAGAAATCCATATTTGTGCTCATTCCAAAGAAAAGAGAGATTTGTTAGAATGTGGAAATTATTGCACAATATATTACTATCACATACAAGTAACATTTTTGCTGAAAATAATTTTTAAATGGTGCAACAACTCATTGGCAGAGAATTGACAGAATTTCAAGATGGATTCAGAATAGGACATGGAATGGATGATAGCAGATGGATCTCAACTGAAGATAGAGAATATCAGAAAGATGCGTGCTTGGTCTTATTGGCTATGCAAACACGGTTGATTGTTTGGATCATAACAAACAATGGATAATATTGAAAAGAATGGGAATTCCAAAACACTTATTGTGCCGGTGTAGAACCTATACATGGGTCAAGAGACAGTTCTTCTTTAACAAAGCAAGGAAACAACACATGGTTTAAAATGAGAAGATATGTGTGTCAGGTTTGTATTCTATCAATTGGTATGCTGAGCAAATAATCCCAGAAACTAAACTATATGAAGAAGAACATGACATCAGGATAGAAGGTTCATAAACAACCTGCAATATGCAGATGACAAACATGATTTGCTGAAAGTGAGGGGTAATTTGAGGTACTTGCTGACCAAAATGAAAGACTATAGTTTTCAGTAGGGATTATAACTCAATATAAAGAAAACAAAATTAGATCAACTGGAACCATATGTAATATCCTGATAAACAGAGAAAAGACTGAAGTTGCCAAAGATTTCATTTTACTTGGATACATAATCAACCTCATGGAAGCAGCAGTCAAGAAATCAAACAATACACTGCCTGGGGTAAATCTGCCACACAGGACTTGTTTACAGTGTTAAAGAGCAAAGACTTCACTTTGAAGACTATGATGCACCTGACCCAAGCCATAGTATTTCCAATCACCTCATACGCGTGTGAAAACTGGACAATGAATAAGGACGACTGCGGTAGAATCCATGCATTTGAACTGTGGTGTTAGTAAAGGCTCTTGAATACACGATGGAATGCCAAAAAATGAGTAAATCAGTGTTGGCAAAGTACAGCCAGAGTAAGTGTTCCTTAGAAGTAAAGAAAGCAAGACTTTGTCTCGCATGCTTTGGACAGGTTGTCAGGAGGGATTAGTCCGTGGAGAAGGCCATCGTCATGACAAATTGTCAGCAAAAGGGAGGAAGACTAATGAGAAGAATTGACACTGTGAGTAGAGCAATGGGCTCACACGAAGCAAAGATGGTGTGGATGCCAAAGGACCAGGCAGTAGTGCCTTCTGTTGGCCATAGGGTTACTGACTTGCCACTGACTTAAAGGCACCTACAAACAACAATACTGGTGTGGGTTTATATCACTTAAATGAAATATTTTCTATACCTCACATGTAATATGTATATAACTTAGAGTAATACAATCCGATATGAATGCCCACAAGAATTCTTGTGAATATGTAACTGTTGTCCTCAGCCTTGTGATGGAGAAACACACCCAGACATCATGAATTGCTCAAAGCTATGCAGTGACTGAGTCCTTATGCTGGGATGCAGTCACTCACCATCTCTCCACTCTTTAAAGCACTGTGAGCTTGCAGTCAGCTGTGTCACCCCCCCCCCCCAGCCTTTGTCTATGGACCAGGAAGCAAGGTCAGAGAGATGAACCAACGTGTCCAGTGTGTCACTGTGAGCAAATGCAAGGAAGACTGTGATCTTGGCTTTGACAACATGGTGGGCTGAGTTATCTAGTACTCTTCTTTATCAAATGTATCCTGGGCTTTCTTGTTCCTGAGGAATCACCTGTATAGACCCTGGACCACAAGGACAGCACTGAAGAGCAATCTCCTTTTAGTGCCAATCTGTTGTTGTTGTTGTTGTTGTTGTGGGCCATTGATTTGTCTCTGATCTATAGCAATCCTATGAACAAAGGAACAAAACCCCGCACAGTCCTGCACCATACTCAGAATTCTTCCTATGCCTGAACCTATGAATGCAGCCACTGTGTCAACCCATCTTGCTCAGGGGCCTTTCTCTTCTAAACATGATGGCCTTCTCCAAGGACTGGTCTCACCTGACAATAAGTCCAAAGTATGCAAGACCAAGTCTTGCCATCTTTTCCTCTAGGGAGTACTCTGGCCTTACTTTTTCCGAAACAAATCAGTTTGTCCTTTTAGCAGTCTATAATACTTTCAATATTCTTTGCCAGCACCACAATTCAAAAGCATTGGTTCATCTACAGTCTTTGTTATTCAATGTACAATTTTCACCTGCATATGATGCGATGGAGAATACCATCTCTGGGGTCAGGTGTACCTTAACCATCAAAGTAACATTTATGCTCTTCCGTACTCTAAAGAGGTCTGTGCAGCAGACTGACCTAATGCAACTTGTCTTTTGATCTCTTGACTGCTACGTTGACGAGCATTGATTGTGGATCCAAGTAAGAGAAAATCCTTGACAACTTCAACCTATTCTCCATTTTTCAGGATGTTACCCACTGGTCTAGTTGTGAGGATTTTGATCTTCCTTACATTAGGTTGTAATCCATGCTGAAGGCTACAATCCTTGATCTTCATCAGCAAATGCTTCAAGTCCTCCTTCACTTTCAGCAAGAAAGGTTGTGTCATGTGCATATCACAGGTTACTAATAAGCCTCCCTCCAATCCTGATGCCACACTCTGCTTCTATGATGATTTACTAAGTGTATAGATTGAGCAAGTATGTTAAGAGGATACACCCTATAGCACACCTTTCCTGGTTTTACACCATGCAATATTCCCTTATTCATTCATACACCTGCCTCTTAAACTATATACAAGTTGTGAATGAGCACAATGAAATATTCCAGAATTCCATTCTTCTCGAGGTTATCCATAGTTTATTATGGTCCACACTGTCGAATGCTGCTGCATAGTCAATAAAACACATGTAAACATCTTTCCGGTGTTCTCTGCTTTCAGCCACGATATATCTGACATCAGCAATGATATCCCTTGTTCCACGTCTTCTGCTGAATCCTGAACTTCTGGCAGTTCCCTGTCAATGTACTGCTGCAAGTGCCATGGGATGATATTCTGCAAAATTTTACTTGTGCATAATATCAATATCTTGCTATATTTTGAGCATTCTGTTGGGTCACCTTTCTTTGCACTGGGCACAAATATGGATCTCTTCCAGTCAGTTGGCCCGGTAGCTGTCTTCCAAATGTCCTTGCCTAGCCAAGTGAGTGCTTCTTCGGTTTCCTGAAACTTTTCAGTGGGTAGTCCGACAGTTCCTGGCGCCCAGTTCTTCCTTCAGCAGCATTGGTTCTTGCTCAGGAGAGTCTACCTGCTGAAATGGTGGACTGTCATGTGCCAACCTACATGGCCAATAAAGAGGGTCAGTGACTTGCTCTTTCAGGATCCATCCATAAGTGCCAAGTTCTTTGCTCTTGTTCCTCCTCTAGGAGCACTGTTCATTCCTTCCATGTGTGTGGGTGGCCAGATGTTGCACCGTGGCCCAGTGGTGCAACGTCAGCTGGTTAACTTTCCAAGATCAGCCTTAAAGGATATGTGGGCTTCTTTTCTGTCAAAGCTCCTTGTCTCTCAGAGTCACTTTCCCTCTGAAATTCTGGGATTGGGCTCAACTGATAAGAAGGAGAAATTCTAGAAAGCATCCTGCCCAGTGGGTTTGGGCAACTTTCTATAGAATGGGGAACTTTTAGGCTCTGAGGATATATTCCCACTCTGTTGAGATGAAAATTGTATTTTCCTGTGCCAAACAAACTGAATAATGGTTACAATTAACCAAATAACTCAAGAGGAGGGGAAACTATTCTTGTCTACGCAAATGGATATTTGGGGATCTGAATTATTCAGCAATTTTTCTCAATCTACAAATGTATCACTTAGTGTCAGTATAGCTCCATCTGATGTGAAATGAAAGGATTTCTATTTATTTCTCGACAAGATGAGAATGTTATAGAAAAGGTCATATCATGGACTGGTTTGATTTTTTTATTATTGTTCAGAAACCAAGATCTAGAAGAGACTTCAGAAAGCAATTGAAAGCTGTGATTTGTTTTTCAAGAATCTTTTTAGACAGTGGTCTGCTTTGTCATATGAAATTTTAGGTTGAAACTCTAATTTAAAAACAGATGAAAATGGAGGCACTCGGGCTAACATGGCTAGAGGGTGGGGGACCAGCAGCTGTCTACCTGCTTGCCTTCCGCCCTCCTCTCACCATGACAAGGAGGCTGAGCTAAAGAATCTTGGGACTCCTGGGAGCACAGTTTGAACACTCCTGATCCTGTTCAACCCTCCTAGGAATGAGGAAAGGGAAGCTCAGAGAGTTGATTCTCATGAGAGGTTGTTCACATTGAACATCGGAACTCCTGCCTTCAGTGCGATGCTCATTTAGGATGACATTTACATTTTGTCCTTGCGGTCTTTTTCTGCATAACAAACTATCTCAAAAGGTAGTGGCTTAAAAGAATGGCAGGGATTTGTTTTCATAGATCTGCATTTGGGACAGGACCTGATGAGAATGACTTGTCCCTTTTCCATAGTACCCAGAGTCTTAGCTGGGGTAACTTGGAGGTTGGGGCTGATAGGCCATCTCTTGATCTTGACGTCATATCAGGGAATCTCCATGGGACCCCTCCATGTGGTCTCTCCATCACAGCAGACTGAGGGAAATTGGGCTTTTTACCTGGGACTCAAGATTCCAAGCGTGTTCTAAGAGGCCTGAAGAGAGCTGCAACGCTACTTTTTGGCTTATCCTGAAAATGTCCAGGACTGCACTCCTACCACATCCTATTGGACACGGTGGCAGCCTTGATTCGGTGTGGGAGGGCACGGCACACAGGCACGAGTCCTGGTGGGAAGGATGGCTGGGAGAGGAGTCACCTGGAGAGCTGGGTGTGCAACGTCCATACCCTTGCATGACCTTACAGAAATAGATGGCGCTATGATCTTGCCAGAGCTAAAGACAACAGAAGCATCATTATGAGTTTCCTCAGCTCATGGAAGCAAGGTCATGTGCAAGAGAGACGAACTAGTTCTAGGAGGTCGCAGAAAACCGACCCAAGACCAGAAACAAGGACAATCATTTCAGTTGACCATCAGGAAGAGCTTTCAAAGAAAATAATCAACGTGAGCCTTGGCTCCCGCTCTGAGGTAGTGGTTTCCCCATCACAAGAGAGGTCTGTCTCGTTTCTTTCCTTACTGAAAGTGTCGGTGAAAATGATAAGGAGGGACACTTGCATCTCCTTGAACACGCTGTTTTTAGTTGCCACCAGGGCAATTCCCACCCGCGGTGACCCTTTGTGTACAGGGTAAAACTGCGCCATAGGGTTTTCCAAGTTGTGACCTTCAGAAGGGTACCACCTGCTGTGTCTTCCAAGGTCCCACGAGGTGGATTTGACCAGCCAACCTCTTTGTTACTAGCTGACTGCCCCGCCATTGGCTGGCATCACCCAGGGACAGCTCCACCCCTCCCCCACCCCGCAAAGGAGGGATGCAGAAATACTAACTATGTGCATTTCTAAGAATCAAGATTTCATACAAATCTAATTCTTGTTTGTTTGTCTTTTCTTTTTTCCCCCCTTTTTGGACATTTCCTTCATCTGACTGCCCATCAATACATAGAAGAAATGCTTATTCCTACTCCTATTACTTGTAAGTATCGAGCTGGTTAACTTTGCTTTGTGCTCTGTCAGGGAACCTGTAGCATGCCTTTCCTGCACCCATCCAGTGTCTATTAGTCACTCATGTCTACTTCCATCTAAGTCATCGATAGCCCCAGCGTTTTTATTTTGTGTAAATGTTTTCCATTTGAAAATGCACTGTCCTGGATCTTGTTTGTTGTGTTTCTGCCATCCCGGTCTCTCCTACCTTTGTGACTGCAGTCTTCTGGCTAGGAATCTCCTAATTCCAGTGAGATGGGTCTCATCCTCCGGCAGGACTTAAATACAACGCATCACAGATCTCAGTGACTTTGGGTTCACTGGGGTCTCCTTAGCCCTGGGACGCAATGTTTTGAAAGGAATTCATAAGGTGTTTTTTCCCATCTCAGAAAGTCTCTGGGGAGTCATGACTTTGTCTAGAACCAAGTTCACAGGTGACAGAAACATCCATCCAAGTTCTTTGTTTGGTGCTGGAATGATCCCGGTTTGATATTTAACATTAGTTGCCCGTGCTGTCGGCGTATTCAGTTGGACATTATCAGTGGTTAATTGCCCATCTTTTTTTCCTCTTAATTAAGCCACACATTTTCAAAACACGAGCGTAACATGGGAAGACTCTTTAAAATAGAGTTAAAGAGTTAGAAAGTCCCTGAATTTGTTGCACACACTTACTGTTGGTTTTGCATCTTTGGCCATGGAGGTGCAGAGAAGTCATATGAGCTTAGCACACACCCAGTTATCAAAGGAGGGGGGGAAGTATAATGCGGGGCATCTGTTCCTGTCAAACGCATTGCCCACCACTGCATGCCTTCGCCTATCCTTGGAGATGCCAGCCCTGCGAACCAGGCCATGCCTGTGGGTGCTCATCTTCTGAAGTCTTTGCAGGTGAGGACAGAATCAGCCAGAGACTGCCCCAGCCCCTCTGCTCCGTGCTTGAGGACAAAGATCTAGAGGTCCTAGAAATAAACAGAGAATTCTGCTACCGCTACCACCATGTTACGCACTCCCACTGCCCACCCTGGAGATAGCAGAGAATTCACATCATTTGTTCATGAATCTAGTTGACAAGTATGGATCGAGCACGTCCATTGTGTTCCAGACATGGTGGATGGACAGATGACTAGAACTTTGAACCCACCCCTCAAGATGCTAAAGCCTATTTGAAAGACTAGTATAAAATCACATCGCTGAGGTGTTGGCTGAGAGGTGCCTGTGCACACTGCCGTATAGGAGCGCTCAGTTGACTGGCTAACATTTTAATGAGGGGAAAGATAGCTGTCCATGTGTATAGAGATGGCTGAACCCATCAGAGTAATTGTGAGCCTGGCACAGGACCGAGTGGTGTTTCATTCGGTTGTACACAGGGTCACTATGAGTCAGAACTGCCTTGACAGCACTTCATACATACACACAACACAGAACCTAATATTGGAAAACGGTGAGCAGGAGGAACAGCCTGCGCAAAGGCACGCAGTTTTGACAACGATGGCATGGTGTTGGTATGAGGGGAAAAAGCTTCGGGGTCATAGCGCCCTGAGTCCATGTCCCATCTCTAGCATGAACCAGCTACGCAGCCTTGAGATTATTTTCTAGACCCTTTGAAACTTAATTTCTCTTAACACTAAAAGGGGAGTAATCGTGCTTGACTCCGAGATTTACTTGAAGAGGAATGCTGATTTTTTTTAAGTGCCTGGAACAAAATTGGCACTCATGAAATGTCATTTTTATTTCCTTTCCCTGGAAAGAAAGCAGAAGGAACTAGAGTGGTAATGGTAGCCCCAAGGAATTCTCTGGTCTCCCAGGGATTCTTCTTCTTCTTGTTTTTTTCCCTCCCAAGGATTCTTAAGGCATCGGTGTTCCACAGGGTTGGTAGACATGTCACGAAGGGATAATAACAAGACCTTGACAGAAGAGACTCTCAGCTAGAGTCCTGAGTCTGCTGTCTGCACACTGTGCATCCCTCAGCAAATATGTCTTCTAGAGGGCTGCTTTTAGACACCAGCAACCAGGGCACCATTCAGTTGGTCCTCTGCCTCTATACTCCACAGCAGAGAACAGGAGTCTGTGGGGCCAAGGGGATGAGGTGTCCCTTCTAGACCATACCCTGGGTACTCAGGGCCCTGGAAGGCCCTGCTCAAACAGTAATAAGCCTGTATTAACACTCTTGGGCCCAAGGTATAGCCAAGGGTCAGCTGTTTGCAGGAGAGCATGGAGAGGGATTGAGCAGCAAGGCTGGGTGTGTGCTGGGTGCCTGTGCCTTTTTGAGCTGGGGGTGGGATAGATGGGTGGCAAGTCACAGTCAAAGGTCACTCGCTGTACTTTTACCCCTACCACAAATATTCAAGCCCAGAAACTTAGCTTAATTGCCTTTAAAATGGGAACATGGACCCAACTTAAATGGGTGACAATGACCATTAGAG